>NC_091210.1:6148009-6424172 GCF_040958095.1 Procambarus clarkii | reverse complement strand
TGTCTATAATCCTTCAATGGTGATAATAATGGGCTACCCTGAGGTATTCCTACAGTGACATATTAACCACTCAAATTATTTGTGTGTTTACGTAGATACAATTACTATTAATTTGCCAACCTCTACAAGAGGTAGGATATAGCCTTGTGACTGGATATTAAGCCTATGCTATTACTACTCAGTATTGTTCACTTCTATGACTTAATACCCCAGATAACTTGGGTATTAATTCATACCCCCAGATAACTGGGTATGAATTATCATCAACAAAACTTAACCAATCAGCCAAAATGGCTGATCCACAGAAAAACAAAACATATCTTTGACTCCTACCCAGCACTTAAAGGCAATTTTGGGGGCCTAGTAGCCTGGTGGATAGCGCGCAGGACTCGTAATTCTGTGCGCGGGTTCGATTCCCGCACGAGGCAGAAACAAATGGGCAAAGTTTCTTTCACCCTGAATGCCCCTGTTACCTAGCAGTAAATAGGTACCTGGAGTTAGTCAGCTGTCACGGGCTGCTTCCTGGGGGTGGAGGCCTGGTCGAGGACCGGGCCGCGGGGACACTAAAGCTCCGAAAATCATCTCAAGATAACCACCTAACAAGACTACTCAATATATGTGAAAATTTGTCACAAGAGTCTCGAGTTGATTTTATCCAGCTGGAAATCTCTCTACGGGTGGCTGATAACAAATTCGATGAAGTGAAAAGAATGATTGAATTTTACCGAGTAAAATTTTTGCCAGTGACACAACCACTGACGATATGGAACAAATCATGTCTGAAGTGGCAATCTTCGAGGATGATACTCATGCCATGTTAAGTCCTGTACTCAACTTACTAGCTGTACATAAGGAAACACCTACAATAATAGTGTCTCAATCCAGTTCAGCAGAGTCACAGGCACGATTATCACCTTTCGACTTACCAATTTTTGCGGACCTAGACGAGGGAAATTGGGACACTCTTTGAATGTCTTTTAACACTCATGTCTATTCTAAGACAACCATAACTAAGGTGACAAAGTTCACACACCTTCTAAGCCTAAACAAAAGCCATAAGTCATTGTGACCAATGTCACTGCTCCCACTGAGAAACCAGTACCATGCTGCATTTTGGTAATTGATCCTACTCATTACTATGATTTATAGAAATTAATAGGGATCACTCAAAGTGTGTTTGATTTACTGAGTAAATAGGAATCAGACACCCATTTAATAGTGCCCTAAAATTCTGGGTAAAAAGAGCCCAACCTGAAACTTATGGGGAGGACTATGAAAACCTTCTTGTAAAAGCTATTAATGATCTGGGTTTCTGGACTGGCCCAGACAACTGTGGGAACCGACCTGTGAGATTTATATTTATTTAATTTATATGAATTTATATTTACGTTAATTTATATACTTCGATAGCAATTTGTATAATGATAAGTGGACTGTATTTCTGCAATAATGTCATAATCTCACAAATCGATCCTCTACACATTAGGGGGGGTTTATATTAATTGTATATAGATGCAGCCAATCAAACTACAGAATTAACTACATACATTGAAAAGGTTCATTATCTTATAGTACAGCAGGCTTTAGTCCACCAGGTATAACTAGGTTGTAGATGCCACATTTTCCTCTTTGAGGTAGCTTTCATCACCCTGGTAACTGATGTACAAAGCATATGCTTCCTCGTCTTGACCTGTCAAAAGGGCTCTAACTGTGAAGCCAGAAACCTATATATGACAAGTTATATCAGAGAAAACACTATACATGGAACAATAAAGACCTGGCTTAATTACCTTTAGTTTGAGGCTATGTCGTGCTCTAACCGGTGCACCCTATATAATGACATTAATGGCCATAAATGAAAGATACATGGGTTTCGGAAAGAACACTTAACTTGAATTTGTTGACAGCGTGTGATAATGGTACACCTTTGGTTTCCATAACACTACGTCCAAGTAAAATTAACAGGAGCCGAATTTGCTCCCGAGAGCCTCTGGTCTAGTCTCAACAATGGCTGCCCTCCTTCCTCCCTGACGCCTGGCTTACATTGTCCAGATTTCAGAAAGTGATAGAAGGGTCACATTTACTCTACTTTAATATTGATAATTAAGTTAATTTATATAAGATGTTTTTATGATGGTAAAGTCCAAAGACTAATGTATTTAAGAATAATTCCCACCATAATAGGTGGAGAATATAATAGTATGTGGTGATGATATCCCGTTTTCTTTAGACGGTAATTCCACTACAAGTTACGTTTTCTATGGGTAACTTGTTGGTAATACAGCAGCAATTATTATCTGTCTGTATGATTAAATGGTGTCGGAATTTCCGACAACAACTATAACATCTTAAGGTGCGGGGGGCCTTTTACAGCATGCCAATGTAGATCTGGAAATGAAACACCCAATGTTTCTCCCCTATAACCACATAGTAAGCAGTCTAATTGTGTTGCATATACACAAACATTGCACTCTGCATGGTGGAGTACTTGATACCATCACCTCATTGAGTCAACAGTTCTGGCTTCCGCAAGGCTGCCAGTCTATAAAGTTGAAACTAAAATCTTGTGTTGCCAGCGGGAGGTACGACACTCTGGTGTGCCTCTGTTCAAGACCTCCACCACTCCCTAAGGAACGAGTTGTCCACCTTCGTCCTTTTGAAACCACTGGTGATTGGTGTAGACTACACAGGCGCCATAACACTAACAGGCACTAAGGACAAAGTTCCTTTGAAGGCTTTTATTTGCCTATTCACCAGTGCCACAACATGTAAAGGGGCGGGGAGGGGGGGAAGCACAATGAAATGACCCCCGACATGAGTGCAGAGCCATTCATACAGGCTCGCAGGTATGCTGTCCATCGATCCTGCCCCAAGTTAATGATCTCAGACAATAGATCCTATTTGGTTGAAGGGGAAGCATGCCTGAGGAAGGACGAGAATCACCCAGTTGTATATACCGCCCTGAATCAATCGCAATCCCAATGGAAATTTATACCGGCTGAGCACCGTGGCAAGGAGGCTTCTACTAGCGGATGGTGGAGATAGACAAACGCTGTCTAAAGAGCACCCTTTACCACCAAAAGATAGATCTCCAGCACCTCCACACCGTTGTTACGGAAATTTAATCTCAGGTCAATGACCAACTGCTGTTCTACCCCTCAGATGATCACTAGCAACGTGAGCCACTAGTTCGTCTCATCTCATGTATGGAGGACTTTTTACTTCTTTAGCGTCCATCACTGATGAAGGACCAGAAGATCCTTCGAATATCAGTGACTTGGTTCAGAGTTATAAACATCCGCCCAGAGTAATTAATGGGTGGAATGAGGTTTAGACCTTCACGACCTCATACAGACGACTGTTAATTAATCTTGCTACTCTCTTATAATCCGAATTGAAAAGCGAAAATAACTAATATAACCACCTTTTAGCAACAACTGCACAATTCCTAAATATTGGGAATCTGCCAAATGCCTTTAACCCTGTAAAAATATAATAACCTTCCTAACGTCTAATCCAATTTCCTCTCGAAATGAAACATAAAACTTTACAAACAGACCATCACTTCCCGGCGTGTTCTGTTTCTGAAGCGAGAAATTCAACTCAGGAAAATCATTTTCAAACAAAATTACTAAAGCCTTTCACAATCACACTGCACCCTGGAATGCAAATCACCCAACAATTCCCTCGCCCTATTAAGCATACCAGCCATACCCACCTACCATAGACCCATCACTCAAGTGAAAACCCTCCATATATACCTCACAACGAAACTCCTTTTCCCTCCCCAACACATACCACATTGAGATTCGTCAACCACCTTTCCTCCAAACGTGTCATCATAAACACCCCTTCCACCAGATATTATGTTCCAGTACTATGGCCACTCCACCACGCAGATATTTAAAAAGAGATCGAATCTCGAGAGTTTATACCCAACATCTCGACCTTCCAAGGACACCAGCAATGGTAAGAGATCAGAATTAGTTTTCCGTCAGTCAATCATTTACTAGGGAGAACGCGAGCCTCATATTTACACGGATACTTGCATAAATTCACAAGTCCTAGTTAAAGCACAAAGGGTTCCACCCCTGCAAGAGACTCGAACCTAGAAGGCCAGGTGTTAGTGCACCAAGAATCAACCAGTACTCTGATCACTCCACCTAGCACATTCTTAAAAGAGATCAAAACTCTGGAGTTTATACTCAACATCTCGACCTTCCAAGGACACAAGCAATGGTAAATGATTAGAAATCGGGTGAAGTGGTCAGAGTACTGGTTGGTGCCCTAAAACCTGGCCTTCTAGGTTCGAGTCTCTCGCAGGGGTAGAGCCCTTTGTGTGTTTACCTATGACTTGTGAGTTTATGCAAGTATACCTATGACTTGTGAGTTTATGCAAGTATCCGTGTAAATATGAGGTTCTTGTAGAGATAAATATTACAAGAACACAGGAACATAGGATGTATGATCACCACAGTGTTCCGCTTAACACATTCCTGGTAATGTTCATATTGATCCAACACCTCTCCAACATATATCTGTCGAGTATACATATTATACTGTATATTATAATGATAGCAATACAATTTGCATCAGAGAAGTTACCTGGTTATCTGTTCCACTCGATGACTACCATGTTAATGTGACCACACAGCCAGGGAATGTTCCACTGGATGACTACCATGTTAATGTGACCACACAGACAGGCAACCTAATAATAATAATAATAATAATAATAATAAAATAATAATAATAATAATAATAATAATAATAATAATAATAATAATAATAATAATGATAATAATAATAATAATAATAATAATAATAATAATAATAATAATAATAATGTTTATTCAGAAGTGTGTGTGTGTACAAAGAACATAAGAGTAAAGTACATGCAATGCAATGCAGATGTCGTATACACAGATTTTGCAAAGACATTCGACAAATGTGACCATGTAGTGATTGCACACAAAATGAGGTCAATGGGTATAACTGGTAAAGTAGGACACTGGATACTCAATTTCCTGTCGAACACAACACAAAGAGTAACAGTCAATCAAGTAATATTGAGTCCGAGCGCTGTTAAAAGCTCTGTGCCTCAATGTACCTCAAGGTACAGTCCTTGCACTACAGCTGTTCCTTATTTTCTTATCAGGTATAGACAAAAATACAAGTCACAGCTTCGTGTCATCCTCTGCAGATGATACAAAAATCATCATGAAAATTACCTCTGCTGAAGATATTCATTACCTACAAACAGATATTAACAAAGTTTTCGATTGGGCAGCAGAAAATAACATGATGTTTAACGGTGATAAATTCCAGGTACTCAGATACGGCAAAAATGAGGATCTTAAACATAATACAGGGTACAAAACACAATCGAATCTGCCCATAGTAGGAAAACAGCATGTCAAGGATTTGGGAATAATGATGTCCGACAACCTAACATTTAGGGAGCATAACCAAGCAAGTATGGCGTCAGCCAGAAAAATGATAGGATGGATTACGAGAACTTTCTAGTCCAGAGATCCCATCACAATGGTTGTACTCTTCAAATTACTTGTGTTGTCCCGTCTTGAGTACTGCTTAGTACTCACTTTACTTTTCAGAGCAGGAGAGATTGCTGAAAAAGAGGGAATAAAGAGAACATATACGGTACGCATAAACGAGATATAGCACCTAAATTATTGGGATCGTCTCAAAGCTCTCCAAATGTACTCACTAGAAAGGAGACGAGAGAGATACCAAATAATATACACATGGAAAATACTGGAGGGACAGGTCCCAAATCTGCACAGTAAAATAACAACGTACTGGAGTGAACGACATGGAAGAAAATGCAGAATAGAACCAGTGAAGAGCAGAGGTGCCATAGGCACAATCAGAGAACACTGTATGAACATCAGAGGTCAGCGGTTGTTCAACGTCCTACCAGCGAGCATCAGAAATATTGCAGGAACAACCGTGGACATCTTCAAGAAGAAACTAGACTGTTTCCTTCAAGGAGTGCCGGACCAACCGGGCTGTGGTGGTTATGTGGGCCAGCGGGCCGCTCCAGGCAACAGCCTGGTGGACCAAACTCTTACA
Source organism: Procambarus clarkii (assembly GCF_040958095.1). Lineage (NCBI taxonomy): Eukaryota > Metazoa > Arthropoda > Malacostraca > Decapoda > Cambaridae > Procambarus > Procambarus clarkii. The sequence continues at coordinate 6,418,079 of NC_091210.1, read as the reverse complement.
AGTCAAGTCTGGCCTCGTGAGTAGGAGAGGCTTGGGGAGTAGAAGAACTCCCAGAACCCCATCAACCAGGTATCAACCAGGTATAATTTTAACACAACCTTTAATTGCAACTTAATCTCTAACCACCAACTTCCTTTGTCATGGAACTATCTCAAATGACAAAATTTATTTACTAAATAGAGAGAGTGATTTAGGTTCTACTCATATGACCAGAGAGTGAGAACATACAAATGAAGCCCAAGCACGGGACTTCCTCTGTCATAGTACTAAAGTAGCAAACACCGAGATTACCAGAGAGAGATGGTATGACGTGAGACAGAGCTGCAGGTACAGTGAGTCTCAGTGACAATGACAGGTACTGGTGCTGTATTGACCTCTCTATAATGTTGACTGTGGAAATGTGGTCCTCCTTCAGTTGCTTGTGGCATAACCAGGAGTGATGCCTTATTAGAACCGTATGTATTTCTCGTGTGCATATAAAATTATACTCCACACTTAATGTGTCATATTTCAGGATACTCATTGATATATTCATTACAAATATTGATCAATATCCAACCACAGGAAAGATGCCTTACATCACCTTAAACTTGTCTCATTCTATTAGAGTGTGTCTCGCATATTTCGCTTCAGTATTATTACATGTAGTTATTGAAGTCAGTAAGAAAAAGACACAAGTACTTGCTCGATATATGATTTGGTTATTTATAAAATTTTCCTAGTGATTGATTCCCTCTCAATTCACAATTCTTAGCTACTGATCTCTTAGTGATAATAGTGTCTCTTGAAAAAATACATTGTAGAGACTGAAATATGTTCTATGTAGGTCAAACATTCAGAGATTTTAAATTTAGAATTTTGCCGCACAAATATTCAGTAAATAATGACCAATTATCTAATCCTGTATCATCAGTTGTCCAAAAAGTCTCACCAAATTCATTGGGAGAGGACTTCAAAACGAATTGTAAAACTATTTTTAACAGATACATTATTAAATGTGCTTTAATACAAATCACAAAGCCATACAATTACTAACGGTTTGTATAATTTGGAACCATTTTTAATTAATCAATTTAAATATGATTTGAATAAGATCTGATACATAATTGAAATACAGTTTTCTTAATAATATCTCAATATTATCACATAAGAATTGTTGCTGCCTGATCACAATAATATTTCATTATAATGTTAGTATTGTTGCTGCCTGGAGCTCACATGTATTGGTCATTGGGCCTTCTACAATTTCCTCTTATGTTGTTAACAAAAACATTTTTTTTTACCTCACCTCATCTCATCCTGCCTATATATTCACCACTGACGTGTAATTTTCATTCTTCTGAAGATGTATTTAGAATGTACTTAATGAATTTCCTGTCCCATTTTTCTCCAGCGGTGGTCGACAGTGTTACATTAATCATCACCTATTAATTTTGCCAGAATTACACACACACACACACACACACCACACACACACACACACACACACACACACACACACACACACACACACACACACACACACACACACACACACACATAAGCGGAAAGGCCCTAGTATGGGTGAAGAACTACCTAACAGGAAGGAGCCAGAGGGTAATGGTAAGGGGCGAACAGTAACAAGTGGAGTACCTCAAGGATCGGTGCTGGGACCAATCCTCTTTCTAATTTACGTAAATGATATGTTTACAGGAGTGGAATCATACATGTCAATGTTTGCAGATGACGCAAAATTAATGAGAAGAGTTGTGACAGACGAGGATTGTAGGATCCTCCAAGAGGACTTAAACAGGCTGCAGAGATGGTCAGGGAAATGGCTACTGGAGTTTAACACCAGTAAATGTAAAGATATGGAAATGGGATCAGGTGACAGGAGACCAAAGGGACAGTACACAATGAAGGGGAACAGCCTACCTGTAACGATTCGAGAAAGAGACCTGGGAGTGGATGTGACACCTAATCTAACTCCTGAGGCACATATAAATAGGATAACGACAGCAGCGTACTCTACACTGTCGAAAATTAGAACTTCATTCAGAAACCTAAATGAGGAAGCTTTTAGGGCGCTTTACACTGCCTACGTGAGACCCGTCTTAGAGTATGCCGCGCCATCATGGAGCCCCCACCTGAAGAAACACATAAAGAAACTGGAGAAGGTTCAGAGGTTTGCGACGAGGCTTGTCCCAGAGCTACGAGGGATGGGATATGAAGAGCGGCTGAAGGAACTGAACCTTACGACACTAGAGAAAAAAAGGGAGAGAGGAGATATGATAGGGACATATAAAATACTCAGGGGAATTGACAAAGTGGAAATAGATGAAATGTTCACACGTAATAATAACAGAACGAGGGGACATGGGTGGAAACTGGAAACTCAGATGAGTCACAGAGATGTTAGGAAGTTTTCGTTTAGCGTGAGAGTAGTAGAAAAATGGAATGCACTTGGGGAACAGGTTGTGGAAGCAAATACTATTCATACTTTTAAAACTAGGTATGATAGGGAAATGGGACAGGAGTCATTGCTGTAAACAACCGATAGCTAGAAAGGCGGGATCCAAGAGTCAATGCTCGATCCTGCAAGCACATATAGGTGAGTACATATAGGTGAGTACACACACACACACACATAAAGAGAATAACGTCTGCGGCATATGCGAGGCTGGCTAACATCAGAACGGCGTTCAGGAACCTGTGTAAGGAATCATTCAGAATCTTGTACACCACATATGTAAGACCAATCCTAGAGTATTCGGCCCCAGCATGGAGCCCGTACCTTGTCAAGCACAAGACGAAGCTGGAAAAAGTCCAAAGGTATGCTACTAGACTTGTCCCAGAACTAAGAGGCATGAGTTATGAGGAAAGGCTGCGGGAAATGCACCTTACGACACTGGAAGACAGAAGAGTAAGGGGGGGACATGATCACAACCTACAAAATCCTCAGGGGAATCGACAGGGTAAACAAGGATGAACTATTCAACACTGGTGGGACGCGAACAAGGGGACACAGGTGGAAGCTGAGTACCCAAATGAGCCACAGAGACGTTAGAAAGAACTTTTTCAGTGTCAGAGTAGTTAGTAAATGGAATGCATTAGGAAGTGATGTGGTGGAGGCTGACTCCATACACAGTTTCAAATGTAGATATGATAGAGCCCAATAGGCTCAGGAATCTGTACACCAGTTGATTGACGGTTGAGAGGCGGGACCAAAGAGCCAGAGCTCAACCCCCGCAAGCACAATTAGGTGAGTACAATTAGGTGAGTACACACACACACACACACACACACACACACCACACACAATGTTTGCGGATGACGCAAAATTAATGAGAAGAATTGTGACAGACGAGGATTGTAGGATCCTCCAAGAGGACTTAAACAGGTTGCAGAGATGGTCAGGGAAATGGCTACTGGAGTTTAACACCAGTAAATGTAAAGTTATGGAAATGGGATCAGGTGATAGGAGACCAAAGGGACAGTACACAATGAAGGGGAACAGCCTACGTGTAACGATTCGAGAAAGAGACCTGGGAGTGGATGTGACACCTAATCTAACTCCTGAGGCACATATAAATAGGATAACGACAGCAGCGTACTCTACACTGGCGAAAATTAGAACTTCATTCAGAAACCTAAATGAGGAGGCTTTTAGGGCGCTTTACACTGCCTACGTGAGACCCGTCTTAGAGTATGCCGTGTCATCATGGAGCCCCACCTGAAGAAACACATAAAAGAACTGGAGAAGGTTCAGAGGTTTGCGACGAGGCTTGTCCCAGAGTTACGAGGGATGGGATATGAAGAGCGTCTGAAGGAACTAAACCTTACGACACTAGAGAAAAGAAGGGAGAGAGGAGATATGATAGGGACATATAAAATACTCAGGGGAATTGACAAAGTGGAAATAGATGAAATGTTCACACGTAATAATAACAGAACGAGGGGACATGGGTGGAAACTGGAAACTCAGATGAGTCACAGAGATGTTAGGAAGTTTTCTTTTAGCGTGAGAGTAGTAGAAAAATGGAATACACTTCAGGAACAGGTTGTGGAAGCAAATGCTATTCATACTTTTAAAACTAGGTATGATAGGGAAATGGGACAGGAGTCATTGCTGTAAACAACCGATAGCTGGAAAGGCGGGATCCAAGAGTCAATGCTCGATCCTGCAAGCACAAATAGGTGAGTACAAATAGGTGAGTACACACACATTCCTTGTGTAAGGAATCTTTCAGAACCTTATATACCACATATGTCAGACCAATCCTGGAGTATGCGGCTCCAGCATGGAGTCCATATCTAGTCAAGCATAAGACTAAACTGGAAGAGGTTCAAAGGTTTGCCACCAGACTAGTACCCGAGCAGAGAGGTATGAGCTACGAGGAGAGACTACGGGAATTAAACCTCACTTCGTTGGAAGACAGAAGAGTTAGGGGGGACATGATCACCACATTCAAGATTCCCAAGGGAATCGACAGGGTTGATAAAGACAGGCTATTTAACACAAGGGGAACACGCACTAGGGGACACAGGTGGAAACTGAGTGCCCAAATGCGCCACAGAGATATTAGAAAGAACTTTTTTAGTGTCAGAGTGGTTGACAAATGGAATGCATTAGGAAGTGATGTGGTGGAGGCTGACTCCATACACAGTTTCAAGTGTAGATATAATAGAGCCCAATAGGCTCAGGAACCTGTACACCTGTTGATTGACGGTTGAGAGGCGGGACCATAGAGCCAGAGCTCAACCCCCGCAATCACAACTAGGTGAGTACACACAAACACACACACGCAAAAATAGGTGAGTACACACACACACACACACAAGTACAAATAGGTGAGTACACAGACCCAGACACACACATTGTGTGTATGTGGCCTGATTGCTGAGTGGACAGCGCTCTAGAATCGTAATCCTAGGGTCCGGGTTCGGTCCCGTCTGATGGCAGAAACAAACTGGGCAGAGTTTCCATGTTGGTGATCTTATTAACACTGTAAGCTTGCAACAATGTATATCAAAGTCAAAAATTACGTTTATGATAATTAGCAAAATACAGAATGGTAATGAATATTTCTCCAGTGTGCTTTGTGACTGGGAACTTTTATTTGTTATAAGAGTGGTACTTTGGAGGAGATCACTATACAAAATATATATATTGTGACGATAATCTCTTTCAAGAGAGATTGAGCCTGCTCTTCCCTACAAAGTACGTAAAAACAAAAGATAATATAGAAGATACGTCCAGCAAGTATCTCCAAAACGTTTTGCCCAGAGAGCAAAACGTATCCAGCACACCGGCACACCTGCTAGCTACCACCGCCGTAAACCGGCAAACTGCTTGTCCATATATATATATATATATATATATATATATATATATATATATATATATATATATATATATGCAAACAAGCCTGAATGGTCCCCAGGACTATATACAACTGAAAACTCACACCCCAGATTCGAGTTCGAGTCGCTTCTGGGGTGTGAGTTTTCAGTTATATATATATATATATATATATATATATATATATATATATATATATATATATATATATATATATATATATATATATATATATATATATATATATATATATTAGTATATTTTGGTAGCAGTCTTTCCTGTAGACATATATTATATATTCTACCCACCTCAAGACTCTGCTCCAATATAGAAGCATCAAGAAATATGGACCAATAGGCTTTCTACAATCACTTCCATTCAATACCCATTGTTTCGTGTTCTGTCTTGTGTTGATGAATTTAATACCCTATTAATACCACCTCACTCAAATGTAGATATAAACAAATCGGAGATGTGTAAGTTCTATTCAGTTGTGTATGTGTAAACTAAAGTCTTTGAAAATGTAATAAGTTTTACGAAACGCGCTCAAGTGTCGCGTCAGACTAGAAATAAAAATGAATTTTGGAGAATTGATTTTTGAATTACCACCAGCAGTGAAAAGAAATGTACGAAAGATTGAGAAAATTCGTGTTAGAATTATAAATCTTACTTTTTGGGGCATATTCAATAATATATATATATATATATATATATATATATATATATATATATATATATATATATATATATATATTGTTTTAAAGAGATGTGACACTATTGGCACTTAGCTAAAGGAGATCATTCCTTAATATGGCATGGTACAGATAAGAAGGTCTGGCTCACAGTTACTGATAACTCCTGATTACCTCACCTCACCCCATTCCTGCCTATATATCCACGACTGACTTGTAATATTCATCCAGACTTGATTGATCGACTTGAGAATGGTCCAGGACGGACCGAAACGTCGTGGTCCATTCACTTTCTAGTGTGTGGTCTGGTCAAATGATAACTCCTGTTTAAGCCACAATTATCATGAAGGTCTTACGAATAATATGAGCCTGGTCTGTAATTGGTAAGAAAGTAGCAGCTTACCAGCTCTTCCACTTTAGTTTGCAACCCATAAGTTCTATGAATGTGATCCATTATGTTTCAGCCCTAGTACTCATCTAGTTGTGCTTGTGGAAATCTAAATACAAAATTAAATTTTTGACATAAACTGAGTGACAGTTATCTAAAAATTGTAAAGATTATATATTGTAAAGATAATATGCATTTTACAAAAATAAGGTGATGAGACAATGTGTCATAGAACTATTATAAATTAATCATACCATGACATTGAATATATTAGCACACCCTCAGTATTTAACATCAACACATTCTAGGGCAATGCTGCCTCAAAATCACCCCAAATGCACAGCTCAAATAGCCTCGGTCTGACTAAAGTTGGACTAAAAATGCCTTGCCAGTAATCCATCTCTCTGTGATATTATTTCTTTAATCATTCCATATATCCAGCAGGGGGTCTCCCAGAATGAAGGTATTCAGAACCCCACAGTAGATGAACTTACTAGGGTGAGTCGGTAGCTCCAGCCTTGTAAAATGACCATTATAAGTGTCCTACACCATAAAGGCTCGGCAATACAAGGGTGGTAATACGAGTCTGTAGAGAGAAAAAACAAGGTTGCCATTATTTATCCAAAGTAACTATTATTGGAATCTAAAAGTTGCTGTTTGACGAAACATGATGGAGGAAAGATAAACATTGTAACCATCATCAGTTAACAAAGATAAAGGTTATCTTTGTTAAAGATACCCCTAAACCTAAACACCAACATTCGTAAATTTGCAATATTAGCTATTTGCACGAACAAAAAGATGTTATCTTTGCCAATTAATATTACTGTAATTTATGATATCCTACTTTACACTAGTTGACATCTAATCCTACTGACTTGAGAGGAGAGCAATATTTTGTTACCATTGTCAGTTAGACAAGATGATCGCTGAGGATATTCTTCACCAACTAAGTTGATATATGATCACACAAGCTTGAAGTAGGGAAAACAAGCAGTTGACAATGTTAGGTAAACAATATTACTAACTAAGGTATTATGCATTCCACCAGTTGTTATCTGAACAAAACGGCTTGAGACTGAAGCAAACATGTGTTGACTACGTACTCATAACATCATTACATTGTTCTTGAATCTCACCATTGTTAGCTGACCATTATATATGAAGACAAAAACCACGAGCGTTTCACTATTCTCATTAACATATGACGTAAATTTTTTCTACACAACACCAGTCACTGTACTAACCTGAAACTAGACCATTAAGGTGTTGTTATTGTTGCACTTTCATTTAAATAGATAAATGAAACTCCAGAAGACCTATTGTACTTTTATATTCATTATAGTTGTACATGGCCTCGCATGGCTGTGCCTCAGCAACGCATGTGTGTTGCTGAGCCACAGCAACCTTCCCCTGTCCCCCAATCCTCCCCACCATTTCTCACTTCCCCGTCCCCTCGTAATCCCTATCATAACCCTCTTCCCCGTCCCCTCGTCCTCCCCACCATCCCCCACTCCCCTGTCCCTTTGTCCTCCCCACCATTCACCATTTCCCGCTCCCTTCATCTCCACCATCCCCAACTTAACTGTCCCCTCGTCCTCCCCCACCATCTCTCACTCCGTCCCCTCATCCTCCCCACCATTCCCCACTTACTTGTCCGATGCATCCCAAATGATCTATTCCCATCAGAAAATTGGGAACATCAAATTATCTGATGTTCCCATCACTGAAAAGTAAGAACAATTAATAAACGAAATGAAAAAAATAAACTATACTCACAAAATGAACAGTATGGTAAACAACACAACTCAATTCAAAGGCATGTCACACAAAATAATTATATAAAAATCTAAATAAATCGAAATCTATGAAAATTCAATTTATCAATGCAATAGGGAGCATAGAAATGGAATCATAGCATATTTAGTATTGGGTTTGTTGCTTCTACGTGCAACAGATGGTGCTGTTAAAAAAAAAAAATCTCCTGTGACAGGTGTAGCATCTATATAGTAGGTATATAAAAAGACGCGCCTATTTGAATGCAATGTTGTGTCAAAATTTCAAAGCAATCGGTGAAAAACTTTTGGAGATTACAGCTTATGTTGCTCTTACATCCAACACATGGCGCTGTTTTAAAAAAACGGCATGTTTTTTTCCTGTCGCAGATGAGGCATGTATATAGTAGGTGTATAGTAGATGAGGCATGTATATAGCATGTAATATAGTAGCATGTATAGTATATAGCGCAGAAGACATCAAGGCACAACGCAAGATGAATGGCATCCCACTCTATGAAGTAAAAAAAATTATGCGACGAACGAACGGAGAACTGAGTGATACAGGCACCGCCCTGCTTACTTTTCTAGACTACGTTCCCCCTGATAGGATTTGGTTAAACGGCTTCCTCCATAAACTAGAGGTGTATGTTCCGCGTCCCACCCAATGTTTTAAATGTAAGGGTTTTAACCATACCTCGAAAGGCTGCACTAAGGCCATTAAATGTGGGAAATGTTCTGGTTCCCACTACACACAAAACTGTGCATCGGATACACTCACCTGCTCAAACTGTGGTGGCGACCACGACATTATATTTAAACAATGTCCTTCTTACGTAGCAGCAGAAACGAAAATGAAGGTTCTCCCTACCACCAACCTGCTATACAGCAGTGCATTAAAACAACCTTCCTCAGCCCATCACCAACCTCTACCTCACACTCAACCACAACCTTCGCGTGTACCGGATATCCCTGTCTCCGACAATCCCACAACCCCAGGGTCCAACCATCTCTCACAAAATTCTCTCACAAATCCTGATTTAGTTGAAACTCTTGTCACTCGCATCGAAAATGATCTTATTGAAACGATTGTCACTCGCATCGAAAATGCACTAGAAAAGACCCTGGACCGACTTCTAACAAAATTTTTTGCCCATGTACCACAACCCACCCCTGAGGCTGACCCAACAGACCCCCATCAACAGCTACAGACACTGACATCCGCCCAAATAAAGCTACCATTGCTGGACACACATTGTTTGATCAGATGATGGAAAAACTCCTAATTACCTCCTTAGCGCGCCTCACCAAAACCACTCCCCAGGCTGACGTGCCACAAACCCCAACCACCGGTACCAAGAGTAAGACACAGCCCCCATCCACATCTAGGTATCCAACTCGTACCACTATTGGCGCACCAAAGAAAACAGACACATCCACAACCCAAACATCCTAAATGGCTCCCCTAACCTTCATGACTTGGAACGCAAAAAGCGTCAAAACATCCCTCACAGAACTTAAACAATTCCTCTACTCATCCAAACCGGACTTAGCATTCATCACCGAATCCTGGCTCACTCACAAACAAAATCCCATATATTTAAAAACTTTCAGATGCAGAGACTGGACAGACCCAACCGTATGGGTGGTGATATTTTCCTTCTAACACGTAGTAATATGACATGTAAACCTGTAACACTAACGTATTTTGTGAACGGTAAACTAGACGTTCTAGCATGCCTAATACCTTATAATGGTACACACATATCCTTTCTGGGTATATACAACCCTGGAGGCACAATAAACTCAAATGAACTGGAATTTTATCTTAACCAATTACGACACCCGATCATTGTTACAGGTGATCTCAATGCTAACCACCCCACATGGAGTAGAGGTACCCAAAATACTGCAGGCACCGATCTGTACAACTACTTAGACACTACACCATATAATCTTCTTTCGCCGCCCTACCTTGCAACCTACTTTAACTACAGAACCAATTATGAAGCCTCACTGGACATCTTTTTTGGCTCTGCACACTTTCAACATGAACTACAGTTTCATACTGGACCAGATATTGGTAGTGACCACAAACCCTCATTATAAAATTTACTAACTTTCAGCCACCAACCCACCCGCTAACGCTTCCCAAGTGGAACATTAAGTACCTAGACAAGAAAAAATGGGCGGATGTTGTCCGCCTCCCAGACGCAGACGAAGTAGACCCTAACAAGGGACTGTCCACAATCACCTCTGCCATAAATTCTGCAGCCACCGAAATGCTCAAGAAAACTTCCGGACATAGGTCCAACAAGCCACTTAAACCGTGGTGGAACGCGGAATGTGCACGAACAGTCGCTTTACGCCGATGAGTCATACAAAAACAAAGACGTCAACCCTTCCTACAGAACTGGGTGAGTCTCCGGCGGGCCACAGCAGCGGCCAAAAAAAATATACTATCAGCAAAGCGAGCATCATGGGCAACATTCTGTGATAGCCTCACACCCACAACGCCACACTCAAAAGTCTAGGCTACATTTAACAGCATTAAAGGTCGCCCAACATTCACTTCGTTCCCCCTGATGATCAACGGTTCACTCTGTCAAATGCCTCAGGAGCGTGCAAATGTTCTTGCTGAATGCCTTAAAATTACCCTCTCAACACCCTTCATGCCCAAGAACTCTCCCTCAGACAAGAAATTGACCATGCCATACCGCTGCCCATGCTCGGCGTCGACAACATGTACACCTTAAGCGAGCTACGATTGGCCTTAAACCGCCTACCTAATGGCAAGGCACCGGGAGAGGATGGAATTCCATATGAACTCATCAAATATCTTCCACCGACTGCACATAGCACTCTTCTAAACTATTACACCCTATGCTGGACTCACGGAAATATTCCTTCACAATGGCAGTCCAGTATTATTCTTCCTTTCCTTAAACCAGGGAAAGACCCATCCCAACCTGCGTCATACAAACCTATCTCTCTACTATCATGCCTCAGTAAAGTCATGGAAAGGATAGAACATACTCGCCTCCAATGGTACCTAGAGTATAATAAATATTATACCGTCACTCCAAGCTGGATTTCGACCGCAATGCTCCACGCTATATCAAATACTCTGCCTTGAACATGAAATCCGCACCTCTCTCAGAAGCAGTAAATATTGTCTTGTTGTATACCTAGACCTCAAAGGAGCTTTTGATAGCATTCCTCATACTTGCCTCCTCGCAAAGCTTGCACGTTTAGGCGTACAGGGAAGATTACTTCTATGGTTACAGTCCTATCTCACAAACAGGACCTCCAAAGTCTTTATACAAGGCGAGTTTTTCCGATGGCATCCCAATACAAACGGGTGTCCCACAAGGCTCCATACTAAGCCCAACCCTATTTGCCGCATTCTTAGCAGATTTACCTAACACCCATCCTGTTTACCTCTCGGCGTACGCCGACGACTTAACATTGTATTATTCAGACAATGCCCTACCTAATACAGTCTCAACAATGCAAACAGCACTTGACAACCTCATAGATTGGACACAAGAATGGGGCCTTCAAGTTAGTACTACCAAAAACCTGCTATCAGATTTTCACTAAAAAAAGACTACTTCATCTACCCACCCTCACAATACACAACACTCCCATCCAACACGTACTAGAACATAAATACCTTGGCATGCGCTTAGACTCGCCCTCACTTACCTGGAAAGCACACATTCAACACCTTAAACAGACGACACAACCCCGACTCGCCATACTTAAAGCCCTCACTGGCGCCACCTGGGGAGCACACCATAAAATCTTACTCCGTTTCTATACAACCTACATTCACAGCCAACTAGACTATTGTTGCCAAGCATATGCGTCGCCTGCGCCTACTAACCTACAGAGCCTAGAGGTCATACAAAATAATGCCATGCGACTTATATGTGGCGCAGTGTGTTCCACTCCTATCCTCGGACTTTACGGGGAAACGGGCCTCACAAGCCTAGCCACCAGACGAGACATAATGTGTGCCAACTATCTGTCACTCTGCACCACTGCTCACCAGACACACCCATACAGATCAAAAATTAACCCAACAGTTAACCCACATAACCCCCGCTCCCCAGCCATTCACTCGCAACCTTTCCTCACACGGGCTACAAATAACCTCAATGTAACAAACTAGGCTGTTGTAAGAATTATTCCAGAAGGTTCCAGAAGTTTCGGGTAGGGACCTGACCTCTCAACGCACATTCCCCTGGGGATTAGCAGGTCTGAGTCACAAATGGCGGCATCTTTGTTCATAGTTTTGTATAATGAACCATCCTATAGTATTCAGTAATTTAGAGAAATTAGCCTTTATTCATTTTGTATTAAAATTGAATTGTATAATATTCCTGGTTATAGTACCAAGAAGTATTCTAATTATTGAGTTAAGTCACCATCAGTAACGTCACGAATCAGATCTAAGTTGTAAGGCGGAGTGACCGGCGGTCATAGGTCATCAGGGTTGACATGTCTACTATTTCTCAAAGTTCAATTAACCATTTTGGGGATCGGGAACAGCTCTGCCGGTAGATGCTTGTGTAATTTAATTTCAGTAAAATAATTTAACCAGTCTGGATCAATTAAGTACAACAGAGGTTAATTGTTATAACTTAAACCTGGCTAAGTAACTTGGTAAAACTTGCGGAACAATACAATGCTCTAGTCTGGGGTAGACCAGACGAGGAAGAGATCAGTGTGGACTCCAGATCTACTGGGAGAGATCACCCCATCTTACCTCTCCCAAGACCAGCCCAACATCTTCAGCTGGTAAAACGTAGAGGTATAGTTGCTATTGTTAATTATAGGGATAGTCTTCTCATTTGCCATTCAGGTCAAGTAGGGAGTGTTAAAGTGACAGGGAGTGAACATATTTAGATTTTGTTTTAGTTTTTCTTTTAATAAATTAATTAGTTAATATTTTGCATTTTTATTGTTTCCATTTGGTTATGTTTACTTGTCCTGGTCACGTGGTCCACACGAGGCAGAGTTGAATTGGGCGCAGATTCTAACATCGAATCGGAATTCATCATTACCGTGTAATTTATTCCACACTCAAGGTCATCGGTTATAGTGGGGATCAAGCCCCAAGGTGATTAATTAGCGTGATCGATCCAGACCTCGATCATTGCTCGGTGTTACTGGTCTGGTGGTGGCGGCGGAGGCGACTCTAGGGTTTTGCTCGAAGCCTAGGTCACGTCATACTGGTTGTAGAATCCTAAGTCGGTCAATCGTCTTAGGACCACGTGGCGTGGAGTTGGCTTTGGTAAAAGTTTGGAGGACCCTTGTAGAGAATCAAAAGTAAGAATACGGGTAGAGGGAAAGAAGGAAAGATAAGTAGGGAAACCCTCCCGTGTTACAATGGTGCACAGCGGTGGTTTCAACAATTTTGTTTGAAATTGTTGAAAGGCTCATGCGTCTAGCCGTTCGAACACGTGCGCGGATGCTAAGGAGACAGCTGCGGGCCAGGATTAGCAGTGCGCCTCACAACAGTGCGTTTGAGTGGGGATTGGCAAATCTTGGGTCATGCGGGCTGATATGATTAAGGTTTAGTTAGTAAGATTAGGCTGTTAAGATTTATTGAATAGGAGACTGCTCCGAGTTGATTGGACTGGGTACCATACTCGACCATTGCAATTAATTCAGAGGTGTTGGGAGCCGCCATACTCTCAACAGCAGTTCCTTGTGGGCTGTCTGGGCGGATATATCTGTGGGACGCCAGGAGATAGATCCGAGGGCGTTGTTAGACGACCCAAAAACGCTAGGAAAAACGTAATCCGTGAAGGGCGTTGCGGCCTCCGAGGGACGGGACTAGTAAACCTACCTAGCAGCGATTCAACAAACTAAGTGATCGCACACTTAGTGTAGGTTGAGTCATCCCTAGTTGTTAATTGTTGCTGAAAGCTGCGTGTCGCTCTGTTGGAACCTAGATGGTCGAGACCCCTAGGCTAGGTGTGGTACGGCGAGCCGGTAGGAGCAATTATAAGATTAAGTCGAGTGCATTTTGAATTAAGTATACTTAAATTTATAAAGTAATTTCCGTTTATTTTCGTTGTTCTAGAGATTAATTTTTTTTCCCTTACATTCAATCCCGGTTAAAGAATTTTATCAAAGTGTTTAGCATTTTTCTTGCATATTAGGCTAAGTGCGTACATTAAATTTTGCTATTCCCTGTTGTATTAGTCTAAGTCAGAGGTGTTGGTTTCTAGAGCGTAGTTAACCCTCTGGACTTAAGGCTATATGTTGGTCACGATAGATCAGTGAAGGAGTTTAAGGGATAGTAAGTTGCGTAAAATGTTTAATAGAGTCCGTGGAATATTTCTAAGTATTTCGGGATAAGTTTTCGGCTAAGTCAACGTCGGAAAGTCGTTAACTGTAATTAATTTTGTATTCGTGGGGTCACGTGTATGATCTGGGTATCATTAGGATTCCCAGTCGATGTGAGTGATATTTTCTAGTTTTTACCAGTAAGACGGTAGAATTGTGTTTTAGACTTAGAATTCTGTTTTCAGTAGAAACGTAGGTGGAAAATTTTCTAAGTCCAGTTTGGGCTAGAATCTGATTTTTTGGCGGAAATTCTAATTTCATGTTTCGTGTATATTCTGGAGCCAGTATTACTCTCTAGTGCGCGCAAGGGACGTAATTCTGTTCGTAAAGCATTAAGCAGTGATAATTACATTTTTTCTGAATTTAGTTATTTTTCGAGAAAAATCGTGTTGTAATTTTGTCAGAGTCCATTTGAGGTGAAAACTCGGATTTTGACGAAAATTCGAATTAGTGAGTGTTGAAACCGCCCGATGTGTCAGTATTGTTTGTATACAAAACGTCAGTATTAAATAATAAACTTATTTATATCTGGGAATGAGAAACCCAAATTTTTGTGAATAAAGGAGTTTGTGATATTGGGTGATAGAATATTTTTCCCTCGGGGTCAGGAAAATTGGCAGAGTCCAGCAATTGAGTAAAAAACGCAGTTTTTGATAAAAATTCAATTTTTGGTAAGCAAATATATGTCCTGGGTGTCTATATTAATCGCTAGGAGCGGTTTATTAACGTATTATTTTCCTTCAGAACCAAAATTTTGATTTTCAGCGTTTAAGCGAAAAAGCGCGGGACTTAGTTTTTTTTCAGCGCAGCTGGTCCCGCTCCATCAGTCATCAGTGGCCACGCTGCTCACTTCAAGCGCATTTAGTATTCAAGTACAGTAAAAAATTCTTTATTAATCCATCACGAGTGCTGCGCGTTAGTTGCGTTATCATTTAAATTGTTTTATATAAATTAGATTCTTTAATTTTTTTTAACGTAAAGGATTTAGGTTTCAGCAATAGAAACTGCGGGATATTTCATGGGCAGACACGAGTGCGGGGCAGACACTCATTCATGGATTCACTTCAGCGATTCTCTCGATAAATCGTTGTATTCCCTATTTTGGGAATTTCGTAGTTTTCTCTTGGAAAAGAGTGGTGATTTTTTTATTTGTATAAGGTTACGGTTGTAGTGAGTCCGGGTCGAGGGTGCACTAAAGGGTAGTTTAGAAGAGGCGTGGCACACCAGAAACCTCAGGAAATGTTTAACCCAGACAGTGGACCAGTCAGTAGAGACCAGTGGGAGTGGAAGTGTAGAGGACAGCACCTCTTCCGACACCACTGGGGATCGCTCAGGTGGCTCAACTGACGCCACAGGTGGGGTCAGTGGGACTGAAGCGACGAGTTCACGGGTTCGGCATGGGACTGGGCAGTCGAGGGTATCTTTCCATCCCTGGAGAGATACTATTATTGACATGAGTGGGGAGTCTTGCGAGGAGTCGTCCCAAGAGTGGGGAGAGCCGTCTGGGGTTCCCACACAAATAACATCGGACGCCATGCCAACAGGTCAGACAGGGGCCTCAGTTAGTATGGCAGGACGTCCCACTTCGCTCGGTAGAGAACAGCAACCCGTTCAACGGGAACATGAACAACCACACCAACAGCAGGAACTACCCCACATAACACCCAATACCACAACACCTAGGTACACCTCATCCGTCACTACAACAACCCCAACCCCACCTCCCATACCAACCCCATCCTCAATTCCCATACCAACCCCCATCCTCAATTCCATACCAACCCCATCCTCAATTCCCATACCAACCCCATCCTCAATTCCCATACCAACCCCATCCTCAGTTCCCATACCAACCCTTCCCCCCAACCCCAGGCCACTCCATACCCATTCCCACCCAGGCCACCCCATACCCCATACCATTCCCACCCAGGCCACCCATTACCCATACCCATCCAACCCCAGGCCACCCCATACCAACCCCAACCTCAATCCACACCCCAACCTGAGGTCACCCACACCCATACCTCAGCCTCAACCCCAACCGAGGCACACCACACCATACCTCAACCCCAACCTCCATCCACACCCCAACCCAAGGCCACCCACACGCACCTCAACCCGAACCCCAACCTCAACCAGTTCCCAACCCCAGGACCCACCCACTGCCAGTA
Organism: Procambarus clarkii; assembly: GCF_040958095.1. Lineage (NCBI taxonomy): Eukaryota > Metazoa > Arthropoda > Malacostraca > Decapoda > Cambaridae > Procambarus > Procambarus clarkii. Next base: position 6,401,349 of record NC_091210.1, on the reverse strand, counting down.
GCCCCGCGTCATATAAACCGGGAATTTTGAGTCTGATTCCCAAGTTGACTCTTCCGACACTCAGAGGTAGGGAGTTGCCGCTTATTAAGGTGGAACGCAACCGCCGAGTGGAAGACTGGCTTTGTGAGATTAGTTCGATGCTGGAGGCTGTCCCAGAGGATAATTCGATAATTACTCTCGCTATGGGGGCTTGCGTGGACGTAGCCGGTCCACTGGCGAGACTTACAGAGTTTCAGCACCTGACGACTTGGCCTCAGTTTGTCCAAGCGATTAGGGGCAGATTCAAAGACAAGGTTTCAGAGGATGAGGCTTACTTTTATCTCCGGTCACTTAAGAGGGATGACCGAAGCACTGTCAAGGATTTCAGGTCAATATTAAAGAGAAGGGTTGACGACCTCACTAAGGAACTGGGGTTAGATTCGAGTCAGGCAGAGCAATTCGCTAAACAATTGTTCTGCAAAACGTTACCGTCTGATATGGGGCCATTGTTACTTGCGGGGGGAACGGGTGCGAGTTATAAAGACCTAGTCCAACAGGCCGCCACAGCCCTAGACAGGCAGACGCGCGCAGGGACATCGGGCACTCAGTTGTCGCCATAGGTAGAGGCGGTAAGTAAAGGCGAGGGAGCCAAGCCGAGTCACTGTGGCGCGGGTTCATCAGGCGGGAAGCAGCCCTCAGCGGCAAGTTCGAGCCACCCTGCGCGGGGTAACAACAGGGATCCGCGGAGGTGTTACTCCTGCGGGATGCGTGGGCATATACAGAGGGACTGTAAAGTCACTATTACGAGAGCATGAAAGCAGTCTCCTAGTGATGGTAGGCCTACTTTTGAGGTGAAAGTGGAAGGTGTTGAGATTGACAGCTTTTGTTGATACAGGAAGCCAGGCAACGGTAATTAAAAAGTCAGCCTTCAGCAATTTTAAGTATGCGCGTCTTCAACGTTGCGCAAAGACATTAACAGCGGTCAATGGGGAAAAGATTGAGATCGTAGGTCAAGGTACAGTTAATTTTGAGATTGATGGGGAATTGCAGCCTCACACATGTACGATCGTGGAGAACCTTGATTTTCCTGGTCACATCTTAATGGGAACTGATTTTCTGTCGTGATTTGATTATTCCTTGTCTGCTCAAAAAGGGGCTAGGAACTGCAGGTTGCAGTTGGGACAGACTTCCTACCCAGTGGAGATGATCGACCATCCCCCAGTTGTAGCTTCAATTAAGAGGAAGCTGAAATATAATGCGCACTATCCAAAATTGATTTTTAAGTCTCTTCCAGACACAGTTAAGAGGTCATGCGCCTTGCATGCATTGACCAAACAGAGTTGCCCACCACATTCTGTTAAATTTATTAAAGTAGCCGTGGGACGTCACATACAACCAGGTACCACCGTTCAGGTGGCTGGGAGATGTGATAGTTTATTAATTCTTCATCACTTAGTTGTAGTGCTCGATAAAGGTGCACTCATTCCAGTTGTCAATCTTTCACATAAGACTTTTCGCTTCAGGGCAGGTGATAGGGTATCTCAGGGAACCATGGTGGAGGACACAGAAATCTTTCACCATGAGTCAGCTGAGACGCCAGCCGTCACTGCACAATGTAGTGCACTGAACATGTTGAACACTAAAACACCATCCAAAGTACAATACGAGACGAGAAATGTTGCACAGAATGTAGAGGAAGTAGAAAAATTAATTTCAGCACTTGATTTGCAACATGTTGCACAGGCGGATAGGAAGGCACTGAGAGGAGTTTTACGAGAATTCCCGAAATTGTTTGCGACAGAGGATGACCAGATTGGTCTCCTTGATAAGATCGAGCACACCATTCCAACTGGTGATCATTTGCCTGTGTACACGAGACAGTGGAGGTTGCCGGAACAAGCGAAGAACGTTATCAGGGAGGAGTGCCAGAAAATGTTGAGACAGGGCGTGATAGAGCCTAGTACGTCACCGTGGCTCTCTCCTGTTGTGCTAGTTCGGAAACCGGACGGTAGTTATCGTTTCTGTGTTGACTACCGGAAGGTGAACGAACTAACTAAGGGTGATGTGTATCCGTTGCCCCGAATACAGGAGATAATAGATCAATTTGGTGCGGCTAAGTATTTCTCAACTCTTGACGCAAAATCGGCGTATTGGGCGATTCCGGTGGCAGAACAGGATAGGGAAAAAACAGCATTCTCGGATGGTAGGCACACTTATCAATTCCGTAGGATGCCGTTTGGTTTGAAGACAGCGCCTGCGTCGTTTCAGAGGGCCATCAACTTCATTCTTAGTCCGGTACTGGGTAGGCATTCTTTAGCGTACCTGGATGACGTGGTGATATATTCCAGGACGTTTGAGGAACACTTGACTGAGACTTTGACGTTGTTAGATCAGGCAGGTTTCAGGCTGAATGTTCAGAAGTGCACCTTGGCGGCCCAGAAATTCAAATTTCTGGGGTTCCAGGTGTGCCCAGACGGTATCCGACCTGACCCAGATTCTTGCCGCGCCATTGCTGACATGCCTACTCCAAGGACAGCAAAGGACGTGCGTAGGTTTTTGGGGCGGCCGGATATTTTCGTCGTCATATTGAAGGTTTCGCTGGCATTTCAGCACCCCTGACTGATCTGACAAAGAAAAATGCGAAGTTTGTGTGGAAATCCGAACATGACGAGGCCTATCGCAAACTGAAAGACCAACTAATCACGACACCGGTATTAGCCATTCCCGATTTTGAGAAAGAATGGGAAGTGCACACTGACGCCAGCGGTGTAGCTATTGGCGGGTGCTTAATTCAGCGAGATGAGGATAATTACCCCATCCGGTAGCCTATTTCAGTAGGAAGGTCAAAGGACCTGAAGTTCGTTATTCAGCTACGGATCGGGAGGCACTGGCAGTAGTAGAATCAGTTAGGTATTTCGAGCCTTACCTATTTCAGCGGCATTTAGTAATCTACACAGACCATCGAGCGTTAACACACATATTTAAGAAGCGGACAAAATGCCCACGAATGTCACGTTGGTCTCACGAACTTTCGGCCCACTCATTCCAGATCTTGTACAAGCCTGGTCCAGCACATGTTGTGCCAGACACGCTAAGTAGAAATATTGCGGCAGTTCAGATTAATGAAAATATTGAAACCATTCCATCAGATAAAATGAGAGAATACCAGATGAGCGACCCTAGATGGAAAGAGATTATTGAGTATTTAGAAGGAGGAAAATACCCAAAAACGAAAAAGAATTTACCTATACATGATTTTGAGATGAAACAGGGCGTCCTGTGTTATGTTAATAGCCAGAATGATAGGGCAGTATTTCAGCTAGTTATTCCGGACGCGTTGCGGTCATCAGCGTTAAAGCTTGCGCATGCTTCTAAAATTGCAGGGCATCCGGGGATCTTTAAAACGCACTTAAAAGCAAAGTCTCTATTTTATTTTCCAGGATTACTTTCTGAGGTAATCAATTTCGTGAAGTCGTGCCCTCGTTGCCAGAGGAGGAAAGGCACCCTTAAGGTACAAGCCCCACTTCAGGAATTTCCTGAAATTCGTGAACCGTTAGATCGTGTGGGGGCCGATTTGATTGATTTACACCACAGTCATTCAGGTAAGAGATACGTGTTGGTGCTAGTTGACCATCTGTCTAGATACACTACACTAGTTGCATTACCTCAGAAGGATTCTCGTACGGTTGCAGATGCGTTCTTGCGTAGGTTCGTTACTGTATTCGGACCTCCTAAAGTTTTAGTCTCTGACCGGGGTCAAGAATTCAATGGGAATATATTTAGAGAAGTTTGTAAGACTTTAGAGACAACTTCGGCTTTTACAACAGCCTACCACCCACAAGCAAACGGAATAACGGAACGGACTAATCGTTCAGTCAAGGATATGCTTGCAATCCTTGCTGAACATGACGCTAACACCTGGGATGAACACCTACCCTATGTTCAGTTCGCCTTGAATACTGCCATCCACCAATCAATTAACACCCAACCACTTCATTTGTTTACTGGTAATTCATGCAATTTCCCCTCAGGTCTGCTTAACAGACATAATGTTGCATACGGGGAGGACTATCCTTCAGAGGTCCTTGGAAAAATGAGAAACGCATGGAATATTGCAGCTGAAGCGTCCAAGAAGGCACGGACTCGGTATGCTCATTTTTATGACAAGAAAGTGCGCCCCCTTGAGTTGAAGGAAGGAAGCCTCGTATTGAGAGTGAATGAGGCTGCGCCCGCCAATCAGAGCAGGAAACTAGCTCCGAGGTGGCGAGGACCATATAGAGTAATTAAAAGGGCGGGGCCGGTTAATCTTGTTATAAAAGGAGTGTTCGAGGACCAGGTGGAAAGGACAATTCATGTGAATAAATTGAAACATTATCATGCTAGAGAGGAATTAGAACTGCCTTCAGCGGGTCTAGTTCCTGACTCAGCAGTGCTGACTCGTGGCTTCACCGACGAGTCAGAAGATGAGGATGACCCTCTGTCATCGCTCATCAGTAGTCAGGTGCAGTCTCGCCACCCTATGGTGACGAGATCTCGCGCTATACAGTGAAGTAACTTCCTTGGTTAGTATGATTTAGTATTCATTAGATTTTTCCTGTAAAGGCAATGAGGTGTACTATCGCTATACTTAACTCAGGTAGCAGCTTTTACCGTGCTCTGGGGTTCCACCTCCACCAAACCCAGAGTATATCTATGCTTCCGCTGTGTTGTGTCTGTCTGTTCCCAGGTCTGATTGGTACACCGACCCAGTTGTTCCAGCCACACGTGAACCCTTGTCTGTAAAGACCGAGGGGGGAGGCACGTTACACAAACCCCTCCCCCCACCAGACCCAGTAACCCATACATCAGTTACTTTGGGGATGAGTGACTGTCCAAGAGTCACCCGGCCGACGCCTCACGTCACTAACGAGGTTGTCAGGGCCAGCGAGCTGTCCACATTATAGCAGTCATCGGAGGTGCCATACAACGCCGGGGTAGCTGTCTCGAGATCACCACTACCCACCTGCTGCGTCATCAAGACTGCAGCCATTCCAGCAGTGTTGGAAGAGAGGTCAAGAAATGGAAAGCACGTAGCAGTACTCAAGAGTTTCGCCGGAAGATTAATGATTACGTCATCTGAAGTAACAAGAAAGCAGAACTAAGGCGGTCACAGGTGGAAGGCACGGTTTCCCTACAGAGTACCGGGACTCGCCAATAGAAGGTCGCAAAATTGTCTCCTTTGGCCTAAAGTCGGCGGTACGAGGGTATACACAGTTGGTGTTTACGGCCTAGTAACTTGGTGACATCAAGAAACGCCGGAGATGACGTGAGCAATGATGGAAGACGAGATTCACCTGTTCTGCAAACAAGCAACCCGCCTCTACGACCTTCTGACACCACTCCTGCTAAGAGACACCGTTGGTACATCCAGTCCTGCTCTGCTGTGGTCATCTGCGCCGTCAAGTTTAACATCAAGACTGCCGTGTGAACTGTGATTGATATGAAGGCGTGTGGACTGTCGAGAGCAAGATTAATGGCCGAAGTAACAGTATTCTACAGCTGTCACTTGGCACTCCGCTCTACTACACTCTGTCGTCATTCAGGAGTACCGGATGGGAGTACAAGAGGACCAGGTATTGATGTCTACACATGGGGAGAAGCAAGATCGACACCGTCATCGTCAGCGACTACATTCAGCATCCAGCAGCATCGATTTTTTTTCTCGTTTACTCAATATGAACAATTGATACAAACAACAAAGTGGCTCTGAACATCTGTGTAAAGAACATCTGGACACTTTTGTTTAAATGTTGAAAAACAGAGTTAGAATCACAATACTTTTTAAATGTTCAAAAACAGATTTAAAATAATAATTCTGGTATAATATATGAAAATTTTACTCTCTAAATTGGTCAGTAATCAAAATCGAAGCCCCTGTGACATTGTTTAAGCCCTGAACAAACGGTTATGGAAAATTATGTTGTGATACTTTTGCAGAATGTTTGAACACATGAGAGGCGGACCAATATAAACATTGACACTTCTAGTGAGTGAGAACACTTGGCTGTACAGTCAGCTGAAACCTGTGATATAGTATAGGAATTTTTTTTTATATTTTTAGATACATGTAATAAATGTTAGGTGTGTTCCTTAGCATGTCAAGGTTGACATTGATGGGGAGTGGTTAGTACACGGATGTGAACCTGATAGTTCCGTAGTACGCTCCCGGATGACTGAAAATTCAGTCCGAAGATATAACTTTAATGTTTGTTTGAGCACGGTGTGGCCGGCTCTAGAGGACACATGAACTTGGCTAGTGAAGAGCCAAGAGAGTTTAATAGCTAGTCTTTGATGATAGAGTAGGGACATGTTATTTAGCTATGTCAGTAAGGATAGGATGTATGTTTCCTGATGTTAGAGGATTGCTGTCAGTTGACAGCTGAGAAATTTATGAAATGTGAACATATTTATTATGATGTTGGACTCTATTATTTGTCAAATTTTATTAGTTAGGTTAGCTTTTGTTTGTGGCATGAGTTGAATTCTGGGTTTGGATACTAAACCTCGTGATTTTTTAACAAATTAACAAGGTTTACTATGTGCTTGTGCGGGGGGGGGGGGGTTGTAACAAACTAGGCTGTTGTAAGAATTATTCCAGAAGGTTCCAGAAGTTTCGGGTAGGGACCTGACCTCTCAACGCACATTCCCCTGGGGATTAGCAGGTCTGAGTCACAAATGGCGGGCATCTTTGTTCATAGTTTTGTATAATGAACCATCCTATAGTATTCAGTAATTTAGAGAAATTAGCCTTTATTCATTTTGTATTAAAATTGAATTGAATAATATTCCTGGTTATAGTACCAAGAGTATTCTAATTATTGAGTTAAGTCACCATCAGTGACGTCACAAATCAGATCTAAGTAGTAAGGGGAGTGACCGGCGGTCATAGGTCATCAGGGTTGACATGTCTACTATTTCTAAAGTTCAATTAACCATTTTGGGGATCGGGAACAGCTCTGCCGGTAGATGCTTGTGTAATTTAATTTCAGTAAAATAATTCAACCAATCTGGATCAATTAAGTACAACAGAGGTTAATTGTTATAACTTAAACCTGGCTAAGTAACTTGGTAAAACTTGCGGAACAATACAATGTTCTAGTCTGGGGTAGACCAGACGAGGAAGAGATCAGTGTGGACTCCAGATCTACTGGGAGAGGTCACCCCATCTTACCTCTCCCAAGACCAGCCCAACATCTTCAGCTGGTAAAACGTAGAGGTATAGTTGCTATTGTTAATTATAGGGATAGTCTTCTCATTTGCCATTCAGGTCAAGTAGGGAGTGTTAAAGTGACAGGGAGTGAACATATTTAGATTTTGTTTTAGTTTTTCTTTTAATAAATTAATTAGTTAATTTTTTGCATTTTTATTGTTTCCATTTGGTTATGTTTACTTGTCCTGGTCACGTGGTCCACACGAGGCAGAGTTGAATTGGGCGCCGATTCTAACATCGAATCGGAATTCATCATTACCGTGTAATTTATTCCACACTCAAGGTCATCGGTTATAGTGGGGATCAAGCCCCAAGGTTGATTAATTAGCGTGATCGATCCAAACCTCGATCATTGCTCGGTGTTACTGGTCTGGTGGTGGCGGCGGAGGCGACTCTAGGGTTTTGCTCGAAGCCTAGGTCACGTCATACTGGTTGTAGAATCCTAAGTCGGTCAATCGTCTTAGGACCACGTGGCTTTGGTAAAAGTTTTGGAGACCCTTGTAGAGAATCAAAAGTAAGAATACGGGTAGAGGGAAAGAAGGAAAGATAAGTAGGGAAACCCCTCCCCGTGTTACATCAATATAGACCTCTCCCTACTCCAAAACTGTGACACCCAACTTCCTGTCCCCCCCATTCCACCTTGGCTTTATACAACTCCTAATACAGCAATACAACTCGAAGACAACATTCCAAAGTCTGCACCAAACTCAGCCATAGCCTCAGTCTTTGCCTCAACAATGAAAAATTGCTACCCAAATACCACAGAGATTTACACAGATAACAACGTACCCTCGGTCACTTGTGCTGTATGGATACCGGAATACCATCTCAAGCAGGGATGGCGGTTACCAAACCAACTATCTATTTTCACAACGGAATTATATGCCTTATATCAAGCTCTCCAAATCATCACAACATTACCAGTTGGGATATAAACAATCTGTAGTGACTCCAAGAGCACGATTCAAGCAATTACGTACGCTTCAAAAACATGCAAGGAGATTGTCTACCCATGCCTTCAACTTCTTCACAAACATCAATTGAACGGTTATGACACCTCTATCCAATGGGTCCCAGCACATTGTGGTATTCTCCATAATGAACTTGTAGACCAACTAGCCAAAGCGATGCACAACACTCCTCACCTCACCCGTCATCCAATTCCCCATGTTGCATGTAAAGGAGCCTTCAAAGATACCATCTCCCAGGATTTTGCAACAAATTGGAAAATGTCATGCTCACCTTTGCACTATGGGTCCATTAAAAAGAAATGGGAAACTTGGAAACATGTCCGATATAAAAGCAGAGAAATTGATGTAACCAGATTAAGGCTGGGACATACCAAACTAGCAGCACACAGCTCTAAGTACAGAACAGACATCAATGAACTCTGTACTCACTGTCAGGTGCCTGAAACAGTCGAACACTATCTCCTGCACTGCTTCCGACATCATAGTGCCAGAGTAAATTTCAAACAAGTCTTTATCGCACTTAAAATGCCCTTCACCATCGAGCCATTAGGAGGTGGTGACCACTCGTTACAAGAAAAATACCAAATAGTCAAAGCACTGGCTAAATATCTGCAGTCGACCAACAAATTAGGTCACATCTGACCCGCGCCACATTTATACCTGTCGCCACCAGCAGCTAAACACATAAAACAACTGCCTCGTCGCAACACCAAGGATCAGCTGACGCCATAAACACAACATACCGCCCTACGGTGCGGCAAGTCTCCCTACAACACACACCTCTGTTTTAATTGCCGTTCCTCTATCTACAGCACAACGCAACAAACACGATCTGCGGTTTATATTGAGGTAGCTGCGATCAACCTCAATATAAACGCGTCCACCAACATCAGTACTGGTGCAGTCATCGGGAGGACAAACCCTTCATGCAAACTGCACCTACTAATAACAAGAAGAGAAGATATAGTAGGTATATAAAAAAAAAACTCGCCAATTTGAATGTAAAGTTGTGTCAAAATTTCAAAGCAATCGGTAAAGAGGTTTCGAAGATTTCCCTCACATGAAAAACCAAAAAGTATTTTTTTTTTACAGTCACAGACGTAACATCTATATAGTATGTATATAAAAACCTGGCTGGATGCGAATGGAACGTTGTGTGAAAATTTCAAAGCACTCGGTGAAGAACTTTCGGAGATTAGCGATTATGCACAAACACAAACATTGAAACGGAATTGTAACATATCTAATATAGCATGTGTATTGCTCTTTTATGCAACAGATGGCGCTGTTTTTCAAGAAAAAGCATAGTTTTACATGTCACAGGTGTGGCATCTATACTTATACCTAAGAAATGAACGGTATGGTAAACAACACAGCTCATTTCCAACACAATGTCACAAAAAATAATAATAATATGAAATAAAATATATCGATATCTATGGAAATAAAAAATTTCAATGCAATCGGAAACATTGAAAAGGAATTCGTCACATATTTGTTATAACGTGCATGTTGCCATTATGTGCAACAGATGGCGCTTTTTTTGAAAAACGCATGTTTTTACCTGTCACAAGGGTGGCATCCATATAGTAGGTATATATAAAAAAACGCGCCTATTCGAATGCAACGTTGTGTCAAATTTCAAAGCAATTAGTAAAGAACTTTCTGAGATTACAGTGTGTGTAGCCCTTACACCCATCAGATGGGGCAGTTTTAAAAAAAATATATGTTTTTTCCTGTCACAGGTGAGGCATGTATATAGTAGATTTAGAAAAAGACGCGCCTATTTGAATGCAACGTTCTGTCAAAATTTCAAAGCAATCGGCAAAGAGGTTTTGAAGATTTCTCTCACATGAAAAAACACAGTTTTTCAGAAAAAAACACTTTTTTTTACCGTTACAGACGTGACATCTATATAGTATGTATATAAAAACCTGGCCGGATGCGAATGGAACGTTGTGTGAAAATTTCAAAGCAATCGGTCAAGAACTTTCGGAGATTAGCGATTTTGAACAAACGAAAATTTCCATTTTTATTTATATAGATATACTAGCTGTACCTGGTCATGCGTTGCTGTGGCTCAGCAACACATGTGACTTGCTAAGCCATAGCTACCTTCCCCTGTTCCCCAGTCCTCCCCTCCATTTCCCCTCCCCCATCCCCTCATCCTCCCAACCAGTCCCCAATCCCCCATCCCCTTGTCCTCCCCACCATTCCCCCTCCCCCATCCCCTAGTCCTCCCCACCATTACCCACTCCATCATTCTCACATCCTGCCCACCATCTCCCACTCCCCCCATCCCCTCGTCCTCCCTTCCATTTCCCCCTCCCCTTTCCCCTCTTCCTCCCCACCATCCCCCACTTTCCTGTCCCCTTGTCCTCCCCATCATTCTCTTTCCCCCATCCCTTCGTCCCCCACTATCCCTAACTCCCCCATCCCTCGTCCTCCCCATCATCACCCCACTCCCCTGTCCCCTTGTCCTCCCAACCATATCCCACTCCCTCGTCCGATGCATTCCCAAATGATCTGATGATCCCAGCAGAAAATACGGAACATCAAATGATTTGATGTTTTCATCACTGAAAAATAAGAATAACAGTTAAGAAATTTAAATGAAAAACACTGAAAAAATAAAAAAAATAAACAATACCCACGAAATGAACGGCATGGTAAGCAACACAGCTCAGTTCCATGCTAATATCACACAAAATAATTCGGTCAAAATAAAAATAAATAAAAATCTATGAAAATTCTATTTATCAGTGCAATCTCAAACATTGAAATGGAATCATAACATATTTAGTATAATGTGTGTTGCTCTTACGTGCAACAGATGGCGCTGTTTTTTTTAAAGTACGGTTTTACCTCTCACAGGTGTGGCATGAATATTTATAGTCACGAATTAAACGGCATGGTAAACTACACAGCTCAATTGCAACGCAATGACACGCAAAATAATTAAATGAAAATGAAAAAAATCGAAATCTATGAAAATTCAATTTATCAATATAAATGGAAGTAAGTAATTAGCAAAAGAAGGCACCAAACCGGAAAGGCTATGTAGCACCATCAAATGCGCAGAATAATCAGAGGGCACTAAATATCACCAAGGATGCCAATACTGTTACGGCCCTACTGGGGCGCAACCGGGTTCTTCTCTGATGGTAGTAGAGTTTGGGAATCCAGCCCCAAGTTAGTAGAGGCTTTCAAGGGGTGTGTTCCATAACGCAAGTTAAATTAAAGGGGGAGGGATACAAATGCTCCAATTTATATATATATATTCTTCATCACCACGAATAAATAAATAACAGCCACACGTGGGGGTTATAACTACACTATTATGTACAGGTTTCTCTTCCTCCGAAGACACTGGATGCTCCACGGTGCTCACTCTGGGTAGCCCTGGCTCCTTCACCCGTGGCCCACGATGAATCCACTATGATTCTATTGGCGAATCTACCCTGGCCACAGGCCAGCCAAATCACAGTCCCACTGGGTGCTCCGTCGTGAAGGCCTTCAACCACAATCCAGCCTGTAGCTGGCAGGTACCGATCAGCTCCGCTGTGTAGGCCACTCCACGACCGATACTAGGGTTGCGAGCCCTAGGCAGGAGCCTCGTGTGATCCCACTGATCACTCTCCTCACTAAGCACCACAGTGGTTAGTCTCTTCCACCAGCCAGCCCCGGATAAGGCGATTCCCAACACTGCCACGCCACAGGCAGGCTAATACTCTCAACAGAGTTCATCCGGGGGTGACTCACAGCTTCTTCAAAGCAGACTGGTGAAGAGACCTTGGCTGCCTTGGGTAGACTGATCCATTATCCAACACAGCAGTCCCAGGTCGACTCTGCAATCAGATACGTCATTAATACTGGGACACTCTAGGGAACCTCACTCACAGGCTTAGACACAAACGTCCACCTCTTTGCTCCATAGATGGCATTCACTGTGTAAGCGCCACCTCACCAGAGGTCAGCAGCGGCTACGTTATGAGCTGATTAAGACGGGAATCCAGCACCTGTGGCCGGTATATCCCGTCCTCACTAGATGGCGTCGTCCATTTGGAGTGGGTTTCGGGAGCGGACTCACAGATGGCGTTGTTGTCACTGCTCCGTGCTCCGATGCTGGACTCGGGTCCGTAACAAATACGAGAACAAAAACGCATAAGGCGAACGATATCAAAAGTATCCGAGTCACCAAGAATTCTATTGAGGGACAAGTGACCGCGAGGGGCAGTCGGAAAACAAGACACACGCTCGTCCTGGAAGTCAGGGCATTCAAGAAGGACATGCACGACCGTAAGAGAGACAATGCAACTAGGACAATATGGAGCAGGGCGGCGCTCCATCAAGTGACCATGGGTTAAGCGAGTATGGCCAATACGCAACCTCACCAGAGCTGTTTCCCATCGCCGGTTACGGTGGTACGAGGACGGCCACGAGGAAACACAACATTTAAGAGTAAGTAGTTTGTTACTAGTAAATATAAATGGAAACATTGAAATGGAATCATAACATATTTAGCATAGTGTGTTTTGCTCTTACGTGCAACAGATAGCGCTGTTTTTCAAACAAACTGTTTTTATTTGTCACAGGTGTTCCATCTATATAGTAGGTATATAAAAACATATGCATATTCGAATGGAACGTTGTCTCCAAATTTCAACCCAATCGGTGAAGAACTTCAGATCACAGCATGTGTTCCTCTTACGTCCCACAGATGGCGCTGTTTTAAAAAAAATGCATGTTTTTACCTGACACAGGTGTGGCATCTATATATTAAGTATATAAAAACACGCTCCTATTTGTATGCAACGTTTTGTCAAAATTTCAAAGCAATCGGTAAAGGGGTTTCGAAGATTTCTCTCATTTCTCTCAAAAAAATCATGTTTTTTCTCGTCACAAAAGTGACATCTATATAGTATGTGTATAAAAACTCGCTCGGATGCGAATGAAAAGTTGTGTGAAAATTTCAAAGCAATCGGTGAAGGACTTTTGGAAATTAGCAATTTTGAACAAATGAACATTTCCATTTTTATTTATATAGATGTATATATATATATATATATATATATATATATATATATATATATATATATATATATATATATATATATATATACATATATATATATATATAAGTCGTACCTAGTAGCCAGAACGCACTTCTCGGCCTACTATGCAAGGCCCGATTTGCCTAATAGGCCGAGTGATTTTCTCTATTTTCAATAAATTGTTTCCAATTAGTTTATTTCAATTATTATTATTATATTATTTTGTTATATTTTATTTTAGATTTTGAACAAACGAACATTTCCATTTTGATTTAAATAGATGTATATATATATATATATGTCGTACCTAGTAGCCAGAACGCACTTCTCAGCCTACTATGCAAGGCCAGATTTGCCTAATAAGCCAAGTTTTCATTAATTAATTGTTTTTAAACTACCTAACCTAACATAACCTAACTTTTTCTGCTACCTAACCTAACCTAAACTATAAAAATAGGTTAGGTTAGGTTAGGTAGGGTTGGTTAGGTTCGGTCATATATCTACGTTAATTTTAACTCCAATAAAAATAAATTAACTTCATACATAATGAAATGGGTAGCTTTATCATTTCCTAAGAAAACAATTTGAGAAAATATAATAATTCAGGAAAACTTGGCTTTTTATTTTTTTTTCCTTTATTGTGTATTTAAAGGTTACAAAACATACAAGACAAATGCCTAAAGGTTATGGATCTCTTGAAGCTCCTCCGCTTCTGGACAGGAACCGAGGACGCAGCAAGCATTTCCCCTCTGGATCGCCACACTGAGACGCTGAAACAAAAAACTGGAAGCCTTTGGGTCTCTGGTGACGTCAATGAGCTTGGAACCCAATTCCTTGAGAAATCCCAAGGCACTCTTGCCCCAGGGGCCATGCGTCTCAGACGCTATGGGAACAAAGAGGTATTGACCTTCCAGTCGCCTGTACTTGAGTGATTTTGCTGTTTCCCTGTGGTTGGCCGCCCCACCTGCTTGATCAGCTCCGAAGAGTACATAGGTGTCAGCCAGGGTGGATACACATGTGTAGTCCCACACCAACTGTCTACCCTCCTTCCATGAGTATATGGTGATGCCATCAGGGCGAAGTGCAGGGAAATCTGGGTTATATATATATATATATATATATATATATATATATATATATATATATATATATATATATATATATATATATATATATATATATATATATATATATATATATATATATATATATATATATATATATATATATATATATATATATATATATATATATATATATATATATATATATATATATATATATATATATATATATATATATATATATATATATATATATATATATATATATATATATATATATATATATATATATATATATATATATATATATATATATATATATATATATATATATATATATATATATATATATATATATATATATATATATATATATATATATATATATATATATATATATATATATATATATATATATATATATATATATATATATATATATATATATATATATATATACATATATACATATATATATATATATATATATATATATATATATATATATATATATATATATATATATATATATATATATATATATATATATATATATATATATATATATATATATATATATATATATATATATATGACAATGTCAGACCACGGAGGAAAAATGAAACAGGAAATTTCCTTAAGTACTTTCGTATATTAAATACATCTTCAGAAGGTCTTCAGAAGGTTTAAACCTTCTGAAGATGTATTTAATATACGAAAGTACTTAAGGAAATTTCCTGTTTCATTTTTCCTCCGTGGTCTGACATTGTCACATTCTTAATCACGTGTTTAATTTTCGTGATATACACACACATATATATATATATATATATATATATATATATATATATATATATATATATATATATATATATATATATATATATATATATATATATATATATATATATATATATATATATATATATATATATATATATATATATATATATATATATATATATATATATATATATATATATATATATATATGTCGTACCTAGTAGCCAGAACGCACTTCTCAGCCTACTATGCAAGGCCCGATTTGCCTAATAGGCCGAGTTTTCCTGAATTAATAAATTTTCTCTAATTTTTTTCTTATAAAATGAAAAAGCTACCCATTTCATTATATATGAGGTCAATTTTTTTTATTGGAGTTAAAATTAACGTAGATATATGACCGAACCTAACCAACCCTACCTAACCTAACCTAATCTATCTTTATAGGTTAGGTTAGGTTAGGTAGCCGAAAAAGTTAGGTTAGGTAGTCGAAAAACAATTAATTCATGAAAACTCGGCTTATTAGGCGAATCGGGCCTTGTCCGATTTTTATTAGGCCCGATTTGCCTAATAAGCCAAGTTTTCATGAATTAATTGTTTTTCGACTACCTAACCTACCTAACCTAGCCTAACCTAACTTTTTCTGCTACCTAACCTAACCTAACCTCTAAAGATAGGTTAGGTTAGGTTAGGTAGGGTTGGTTAGGTTTGGTCATATATCTATGTTAATTTTTACTTAAATAAAAAAAGTTGACCCCATATATAAAGAAATGGGTAGCTTTATCATTTCATAAGAAAAAAATTTGAGAAAATATATTATTTCAGGAAAACTTGGGTTATTAGGCAAATCGGGCCTTGCATATTAGGCTGAGAAGTGCGTTCTGGCTACTAGGTACGACATATATATATATATATATATATATATATATATATATATATATATATATATATATATATATATAGGAAGGAGTACCACCTCTGGCTTGAAGAAGGGGGACTCATAGCCTCGGAGGAAATCACGCATAACGCATTAGAGGGAATGTTTAGATCCCCTCCAATACAGTTTCTGTGTGCTTTTTTCCTACCACCCCCTTTCCTTTTTTTGTGCTTTATTATGTATTTAATGGTTACAAGATATACATGGGTTGATACAAAAATAGTACAAAAAGGTGCTTAAAGATTATGGATCTCTTGAAAAACACGACAATGGGAAACATTGATAAATGTCACAGACGGGTTCGATCATTGTTGCAAGTCAAACACTTCTTCGAATTCCTAGGAAGTTGGACTTGTGCCCAAGACGCAACAGGCATTTCCCCTCTGAGTCGCAACACTGAGGCGCTGGAACAAGAAACTCTTTGTTCTCTGGTCTTTTGTAGCGCTGATCCATTTGTCGCCCAATTCCTTCAGGAATTTCATAGCACATTCTCCCCACGAACCGAAAGTCTCCGAGTGGAACAAAGCTGTAGCAGTGTGCCAGACCTCTGTTTAATAATTTTCTGCGATTCCTTGAAAGAAGCAGCACCACCGCTTTCACGTGTGCTGTAGTGGAGGTAGGTACTGGCCAGAGTGGCAGCGCACGTGTAATCCCACACCACTTGCTTACCATACTTCCAAGGAAGCAAGGTGACCCCATCTGGGTGCGTCTGAGGGTCGTTAGGTCTAGATAAGTGTGGTTCTCTTTGTGCTGGGCAGCGGGCTGTGGCGAGGCTCCTCTTGATGATATCGTTGACATCTTCATGTCTTGCAATCTTACCCTGTGATTTACGACATACCAGACCATGACGACCATATTGGTCTGCCATCGCAGTTCCACAGATGCACCTATGTTTGATGAGGATGGTGGCGGCAAAGCGAAGGGCAACTCCAATGCGGAGAGCGTCATGACTGAGGCGAGTTCCCAGGGCTGCATTGGGCACAGCAAATAATATATATATATATATATATATATATATATATATATATATATATATATATATATATATATATATATATATATATATATATATATATATATTTATATATATATATATATATTGTGACGGTAAAGCTTTGGTATTCGGCTGTTTCAAAAGCTGGGGGTAGGGCCTCGTCACATAACAAAAAAAAGAGAAGTTTGTCCTTTCGTCTGTGGTAAGGTAAGACACACAAAACACAAAGTATATAAACAATGAAATTTTAATTACTCTAGAAAACAAGACATGAATAAAGACAATCTCATAAAATGCAGAACAGGTCAACAAACAAAACAACATGAATAATTACTGGCAATGAAAAGTTACTCTAAGACAAGAATGCAAGGTATAGTGATAGCAATATAAATAAAATAAGTGAGGTGCTGGAATACTGGCTTCAAGCTGCCACCTCCCTTAGTACACGAAAGCCAAGGCTTAGTCTACTAGCGAGAGATGTCAACTCCATGGAGCACAGAGATATTCTGAGGAGTACGGCGTGCTGCTGCCCAGACGTCGACTCTCGGTGGTGGTGTGAGTGCAGGTGCGGCGAGACACCAGCCAATCAGCAACAGGCAGGCGGAGGATAAGCAGTTTGCTGGTTACGGCGGGCTGTAGCCGGTGTGTCGGGGTGTGCATGGTACGATTTGCTTCCTGGGCAAAACGTTTGGCGATACTGGTGGACGTATCTTCTATATAGTATCTTGTACTTGAACAACGTAAAGATGTAGGGAAGAGCAGGCTCAATCTCTCTTGAAAGAGATTATCGTCACAATATATATATATATATATTTAACTGAAAACTCACGCCCCAGAAGTGACTCGAGCCTATACTGCCAGGAGCAATGCAACTGGTATATACAGGACACCTTAATCCACTCGACTATCATGACCGGACAAAAACTGATGGTAGCCGAGGCTATTTTGTCCATCAGCCCGCCAGCACTTGGATGGTAATCTTGGGCATAGTATTTTATCAAATCACCTCATTCTTTGGGGCACACATGAGGAACACAAATGCGAACAAGCCTGAATGGTCCCCAGGACTATATGCAACTGAAAACTCACCCCAGAAGTGACTCGAACCCATACTGCCAGGAGCAACGCAACTGGTATGTACAGGACACCTTAATCTACTCGACCATCATGAACGGACAAAAACTGATGGTAGCCGAGGCTATTTTGTTCATTTGTCCAAGGTACAGTCTCTGCACCGCTGCTTTTCCTTATTCTCATATCAGATATAGACAAAAATACAAGTCACAGCTTCGTATCATCCTTTGCAGATGACACAAAAATCAGCATGAAAATTACCTCGGCTGAAGACATTGAAAAACTTCAAGCTGATATAAATGAAGTTTTCGACTGGGCATCAGAAAATAATATAATGTTTAACAGTGATAAATTCCAGGTACTCAGGTACGGTAAAAATGAGGACCTCATACATAATACAGAGTACAAAACACAATCAAATGTGCCCATAGTAGGAAAACAGCATGTAAAGGATTTGGGGATAATGATGTCTGACGACCTAACGTTTAGGGAGCATAACCAAGCAAATATTGCGTCAGCCAGAAAAATGATCGGATAGATTACGAGAACTTTCAAATCCAGGGATCCCATCACAATGGTTGTACTCTTCAAGTCACTTGTGTTGTCCCGTCTTGAGTACTGCTTAGTACTCACTTCCCCCTTCAGAGCAGGAGAGATTGCTGAAATAGAGGGAATACAGAGAACATATACGGCACACATAGACGAGATAAAGCACCTAAATTATCGGGATCGTCTCAAAGCCCTCCAAATGTACTCACTAGAAAGAAGACGAGAGAGATATCAAATAATATACACGTGGAAGATATTGGAGGGCCAAGTACCAAATCTACACAGTAAAATAACAACGTACTGGAGTGAACGATATTGAAGAAAATGCAGAATAGAACCAGTGAAGAGCAGAGGTGCCATAGGCACAATCAGAGAACACTGTATAAACATCAGAGGTCCACGGTTGTTCAACACCTTTCCAGCGAGCGTAAGAAATATTGCCGGAACAACCGTGGACATCTTCAAGGGGAAACTAGATTGTTTTCTCCAAGGAGTGCCGAACCAACCGGGCTGTGGTGTGAATGTGGGCCTGCGGGCCACTCAAAGCAACAGCCTGGTGGACCAAACTCTCACAAGTCAAGCCTGTCATCGGGCCGGGCTTGGGCAGTAGAAGAACTCCCAGAACCCCATCAACCAGGTATCAACCAGGTAACCTTCATAGTGTCGCCGTGACCACCTCCGGCTGCCCAGTAAAGGGCTGTACTGCCTGTCAACAGATACCACAATTGTTATTATGCATAATTCATCACGATTCAAGTTGTTTATGTAATGTATTGAAATACGCTGTTCGAGATGGACATTTCTTTTTACTTTTGTGAAGTGTACGGACTCCAAATATTAGGCAAAACTATTTTCCACCCTAAATTTAAGAGAGGAAGATCGTGTTAAAATTGTTAACAATAGATCACCATTAAAATGTCCGACATCCCACCTGTACTTATATGAGCATTTATTACTTGCCTCAAGAGTGACAGTGGTGCTATTGTCATGCCCGAAACTCTGTGAGTATTATTAGCTTGAAGCATAGTATACACTTGGCCCTAATAAGAAATACAACATTCTTCTTGTATCCCATTTTGTATGTATGTATTGTTTCCCTAATAAATATTATTATTATTATTATTACTAATATTATTATTATTATTATTATTATTACTAATATTATTATTATTATTATTATTATTATTATTTCAATAACTATTATTATTATAATTTGTATTATTATTATTATTATTATAATTACTATTATTATTATTATAATTACTATTATTATTATTATTATTACTAGCTGTGCCCGGCCATGCGTTGCTGTGGCTCAGTAATGCATGTGCGTTTCTGAGCCACAGCAACCTTCCCTGTCTCCCAGTCCTATCCAACATTCCCCCCTCCCTGGTCCATTCGTTCTCCCTACCATTCCCCACTCGTCTCTTTTTCCTTCCCTTCATCCTCCACTCCAGCATCCCCTCGCCCTTCTAACCATTCCCTACCCCACCATCCCCTCGTCCTCCCTTCCATTCACCCCCTTCCCCGTCCCCTCGTTTTCCCTACCATTCCTCTCCTCCCCCATCCTCTCGTCCTCTCCACTCTCCTGTCCTGTTGTCATCCCATTCATTCTCCATACCCCTCGTCCCCACCATCCACAACTCCCCTGTCCCCTCGTCCTCCTTTACCATTACCCCCCCCCCCCCCTTGTCCCCTCGTCCTCCCCACCATTCCCTCTCCCTCGTGTGATGATAAAATGATCTGATGTTCCCATAAAAAATTGGGAACATCAAATGATCTGGGGCTAGATTCCCAAAGAAGTTAGGCAAGCACTTACGAACCTGTACATCTCTTCTCAATCTTTGGTAGCTTTGTTTACAATTATTAAACAGTTAATGAGCTCCGAAGCACCAGGAGGCTGTTTATAGCAATAACAACAGTTGATTGACTAGTTTTCATGCTTGTAAACTGTTTAATAAATGCAACTAAAGCCATCAAAGATTGAGGAACGATGTACACTTTAGTAAGTACTTGCATAACTGCTTCGTGAATCTGGCCCCAGATGTCCCCATCACTGAAATATAAGAAAAAAAGTTCAAAAAACGAAATGAAAAAATAGAAAAAATAATCTATACTCAAGAAATGAACGGTATGGTTAACAACAGCTAAATTCCAACGCAATGCCACACAAAATATTTAAATCAAAATTATAATAAATCGAAATTCATGAAAATTCCATTTATCAATGATATCAGGAACATTGAAATGGAATCGTAACATATTTAGCATAGCATGGTTGATCTCATGTGCAAAAGATGGCGCTGCTTTTCAAAGACACATGTTTTTACCTGTCACTGGGGTGGCATCTATATAGTAGATATATAAAAAGACGCGCCTATTCGAATGCAACATTGTGTCAAAATTTCAAAGCAATCAGTGAATAACTTTCGGAGATACAGCGTGTGTTGCTCTTACGATCAACAGATGGTGCTGTTTTTCAAAATAAGCATGTTTTTTTTTCACAGGTGAGGCAGGTATATAGCAGGTATATAAAAAGACGCGCCTACTCGGATGCAACATTGTCTCAAAATTTCAACGCAATCGGTAAAGAGGTTTCGAAGATTTCCCTCACATGAAAAACACAGTTTTCAGAAAAAAACATGTGTTTTACCGTCACAGACGTGACATCTATATAGTATGTATATAAAAACTTGCTCGGATGCGATTGGAACGTTGTGGGAAAATTTCAAAACAATCGATGAAGAAATTCCGGAGATTAGCGATTATGAACAAACGAACATTTCCATTTTTATTTATATAGATTATTATTATTAAGAGAAGAAGACCAATATGAAGCAATAGCTGACTTTACTGGGGTGAACCGATAGCTCTAGTCTTACAATCGTTAGTTAACCAATATAACCTTTATAAGCATCGTACACCATAAACGTTTGGCAATAAGACGTTTGCAATGCTAGCTCGAGGAAAGAGAAACATTAGTTGCCATCACCATACAACCAATATAACCATAACTGGTATGTAACTGATAAAATTTGAGAATGAATGATGGAGGCATGAGGAACTTCGTTGCCTCATCAGTTAACAATGACCTTCACAAATGCTCTGAACACCACCATAAGTTATCTTATCATACAAGCTTAAGGCTCAACGAGCAACACTATGTCACGTCTGAAAATAGTATAATAATTTAAGATATCCTGCTTCACATTCGTTGTTATCTAACTATAATGACTTGAGAAGAGAGCAACACTGTGTTATCATTGATTTCAGTGACTCATAAAGAATATGAGTCACTGAGGATATCCTTCATCAACCAAGTTGCTATATGATCACACAAGCTTGAGAGAAGGAAAACAAGGAGTTGACAATGTTAGTTAAACAATATTACTAATAAAGATATTATGCATATGAAATGTCACAATAACGTGGCTGAAAAATGTTGACCAAACCACACACTAGAAAATGAAGAGACGACGACGTTTTAGTCAGCCCTGGACCATTATCAAGTCGATTGTGATGAGATGAGAGAGAGAGAGAGAGAGAGAGAGAGAGAGAGAGAGAGAAGATTAAGCCACCCAAAAGGTGGCTTGGGCATGAATAGCCCATAAGTGGTGGCCCTTTTGAGCCATTTCCAGTATCAAAGGATGATACTGGAGATCTGTGGAGGTGCGACTGCACCCTGCGTGACGGGAGATGTCTCCCGTGGTCAAACACGTGACGGTGAGATGAGGGAGGCAAGGGCATAAGTAATGCCCTGTGAGGAGGTAGAAAGGTGAGGAGACGGTGAGAGAGAGGTGAGGAGACGGAAATCTTAGAGGAAGAAAAGGGCAAGGCAAAATGTACGGTTGGTAAGGTGTATTAATAGGTGTAATAATAGGACATGAGAGAAACAAGACAAAGAAAAAGAGAAAGAAAGAGAACAGAGAATATGAAGGGGAGGCTTATGTTAGATCACGTATGTTAGAAAGTTTAAAGCATTTGAGTATATACTGTGAAAGGGAAGAGTCAACAGCAACGAAGCCAGGACTCAGGTTCATGTTGGGCAGGGTGTGTATCAGAGCCGATTCGACAAGACGGCGTCTGTGTAGAGTAGAGGCAGGAAAGATTATTTATGAGGAAGACCAATCAATAGAATGATTAGAATCCCTAACATGACAGAAGAGAGCATTCTTTGTGTCTACAACCTTAATACTTCTTGTGTTCCTTAAGTCTGTCATTAAGTGTACGGCCAGATTCACCAAAGTATTAGAGAAGACAAGATGAACAAGAAATAGAGTAGACACCAGCAGCATTAGAAGCAGGAGGACCAGTGTGAACTAGATATGAAGGGAAGGCGGAGCACATTGCTGCTAGTGTTGGAAGCAGGTTTAGGATGAAAGAAATTTCGTTTTGCTTGAGAATAGACACAGTTCATAAAATGTAAAGGTTAACCAAGGGGAGAGAAAGATTTGTAAATAAAGGAAATTTCAGAATCAAGAAACTGAGGGTCACAGATGCGTAGAACACACAGGAAGAGAACACACTCACCCTCTCACCAACACAGTAGGCCAGGGAGGCAACACTCACCCTCTCACCAACACAGTAGGCCAGGGAGGCAACACTCACCCTCTCACCAACACAGTAGGCCAGGGAGGCAACACTCACCCTCTCACCAACACAGTAGGCCAGGGAGGCAACACTCACCCTCTCACCAACACAGTAGGCCAGGGAGGCAACACTCACCCTCTCACCAACACAGTAGACCAGGGAGGCAACACTCACCCTCTCACCAACACAGTAGGCCAGTTAGGCAACACTCACCCTCTCACCAACACAGTAGACCAGGGAGGCAACACTCACCCTCTCACCAACACAGTAGGCCAGGGAGGCAACACTGACCCTCTCACCAACACAGTAGGCCAGGGAGGCAACACTGACCCTCTCACCAACACAGTAGGCCAGGGAGGCAACACTCACCCTCTCACCAACACAGTAGACCAGGGAGGCAACACTCACCCTCTCACCAACACAGTAGGCCAGGGAGGCAACACTCACCCTCTCACCAACACAGTAGGCCAGGGAGGCAACAATCTCCATCTCACCAACACAGTAGGCCAGGGAGGCAACACTCACCCTCTCACCAACACAGTAGGCCAGGGAGGCAACACTCACCCTCTCACCAACACAGTAGGCCAGTTAGGCAACACTCACCCTCTCACCAACACAGTAGGCCAGGGAGGCAACACTCACCCTCTCACCAACACAGTAGGCCAGGGAGGCAACACTCACCCTCTCACCAACACAGTAGACCAGGGAGGCAACACTCACCCTCTCACCAACACAGTAGGCCAGATAGGCAACACTGACCCTCTCACCAACACAGTAGGCCAGTTAGGCAACACTGACCCTCTCACCAACACAGTAGGCCAGTTAGGCAACACTGACCCTCTCACCAACACAGTAGGCCAAAGAGGCAACACTGACCCTCTCACCAACACAGTAGGCCAGGAAGGCAACACTCTTCCTCTCACCAACACAGTAGGCCAGGGAGGCAACACTCACCCTCTCACCAACACAGTAGGCCAGGGAGGCAACACTCACCCTCTCACCAACACAGTAGGCCAGGGAGGCAACAATCTCCATCTCACCAACACAGTAGGCCAGGGAGGCAACACTCTCCCTCTCACCAACACAGTAGGCCAGGGAGGCAACACTCTCCCTCTCACCAACACAGTAGGCTCACACAGTTTATATACCTACTATATACATGCCTCACCTGTGACAGAAATTTTTATTTTTTTTTTTTAACAGGGCCATCTGTTTTACGTACGACCAACACATGCTGTAATCTCCGAAAGGTCTTCACCTATTGCTTTGAAATTTTCACACAGCGTTCCATTCAAATACATGCAGGTTTTTATATACCTACAATATAGATGCCACACCTGTGACAAGTAAAAAATGTTGTTATTGAAAAGCAGCGCCATCTGTTGCACGTAATAGCAACACATGCTATACTAAACATGTTACGATTCCATTTCAATGTTTCCGATTGCATTGATGAATTGAATTTTCATATTTTTCGATTTATTTTCATTTTGATTTAATTATTTGGTGTATCACTGCGTTGGACTTAAGCTGTGTTGTTTACCATACCGTTCATTTCGTAAGTATAAGTATATATGCCACCTCTGTGACAGGTAAAAACATTCTTTTTTTAAGAAACAACGCGATCTGTGGCACGTAAGTATTAAATATGCTACGATTCCATTTCAATGTTTCCAATTGCATTGACAAATTGAATTTTCATAGATATCGATTTTTTTTTCATTTTGATTTAAATATTTTGTGTAACATTGCGTTGGAATTGAGCTGTGTTGTTTACCATACTTTTCATTTTATAAGTATAAGTATAGATGCCAAACCTGTAACAGGTTAAACACAGAAATCACAATAGTGTGATGCATCAATGAACAAATCCACAAGGGCCGTTACTAAGATTCGTAACTACGTTCGAGATCTTTCCCAGACCCTGCCTTAATCGACTGAGCTACGACATGGTCAAAAGAGTTGAAACCAGAAGTTCAACTGGACTTACTTGGATCCTGCAGCCTGTCTGAGACACAAATCAGGGTTTTCAACAACTCCCCCATGCACTCGAGCTATGTCAATAGGTCATTCTACCTCTTCGCCCGTACTTTATTACTCACAGAAATCACAATAGCGTAAAGCATCAATGAACAAATCCACAAGGGCCGTGATGAGGATTCGAACCTACGTCCGAGATCATCCCAAACGCTGCCATAATCGACTGAGCTGCGACATGGTCAAAAAAGTTGAAACCAGAAGTTTTACTGTACTTACTTGGATCCTGTAGCCTCTCCGAGACACAAACAGGTAATGGTATGGAGGACGAGGGGATGGGGGAATGGGAATGGTAGCGAGGATGAGGAGACAGGGGAGTGGGAGATGGTGAGGAGGATGAGGAGACAGTGGTTTGAGGAATGGTTAAGAGGACGAGGGGACAGTGGAGTGAGGGATGGTGGGGAGGACAAAGGAATGGAGGAGGGGGGAATGGTGGTGAGGACTGGGAGATGGGGAAAAGTTGCTGTGGTTCAGCAATGCACGTGCCTTGCTGAACCACAGCAACGCGTAGCTGGGTTCAGCTAGTATATAAATAAAAATTTAAATATTCATTTGTTCAAAAACTTAAATATTCATTTGTTCATTTGGCTGGGTTCAGCTAGTATATAAATAAAAAGTTAAATGATCATTTGTTCAAAATTTAAATGTTCATTTGTTTGTGTTTGAAATTTTCACACAACGTTTCCATTCGCATCCGAGTGGGTTTTATGTACATATGTCACGTCTGTGACAGGAAAAATGTCTTTAAAAAAAAAAAAACTGTGTTTTTCATGTGCGAGAAATCTTCAAAACCTCTTTACCGATTGATATGAAATTTTGACACAAAGTTGCATTCGAATAGGCATATGTTTTCATATACATACTAAATACATGCCTCACTTGTGACAGGAAAAAAACATGTTTTTTTTTTTTAAACACCTCCATCTGTTGGACGTATGAGCAATACACACTGTAATCTCCGAAAGTTCTTCGCCGAGTGCTTTGATAATTTGACACAACGTTCCATTCGAATACGTGTGTGTTTTTATATTTACCATACTATTGTGAAAATATTTTTTTTTATTTTTTTATTGTTTTTCATTTCGTTTTTTAACTGTTCTACTTATTTTTCAGTGATGGGAACATCAGATCATCTGATGTTCCCATTTTTCGGAAGGGAACATGAAATCATTTGAGAACGCATCGGACTAGGTAGTGGGGAATGGTGGGGGAGGACGAGGGGATGTGAGTTGGGAATGGTGGGGAGGACGAGAGAACTAGAGAGGGGAATGGTGGGGAGAACGGTGGGATGGGGTTGCGGGTAATGGTGGGAAGGACAAGGCGATAGGGGAGTGGAAGATGTTTGGGACGAGGGAATGGGGGTGGAGAGTTGGATGGGAAGGACAAGGGAGCAGGTAAGTGGGAGATGATGGGAGAGGACGAGAGGACGGGGAAGGGGGGGGGGTAATGTTGGAGAGGACGAGGGGACGAGGGGAGTGTAGCATGGTGAGGAGGAGGAGGGGACAGGGGAACGGAGAATGGTGGGAAGTACAAGGAAACCTTTGAGTGGAGGTTGGTGGGGAGGACAAGGGGACGGGGGAGGAAGGAATGATGGGGAGGACAGGAGTATGGGTTAGTTAAGTATGGTGGGGAGGACGAGGGGACGGGAGAGGGAGGAATGGTGGGTGAGGGTGACGGCACGTCGGTTGAATGGTTGGGAGGAATATGGGATGGGATGGGAGAGGAAGAATACTGGGAAGGACAGGAAGGACAGGGAAGGGTTGCTGCAGCTTTGCTGAGCCAAAGCAATGTGTGGCCAGGTACAGCTAGTCTATATAAATTTGTATATACCTATTAAATAGATGCCACATCTGTGACAGATAAAAACCCTGCTTTAAAAAATAAAGCACCATCTGTTGCACGTAATAGCAACACATTATATACTAAATATGTTACGATTCCATTTAAATGTTAGCGATTGCATTGATAAATTGAATTATCATATATTTCGAATTATTTTAATTTTGATTTAATTATTTTGTGTGACATTGTCTTGGAATTGAGCTGTGTTGTTTACCATACCATTCATTCGTGAGTATAGTTAATTTTTTTTCATTGTTTTTCATTTCGTTTTTTTAACTGTTTTCTTATATCAGTGATGGGAACATCAGACAAATTGATTTTCTCAATTTCTGATGGGAACATCAGATCATTTGGGAATGTATCGGAAAAGGGAGTGGATATGGTGAGGAGGATGAGGGGACAGGAGTGGGGGATGGTGGAGAGGATGAGTGAACAATAGAGGGGTTAATGATGGGAAGGACGAGGGGACGGAGCTGGGGATGGTGGGGACGAAGGGACGGGAGAATAGAGAAAGGTGGGGAGGACACAGGGATGGGAAATGGGGGATGGTGGGGAGGACAATGGGACAGGGAGGTAGGAATGATAAGGAGGACGAGGGGACGGTGGAGTGGGGATTAGTGGGGAATAGTGGGGAGGACGAAGGGACGATGGAGTGGGGGGGATGGCGGGGAGGGCAAGGGGATAGGGGGGGTATGGTGGGTGAACGGGGGAGTGGGAGTGATTAGGAGAACGAAGAAACGGGGAAGTTGGTTGGGAGAACACGGGAACAGAGGAGGGGGGAATGGTAGGGGAGGATGGGGGACAGGGGAAAGTTGCTGTGGCTGAGCAAAGCGTGGCCGGGTACAGCTAGTATGTATGTATATATATATATAATATATATATATATATATATATATATATATATATATATATATATATATATATATATATATATATATATATATATATATATATATATATATATATATATATATATATATATATATATATATATAATCTATCTATCCACGTTTCTTTCTCTCCTTCCATCTGTGCAGCCTTCTATTCTTCGTTTATATCCATCAGGTTTTCTTTCTATTCATATATTTTTCTATCCATCTATTCACCTATCTACTCATCTATCAATCTATCTATCCATATATCTATCTATGCACCTACTCATCTTTCTATCTATTCATCCACCCAATTATCTATTTATCTATCCCATGTAATTAATCTTCAATCCATATCCATCTTGCTACCTATACGTCCATCCATATATTTATCTATCTGTCCATCCATTTACCTGTCCAACCCTTTACTCATCTGTCTATCTATTCATCTATTTATCTCTCCATCTAACCACTCATATGTCTACCTATCTATCCATACATGCATCTACCTATTCATTACACAGTGAGTAATCACACTCGCGTGATGCATCAATGAGAAAATCCGTAGGAGCCGTGACATAGGTTCGAACCTATGCGCTGGGTGTTCCCAGGCACACTCTCTAGAAGAGTAAGCGACGACAAGGTCAAAAAGGATTACAAGGTGGGGTACTACTGCACCCTCTAGGACTTCTGAGGCTTCCACTGAAGCACGAACCAGAGTTTCACACAATCCCCCCATGCACTCTGGCTCTGTCATCTCGGAATGTTCTATCTCTGACGCTCCTCCTTCAATACACAGAGAGCGTGTGCCTAGGAACACCAGCACATAGGTTCAAACCCTCTTCACAGTTCCTACGGATTATCTGTTTATTCATTTGTCTATTTGTCTATCCATCCCTTTATCTACTGTCTGCCCCATTCTCTTCCTCTATCTTTGTCTTTCTCGCTCTGTCAATCTCGAGCTGTGTTTCTGTTTCTGACTTTCTGTGTGTCTCTGTCTCTGTCTCTATCTTTTTCTCTGTCAATCTCTGTCTTAAGAATAGTATAATTGTTTTATGTGTAGGTGGTCGGCAGTGACAGCAGTTCAGTGGTGTGAAGTACTAAAAAAACAATAGTTATCCTTACCATGGTATAGGGCAGTTACTTGAGAAACTTTTGCCACTGTGGGAGAATTGTTTGTTTGATGCTAGTATGGACAAATTATTCACAGCAGGAATTTTCTGTGATTTTTTTCAAAATCAACGAATTATGGTGCAGATTACTATAGAACAATTATTTTATTTTTTAAACTTTAGCCTCCAACTATGAACAGACAAACACTTTCCCCTATGGTATAATTTTAAAATATAAATATTTCATTTTGACACATGAGAAGTTTGGTGTTTTGTGTGACATGAGTGTTGTATAATGTTGGGATGCATATATGTGACTCTTACTGTAAATATCTGTAGCTTTGATGTTTGCTCCAGCGTCGAGGAGGACCTTCACAGTGTTGTGGCGACCATATGCGGCTGCGTGGTGAAGGGCTGTCCTCCCTGTCAATAGATACCATAATTGTTATTATGCATAAACCATCAAGATTCCAGTAACTTATGTAAAATACTGAAATAAGTTGTTCTAGTTGAGCATTTTTATATACTATTGAAGTGTACCGACTTTAAACTTTATGTATAACTATTTTCACCCTAAATTTAAGTGAGGAAGACCATTTTACAATTGTTAAGAACAGATCACCATTAAAATATCCGACATTTCACCAGTTCTTATTTGATAATTTATTACTTGTGACGAGAGCGACAGTGGTGCTATTGTCATGCCCGAAACACTGAGTGAATTAGTGGCTTGAGGCATAGTATATACTTGTCCTACCTAGAGATCCAACATTCTTCTCGTATACCATTTTGTATGTATGTACTTTTCCCCTAATAAATATTCTTATTATTATTATTATTATTATTAACAGAAGAAGAAGAGCATTATGCAGCACCCAACAATAAGTAAATTTACTAAGTGTGAACCGATAGCCCCAGTCTTGCCATCGTAAGTTAATGAATATAACGTTTATAAGCATCGTACACTATAAACGTTTGGCAATAAAATGTTGGCAATGCTAGTTCGAGGAAAGAGAAACATTGTTGCAATCACCATTCAACCAATATAATCATAAATTACATGTAAATAATGATTTATGAGAATGGCGGATTGAGGCATGAGGAACATCGTTGTCGTCATCAGTTAATAATGAGCTTCACAGACATTCTGAACACCACCATTAGTTATCTTACCATGCAAGCTTAAGGCATGAGCAACACGCCTGATAAATCTATATATATAAAAATGTAAATGTTCGTTTGTTCAAAATCGCTAATCTCCGAAAGTTCTTCACCGATTGCTTCGAAATTTAACCACAACGTTTCATTCGCAACCGAGTTTTTTTTATATACATACTATTTAGATGTCACTTCTGTGCCGAGAAAAAAACATGCTTTTTTAAATACTTTTTTTTTCATGTGAGGGAAATTTTTGAAACCTCTTTACCGATTGCTTTGAAATTTTGACGCACCGTTGCATTCGAATAGGGGGGGTGTTATTATATACCTACTATATACATGCTACTATATTATATACATACATACATTGGAATTGAGCCATGTTGTTTACGTTAACATAAATTTCGTAGGTGTAAGTATAGATGGCACACCTGAGACAGGTAAATACATTCATTTTTTAAAAAAACAGCGCCATCTGTTGCACGTAAGAGCTGCGTTGATTACCATACCGTTCATTTTGTGAGTATACGTATAGATGCCACACCTGTGACAGGTAAAAACATGTTTTTTTTTTAAACAGCGCCATCTATTGTACTTAATAGCAACATGCACTATACTAAATATGTTACAATGCCTTTCAATATTTCCGATTTCATTGATAAATTGAATTTTCATAGAATTTTATTCATTTTCATTTTGGTTTAATTATTTTGTGTGCCATTGCATTGGAATTGAGCTGTGTTATTTACCATACCGTTCATTTTATGAGTATAGTTTATTTTTTTTATTTTTTCATTTTTTTTTATTTCGTGTTTTATGTTTTTCTTATATATCAGTGATGGGAACATCAGATCATTTGATGTTCCAAATTTTGATAATGACGAGACCACCCACTAGAAGGTGAATGGACGACGACGTTTCGGTCCGTCCTGAACCATTCTCAAGTCGATTGTGATGAGGAAGATTGATTGATTGATAAAGATTAAGCCACCCAAGAGGGTGCACGGGCATGAATAGCCCGTAAGTGGTACAATTTTTTTTGTTCAGTAATTCTTTTCCGTATTCTGAGGTTGCATTTAATCGTCAAGCTGTTATCGCGGGGGAGGATACTGCTTGACGGTCTTTATGAGGGTGTCCAGCTGCTGGACACCTTTTTTGACCAGGAGAGTGGCTGTGTTGATGGCTTCAGGGTGGCCACTGCAAGATTCAGGGACTCTTAAAGCTCTTCTAAGGTCGTTGGTTGCTTCACATTCCTGAAGATAGCGAAGTAATGGCTTTTCTGTGACAGTTTGGCGGAAGATGCACTCTCTCTCTGTCGGGGTTCAGTTGCATCTGTGTGATGAGGAATTGATTGATTGATGAAGATTAAGCCACCCAAAAGGTGGCACGGGCATGAATAGCCCGTAAGTGGTGGCCCTATTGAGCCATTACCAGTATCAAGAGCTGATTCTGGAGATCTGTGGAGGTGCGACTGCACCCTGCGTGACGGGAGATGCCTCCCGTGGTGATGAGGAAGATTGATTGATTGATGAAGATTAAGCCACTCAAGAGGTGGCACGGGCATGAATAGCCCGTAAGTGGTGGCCCTTTCGAGCCATTACCAGTATCAAAAGATGATACTGGAGATCTGTGGAGGCGCAACTGCACCCTGCGTGTGATGAGGAAGTAGATGCAGGCAATAAATAGGCTAGAGAGAGGTGAGGAGCAAAGTGTAGTAGAGGGGATAGTAGTAGGAATAAGAACTGCAGAGTCCTGGTCCTCGTCAACATACTTTAGCCACGTTATTGTGACTCACCGCCTACATATGGATGCTTCCCAATTTTCTGATGGGAACATCAGATCATTTGGGAATGCATCTGACAAGAGAGTGGGGAATTGTGGGAAAGACGAGGTGACGGGAGTGGGGGATGGTGGGGGAGGACGATAAGACAGGGGAGAGGGGAATTGTGGGGAGGACTGGGAGACAAGGGAAGGTTGATGTGGCTCAGCAACGCACATGCGTTGCTGGGCTACAACAATGTGTGGCCAGGTACAGCTAGTATTACTATAATTTATGACATCCTGCTTCACACTTGTAGTCTTTATCTAACTATACTGACTCGAGAAGAGAGGAACATTGTGCTATCATTGTTAGAAAAAACAAGATGATCGCTGAGGATATCCATCATCAACCAAGCTGGTATATGATCACACAAGCTTGAGACAAAGAAGACAAGGAGTTGACAATGTAAGTTAAACAATATTACTAATAAAGATATTATGCATCCTACCAGTCGTTATCTGAACAAATCTTCTTAAGACTGAAGCAAACATGTGTTAATTATGTCATTAAAACATCATTACATAGCTCTTGAATCCTACAATTATTAGCCGACTATAATGGATTGAGACAAAAGCAAGATGGTTTTTACCATTTACTGTTATACATGACATCTATATGTACATTATCTATACAAAACAAGTCACTATATGACTATACCAACCTGCAACTAGAACAACAAGGATGTTTAAGTTGTAGGTTATTATGGTCCTTGTTCCACTTTCATTTATATGGATAAATTAAACTCCAGCATACTATTGCCCGTAAGAGTTAGTATTTTATTGATACCGAATAAATTTGCACACGCACACACACACACACACACACACACACACACAACCATCCTTGTCCTTATGACGGGCCTACCCCATCATAATGACATCTCAAACTCACGTAGGCGTGCTTGCTCGGGGTGAGCTGACGGTAGGTACCCCTCTCTAGGCCATCAATATGGTGTACAGAGTGACATAAAATAATTAATTTAAAATAGGTCTAAATATTTCAAATAAACAACTCCTTGGGTGCTAACTCTGGGTACAGGGTTTGACACATGCTACCCTGGTGACCGCTCACCCATCCCCCCCCAACTTCCCACGTCTTACACTGTCCCAAGACACGCCCCCCTACCCCTCACCCTATACACAAACACCCCCACACTCAACACACACACACACACACACACACACACACACACACACACACACACACACACACACACACACACACACACACACACGAACACACTCGCACACACACACACGCACACACACACACACACACACACACACACACACACACACACACACACTAATGTGTGTGTGTGTGTGTGTGTGTGTTTTTCTCCTAATGTTGCATAGCCACATTAGGAGAAAAACAACAGTAAAGGAACAGGTTATGAGATTAAGGATAGGGGCGGAAGGATTCACTACAAATGACAAGGAAGTGTGTGAGGAATTGAATAAGAAATTCCAGGAGGTCTTCACCTTAGAGCAAGGAGAAATTCCAGAGGTAAGTGAGGGAATAGCTAACCAGGAACCACTGGAAGAGTTTGAGATTACCAGTGGGGAAGTAAGGAAGTGTTTACTAGAGTTGGATGTGACGAAGGCTATAGGCCCAGATGGAATCTCCCCTTGGGTTCTAAAGGAAGGAGCAAGAGAACTGAGCCTACCACTCTCTATAGTGTATAACAAATCACTGGCAACAGGGGAACTGCCAGATATTTGGAAAGCAGCTAACGTGGTCCCGCTATACAAGGGGATAGACAGGAGGCACTGAACTACAGGCCAGTGTCCCTAACCTGCATACCATGCAAGCTGATGGAGAAGATTGTGCGAAAAAAACTAGTGGAGCATCTGGAGCAAAGGAACTTTGTAACACAGCATCAACATGGGTTCAGGGATGGCAGGTCCTGCCTCACAGGGTTACTTGAATTCTACGACCAGGCAACAAAAATAAGGCAAGAAAGAGAAGGGTGGGCAGACTGCATATTTTTGGATTGTCAGAAAGCCTTTGATACAGTGCCACACAAGAGGCTAGTGCGAAAGTTGGAGATGCAGGCTGGAGTGAAAGGGAAGGTACTCCGGTGGATAGAGGAGTACCTAAGCAACAGGAGACAACGAGTCTGTGTGAGGGGTGAGGTCTCAGATTGGCGAGACGTCACAAGTGGAGTCCCGCAGGGGTCAGTCCTTGGACCTATACTGTTTCTGGTATATGCAAATGATCTCTCAGAGGGTATAGATTCGTTCCTCTCAATGTTTGCCGACGATGCAAAAATTATGAGGAGGATTGAAACAGAGGATGATATTAGGAGGCTACAAGATGACCTGGATAGACTGAGTGAAGGGTCCAACAAATGGCAGTTGAAGTTCAACCCGAGTAAATGCAAAGTAATGAAAGTAGGCAGTGGAAACAGGAGGCCAGGCACAGGATACAGAATAGGAGATGAAGTACTTAATGAAACAGACAGAGAGAAAGATCTAGGAGTTGATATCACACCAAACCTGTCTCCTGAAGCCCACATAAAGAGAATAACGTCTGCGGCATATGCGAGGCTGGCTAACATCAGAACGGCGTTCAGGAACCTGTGTAAGGAATCATTCAGAATCTTGTACACCACATATGTAAGACCAATCCTGGAGTATGCGGCCCCAGCATGGAGCCCGTACCTTGTCAAGCACAAGACGAAGCTGGAAAAAGTCCAAAGGTATGCTACTAGACTAGTCCCAGAACTAAGAGGCATGAGTTATGAGGAAAGGCTGCGGGAAATGCACCTTACGACACTGGAAGACAGAAGAGTAAGGGGGGACATGATCACAACCTACAAAATCCTCAGGGGAATCGACCGGGTAAACAAGGATGAACTATTCAACACTGGTGGGACGCGAACAAGGGGACACAGGTGGAAGCTGAGTACCCAAATGAGCCACAGAGACGTTAGAAAGAACTTTTTCAGTGTCAGAGTAGTTAGTAAATGGAATGCATTAGGAAGTGATGTGGTGGAGGCTGACTCCATACACAGTTTCAAATGTAGATATGATAGAGCCCAATAGGCTCAGGAATCTGTGCACCAGTTGATTGACGGTTGAGAGGCGGGACCAAAGAGCCAGAGCTCAACCCCCGCAAGCACAATTAGGTGAGTACAATTAGGTGAGTACACAACCTCCCTCTCAACCCTCCCGCACTAATCCGCCCCACACACCCTCACCATCCCCTCCCTCACTTCCACCTTCCCCCCATTCACTCACGCACTCTCTCTCTTTCTCTCTCTCTCTCTCTCTCTCTCTCTCTCTCTCTCTCTCTCTCTCTCTCTCTCTCTCTCTCTCTCTCTCTCTCTCTCTCTCTCTCTCTCTCTCTCTCTCTATCATAGGGAAAACATGGAAGGGGCACGAACTCGGGGTGACCAACGCAGGAGGACAATCGCGGCTGGAACAAACTCAGAGGATAGGGTAGAACAGGAAGACTGGATGAAGGAAGTACTCCAGCAAATGCGGGATGAATTCAGTGAAGGACTGAGGGTAATGAGGGAGGCAGTAGCCAACCTGCAGGATGAACTAAGGGCAGCAAAGGAGGAGATAAGATGCCTAAAGGAGACTCCTCCGCAATACCAGACACAAACCGTACCTCAGGGAGATGGGAATGCTACTGTGGAGGGGACCACCACAACCCAGCTCTCATTTGCTGAAATGCTTAAAAAGTGCCCTGAAGCAAGGTCTGCAGTTAGGGAAGTTGCCATGGAAGTGGCTTCCTCTCAGGAAGCAGCTCTATGTACTAGCCGGATGATAGAGAGAAAAAGAGCTGTAGTAGTAGCAGGCATTAGAGTGCAAATTGG
The DNA here is from genome assembly GCF_040958095.1 of Procambarus clarkii. Classification (NCBI taxonomy): domain Eukaryota; kingdom Metazoa; phylum Arthropoda; class Malacostraca; order Decapoda; family Cambaridae; genus Procambarus; species Procambarus clarkii. The sequence goes on along the minus strand of NC_091210.1, from coordinate 6,365,439 downwards.
GACCAGCCCAAAGGAGCAGAGAGACAAGGACAAAAATGCAGTTACCGAGATCCTTAAAGAGGTAAGGATGGAGGGAACTGACCAAAATGTTGAAAAGATTTTCAGGCTTGGAAAGTACAACAAGGACAGAGACCGAATGATAAAGGTGGTATTCATGAGCGAAATCCCGAAAGAGGAACTGTTAGCAAGGAAGAGCGGTCTAGCAAATGTTTAGAAGTTCCAAAAAGTATTCCTGCAGAGGGATATGACAAGGGAAGAGAGAATGCAGGCAGCAGACACGAGGAAGGAGTGCAGGGAGAGAGAAAGGAATCAGAGTACCACAACCCCGAACCCTACAATCCCAGAGGGGAGTGGTGAACCCTCCTCAAACAGTGCAACAGCCACAGGGAGTGGAGCACCACTCCCACATTCTACCCAACAGACACCCAACCTGCCCCATCCCCTGTCAGCCCTCGACAAAGTACCCACCTAGGGCACCCTCCCCCCACCCACCCCCTCCTCCCAATCACCCCCCTCCTCTCACTCACCCCTCTCTCCAGGACCTCCCTTCTCCCCCATCCCCCATGCCCTCCCTTCTCCCACATGCCTTCACGTCTCTCCCACCCCCCAAGCCCTCCATTCTCCCCCGCCCCCCCTAAGCCCCCACTCTCCCCCACCCCACCTAAGTCTTCCCCTCTCCACCACTCCCCTAAACCCTCCCCTCTTCCTCACCCACCTCAGCCCTCCTTTTCCCCCCCAAGCCCTCCCCCCTTTTCTCCCCCCCCCATCTCCCCAATCCCCCAAAGCCTCTCCTCCCCCATGCTCCCCCAACCCACCCCCTCTAACCCACCCGACCCTCCCCTTCTCACTCTCCCCCCAACCCTCCCCCTCTCACTCTCCCCAACCCTCCCCCTCTCACTCTCCCCCCCAACCCTCCCCCTCTCACTCTCCCCCCAACCCTCCCCCTCTCACTCTCCCCCCTACCTTCCCCCTCCCACCCACCCCTCCTACCCTCCCCCTCTTCCCCCCCCCAAGCCCTCCCTCCTCCACAAGTCTCCCCATACCAGATCCCCCCAGCTCCCACTCACCCCAGATCCCAACCCGTTCTTGCACTTGCTTTAGTCAATATTGGCTTATTCAATAAGTGCATATGTGACATACTAATTTATTGTGAATCTTTTAGTTCACCTTGAAAAGCTTTATAGAAAACACCGACCTCACCTAACCTTCTTAGTATGTTAAGATAAGCATCTTATTGCTTCTTATTTACATTTATTACTTAACCTATCAACGGAATAGGAGGCGAGGATACGAGAGCCAAACTATTGGAGGTGGTGACTAGAAACTTTTTAACCCAGCATGTCGGAGAACCCACAAGGATGAGAGGCAATGACGAACTAGCGAGACTCGACCTAGTTTTTACTCTGAACGACTCTGACATAAGAGAAATCGGTTTTGAGGACCCAGTAGGAATGAGCGACCACAGTGTACTGGTGTTTGAGTACTTGATTGAAGAAGGGTTATTGAACTCGAGGAGGGATACCGAAACCAAAAGGTTAGCATACCGAAAGGGAAAATATGAGGGGATAAGAAAATTCCTAACAGATATTGCATGGGAAACAGAGCTCAGGGAAAAGACGGCCCAAGATATGATGGACTACATCACGCAGAAGTGCAAGGACGCAGCAAACAAGTTTGTCCCAGTCCAAAAGGAAAACAGATAAATGAAGATGAGAAATCCATGGTTTAATCAGAGATGTAGGCTAGCTAAGCAGCAAAGTAAAAGGGCATGGAGAAACTATAGGAATAACAGGACACTGGAGAGCAGAGAAAGATACCAGAATGCCAGGAATGAATATATCAGGATGAGAAGAGAGGCAAAAAGACAATACGAAAATGACATCGCATGTAAGGCAAAGACTCAGCCTAAATTGTTGCATAGTCACATCAGGAGAAAAACAACAGTAAAGGAACAGGTTATGAAATTAGGGATAGGGGCGGAAGGATTCACTACAAACGACAAGGAAGTGTGTGAGGAAATGAATAAAGAATTCCAGGAGGACTTCACCTTAGAGCAAGGATAAATTTCAGAGATAAGAGAGGGAATAGCTAACCAGGAGCCACTGGAAGAGTTTGTGATTACCAGCGTGGAAGTAAGTTAGTGTTTACTAGAGTTGGATGTGGCAAAGACTATAGGCCCAGATGGAATCTCCCCTTGGATACTAAAGGAAGGAGCAAAAGAACTGTGCCTACCACTCTCCATAGTGTATAACAAATCACTGGCAAGAGGGGAACTGCCAGATATTTGGAAAGCAGCTAACGTAGTCCCGGTATACAACAGGTGTCCCTAACCTGCATACCATACAAGCTGATGGAGAAGATTGTGCGAAGAAAGCTAGTAGAGCATCTGGAGCGAAGGAACTTTGTAACACAGCATCAACATGTGTTCAGGGATGGCAGGTCCTGCCTCACAGGGTTACTTGACTTCAACCAGGCAACAAAAATAAGGCAAGAAGGAGAAGGGTGAGCAGAATGCATATTTTTGGATTGTCAGAAAACCTTTGATACAGTACCACACAAGAGGCTAGTGAAAAAGCTGGAGATGCAGGCTGGAGTGAAAGGGAAGGTACTCCATTGGATAAAGAAGTACCTAAGCAACAAGAGACAACGAGTCTGTGTGAGGCGTGAGGTCTAAGATTGGCGAGACGTTACAAGTGGAGTCCCGCAGGGGTCAGTCCTTGGACCTATACTGTTTCTGGTATATGTAAATGATCTCCCAGAGGGTATAGATTCGTTTCTCTCAATGTTTGCCGATGATGCAAAAATTATGAGGAGGATTGAAACAGAGAATGATAGCAGGAGGCTACAAGATGACCTAGACAGACTGAGTGAATGGGCCAATAAATGGCTGTTGAAGTTCAACCCGAGTAAATGCAAAGTAGTGAAACTAGGCAGTGGAAACAGGAGGCCAGACACAGGATACTGAATAGGAGATGAAGTACTTAATGAAACAGAGAGAAAGATCTAGGAGTTGATATCACACCAAACCTGTCACCTGAAGCCCAGATAAAAAGAATAACGTCTGCGGCATATGCGAGGCTGGCTAACATTAGAACAGCGTTTAGGAACCTATGTAAGGAATCATTCAGAATCTTGTACACCACGTATGTAAGACCAATCCTGGAATATGCGGCCCCAGCATGGAGCCCGTACCTTATCAAGCACAAGACGAAGCTGGAAAAAGTCCAAAGGTATGCTACTAGACTAGTCCCAGAACTAAGAGGCATGAGTTATGAGGAAAGGCTGCGGAAAATGCACCTTACGACACTGGAAGACAGAAGAGTAAGGGAGGACATGATCACAACCTACAAAATCCTCAGGGGAATCGACCGGGTAAACAAGGATAAACTATTCAACACTGGCGGGACGTGAACCAAGGGACACAGGTGGAAACCGAGTACCCACATGAGTCACAGGGATGTAAGAAGGAACTTTTTCAGTGTCAGAGAAGTTAATAGATGGAATGCATTAGGCAGTGATGTGGTGGAGGCTGACTCCATACACAGTTTTAAATGTAGATATGATAGAGCCCAGTAGGCTCAGGTACCTGCACACCAGTTGATTGTCAGTTGAGAGGCGGGACCAAAAAGCCAGAGCTCAACCCCCGCACGCACAAATAGGTGAGTACACAGCAATTGGAGGACAAAAAATTATAGTAGTAGTCATATATAACCTCCACCAAACGACAGAAGACCCAGACAGGAATAGGATAGAAGCAACATTGCCACCATTAATATAATAGAGAGAGAGCAGCTTCTATCGCTAGCAGGAACAGATCCAGACTACTAATCATGGGAGACTTCAACCACTGGAATATAGAGTTGGAGAACAGAGGCCCACATGGAAGACCAGACACTTTGAGAGATAAGCAGCTGGACGTGGCAACAATAAACTTTTTAAGCCAACACATCAAGGGACCAACAAAAATGAGAGGAAAGGATGAACCAGCTATACCTCATCTGATATTTACCCTAAATGAGTCGGATATAGGGGAAGTTATGTTAGAAGCCCCCTTGTGAATGAATGATCACAGTGTACTGATCTTTGAGTACCTGGTAGAGCTAGGATTTATCTCCCCCCAAAAAACTAATTGGGAACCAAAGGGCTAGCGTACCGAAAGGGAAATTCTGTGGAAATGAGAAAATTTCTATGGGATATATCATGGGACACAGAACTCAGAACTGAGTCTGTACAAAACATGATGAACTATGTCACCTAAAGGTGTTAGGAGGTAGTAAATAAGTTTATCCCGGCCCGACAGGAATAAACCGAGTAGCAAAAGAAGAATCCGTGGTTTAATAGGGCATGTATGGAAGCAATGGAACTGAACAAAAGGGAGTGGAGGAACTTCCGAAATAACATAACACCAGAAAGCAGAGAGAGAGAAATACCTCAGAACCAGGAAAGAGTATGTTAGTGTGAGAAGAGAAGCCGAGAAAAATTATGAAAATGATATAGCTAATAAAACCAAGACCGAACCAAAGCTACTCCACAGTCACATCAGGAGGAAAACAAAAGTGAAAGAACCGGTGAAGAAACTTAAAACAGGCTAGGACAGGTACACAGAGAATGACAAAGATGTGTGTGAAGAACTCAATAAGAGGCTCCAAGAGGTCTTCACAATAGAACGAGGTGAGGTCATTGCGCTAGGAGAGGTAAACTAGGCGGCCTTGGAAGGGCTCGAAATTACAAGAGATGAAGTCAAGAGGCATCTGTTGGATTTGGACGTGAGAAAGGCTGTTGGCACGGACGGAATCTCACCATAGGTATTGAAAGAGTGTGCAGAAGCACTTTGCTTGCCACTCTCTATAGTGTATAGTAGGTCACTGGAGACAGGAGACCTACCAGATATATGGAAGGCGGCTAAAGTAGTCCCAATATACGAAAAGGGTGACAGACAAGTGGCACTGAACTACAGGCCAGTGTCCTTAACTTGTATACAAGTAAGGTGATGGACAAGATCGTGAGAAAAATCCTAGTAACACATCTGGAGAGAAGGGACTTCGTGACACCCAATCAACATCGGTTCAGGGAGGGTAAATCTTGCCTTACAGGCTTAATAAAATTCTACGATCAGGTGACAAAGATTAAGCAAGAGAAGGATTGGCGGACTGCATTTTCTTGGAATGTCGGAAAACCTGACAGTACCCCATATAAGGCTGAAGCATAAGCTGGAGAAACCAGGCTTGAGTAACTGGTAGGGTGCTCCAGTGGATAAAGGAGTACCTAAGCAATAGGAAGCAGAGAGTTAGTGAGGGGCGAGACTTCAGATTGTCGTGAAGTCACCAGTGGAGTCACGCAGGGCTCTGTACTCGGACCTATCTTTTTTTCTGATTTACGTAAATGATCTCCCAGAGGGTATAGACTCATTCTACTCAATGTTCGCTGACGACGCCAAAATTATGAGAAGGATTAAGAAAGTGGAGGAAAGGTTGAGGCTTCATGAAGACCCGAGACAAGCTGTAGGAATGGTCGAACAAACGGTTGTTAGAGTTTAACCCAAGCAAATGTAATGTATTGAAGATAGGTGAAGGGAGCAGGAGACCTGATACACGGTATCATGTGGGAGATGAAATACTTCAAGAGTCAGAGAGAGAGAGAGAGAGAGAGAGAGGAAGACTTGGTGGTTGATATCACGCTAGACCAGTCCCCTGAAGCCCATCTCAAGATAAAATCAGCGGCATATGCCAGGTTGGTTAACATAAGAACAGCCTTTAGAAACGTGTGTAAAGAATCATTCAGAATTTTGTGTACCACATGTGTCAGACCAATCCTGGAGTATGCGGCTCCAGCATGGAGTCCATATTTAGTCAAGCAAAACACTAAACTGGAAAAGGTACGAAGATTTACCACCCGAACTGAGGGGTATGAGCTACAAGGATAGACTACGGGAATTAAACCTCACGTTACTGAGAAACAGAAGAGTAGTGGGGGACAAAATCACCACATACAAGATTCTCAGTGGAATTGACAGGGGTAGATAAAGACAGATTATTTAACACAAGGGGGCACTTGCACGAGGGGAGGTGGAAATCGTGTGCCAAAATGAGCAACACACACACACACACTAGAAAGAATTCTTCAGTGTCAGAGTAGTAGACAAGGGAATACATTAGGAAGTTGTTACGAACCCTTCGTAACTGGGTTCTTTTTAAACTATGATCCGACACAAGTCCAGAGACCCATAATCTTGGTGGGAAAAATAGTGTAATGTTTAAAGGTAAAATGAAAAGAATTAGACTTAAAATAATCCGTTATTATTTCCCATCGCCATTATAATATATACAAGTCTATGCGAGGTCAACCGGAGCGGCGTTGCTAGCCCTTACGCTCGCCTGCTTCACGGATGACGGACACAAAGTGCCTCTGAAGAGGTCTTCGATGCTCCACGTCCGTTGCACACTCGCTGGGACGCTCAATCAGTAAAATCAGCTACGCTCAACTAACACCACTGGCTAGTACCTTCCAGAATCGAAGTCTACAGCGCCCAACCACAGTGCTCACCTAGCCCCACTGGCTAGTACCTTCCAAAATCGAAGTCTACAGCGCCCAACCACAGTGCTCACCTAGCCCCACTGGCTAGTACCTCCAGGAGAGAAGTCTATAACACTCAACAGCAGCGCTCAACTAGCCCACTTAGCTAGCACCTTCAGGTCGACCCAAGTCTTCCACTGTCCCGAATTAACTGACTCCCATCCCTCGTCCGTGTTACTCGTCATCTTTCAGCCTGGCCGACTACAAGATGGGAAACTGATTAATGGAAGGGTCAACTGCTGTAGATCGGCCACTGGATCGTAGATGGCGCCAAGGTCCGTGACAGAAGTGATGTGGTGGAGGCAGACTGCATGCACAGTTCCAAGTGTAGATATGATTGAGCTCACTAGGGTAAGGAACCTGTTCACCAGTTTATTAAGAGTTGAAAGGCGGGACGAAAGAGCCAAAGCTCAACCCCTGCAAGCACAACTAGGTAAGTACATACACAAGAAACACGGGTAGCGACAAGAAACTTTTTAAGCCAGCATGTCAGGGAATCTACAAGGGTGAGAGGAATCGATGAACCGGCGAGACTCGACCTAGTCTTCACTCTGAACGACTCCGACATAATGGAAATCGGTTTTGAGGCCCCAGTAGGAATGAGCGACCACAGTGTACTGACGATTGAATATCTGGTTGAAGAAGGGTTAATGAACTCGAGGAGGGGAACTGAAAACAAAATTTTCATGGCTGGCATTGCAAAAGTGAAACTATGAGATAAGAAAATTCCTAACAGATGTTACATGGGAAACAGTGCTCAGGGAAACACGGCCCAAGACATGATAGAATACATCAAGCAGAAGTGTAAGGAGACAGCAGACAAGTTTGTCCCGATCCAAAGGGAAAACAATGAAATGCAGATGAGAAACCCATGATGTAGGCTAGCTAAGCAGCAAAGTAAAAGGGTATGGAGAAACTACAGAAATAACCGGACACTTGAGAGCAGAGAAAGATACCAGAGTGCCAGGAATGAATCTGTGAGGTTGATAAGAGAGGCAGAAGGGCTATACGAAAATGACATCACAAGCAAGGCAAAGACTCAACCTAAATTGCGGCACAGCCACATCAGGAGAAAAAGATCAGTAAAGGAACAGGTAATGAAATTGAGGATAGGGGCAGACAGGTTCACTACAAATGACAAGGAAGTGTGCAAGGAACTGAATAAGAAATTCAAAAAGGTCATCACATTAGAGCAAGGAGAAGTATCAGAGATAGGAGAGGGAATAGTTAACCAGGCACAACTAGAAGAGTTTGAGAGTACCAGTGGGGATGGAAGGAAGCTTTTGCTAGAGTTGGTTGAGACAAAGGCTATATGCTCAGAGGGAATCTCCCCTTTGATACTAAAGGAAGGAGCAGAAGCACGGTGCCTTCCACTCTCCATAATGTATAACAAATCACTGGTAACAGGGGAATTGCCAAAAAATTGGAAGACGGTTAATGTAGTCCCGATATACAGAGGGGAAAAGACAGGAGGAACTGAATTACAGGCCAATGTCCCTAACTTGCATACCATGCAAGCTGTTGGAGAAGCTTGTGCGTAAAAAGCTAGTGGAACATCTGAAGCTAAAGAACTTTGTAACACAGCATCAACATTGGTTCAGGGATGGCAAGTCCTGCCTCACAGGATTAATTGAATCCTACGACAAGGCAAAAAAAAAATCAGGCAAGAAAGAGAGGGGTGGGTAGATTGCATATTTTTGGATTGCCAGAATGCCTTTGACTCAGTGCGACACATGAGGCTGGTGCAAAAGCTGGAGATGTAGACAGGAGTGAAAGAGAAGGTACTCCATTGGATAAGGGAGTACCTAAGCATCAGAAGACAGCGAGTCACTTTGAGGGGTGAGGTCTCAGATTGGAGTGGCGTCACCAGTGGAGTGCTGCAGGGGTCAGTCCTTGGACCTATACTGTTTTGATATATGTAAATCATCTCCAAGAGGATACAGAATTATTTCTCTCAATGTTTGCTGACGATGCCAAAAATATGAGGATTAAAACAGAATACGATAGTAGGAGGCTACAAGATGACCTAGACAAACTGAATGAAAGACACAACAAATGGCTACTAAAGTTAAACCAGAGTAAATGTAAGAAAATAAAACTAGGCGGTGGAAACAGGAGCCCTGACAGAGGATACAGAATGGGAGATGAAGCACTTCATGAAACGGACAGAGAGAAAGATCTAGGAGTTGATATCACACCAAACCTGTCTCCTGAAGCCCACATAGAAATAATTACATCTGTGGCATACGCGAGGCTGGCTAGCATCAAAACCAGTCATCAGGAACCTGAGTAAGGAATCATTCAGAACATTGTATACCACATATGTAAGACCAGAGGTATGCCACTAGGCTAGTCCCTGAACTAAGAGGCATGAGTTGTAAGGAAAGGCTGCGTGAAATGCATCTCACGACACTAGAAGACAGAAGAGTAAGGGAAGACATGATCACAACCTACAAAATTCTCAGAGGAATTGACAGGGTAGAAAAGGATAAATTGTTTAACACTGGAGGTACGCGAACAAGGGGACACAGGTGGAGACTGAGTACCCAAATGAACACAGAGACGTTAGAAAGAACTTTTTCAGTGTCAGAGTAGTTAACCCGAGGAATGCCTTAGGCAGTGATATGACTCCAGGCTGGAGGCTGACTCCATACACAGTTTCATATGATAGAGCCCAGTAGGCTCAGGAATCTGTACACCAGTTGATTGACGGTTGAGAGGTGGGACCAAAGAGCCAGAGCTCAACCCCTGCAAGCACAACTAGGTGCGTACAACTAGGTGAGTGCACACACACATACACACATACGCACAAACACACACACACACACACACACACACACACACACACACACACACACACACACACACACACACACACACACACACACACACACACACACACACACACACATACACACACACACACACACACACACACACACACACACACACACACACACACGCAATAGGAAGCAGAGAGTTACGGTAAGGGGTGAGACCTCCGACTGGCGTGAAGTCACCAGTGGAGTCCCACAGGGCTCTATACTCGGTCCTATCTTGTTTCTGATATATGTAAATGATCTCCCAGAGGGTATCGATTCATTTCTCTCAATGTTTGCAGACGATGCTAAAATTATGAGAAGGATTAAAACAGAAGAGGACTGTTTGAGGCTTCAAGAAGACCTAGACAAGCTGAAGGAATGGTCGAACAAATGGTTGTTAGAGTTTAACCCAACCAAATGTAATGTAATGAAGATAGGTGTAGGGGAGCAGGAGGCCAGATACAAGGTATCATCTGGGAGAGGAAATTCTTCAGGATTCAGAGAAGGAAAAAGACTTGGGGGTTGATATCACGCCAGACCTGTCTCTTGCAGCACATATCAAGCGGATAACATCAGCGGCATATGCCAGGCTGGCCAACATACGAACGGCATTCAGAAACTTGTGTAAAGAATCATTCAGAACTTTGTATACCAATATGTCAGGCCAATCCTGGAGTATGCAGCCCCAGCATGGAGTTCATATCTAGTCAAGGATAAGACTAAACTGAAAAAGGTTCAAAGGTTTGCCACCAGACTAGTACCCGAGCTGAGAGGTATGAGCTACGAGGAGAGACTACGGGAATTCAACCTCACTTCGCTGGAAGACAGAAGAGTTAGGGGGGACATGATCACCACATTCAAGATTCTGAAGGGAATTGATAGCGTAGATAAAGACAGTCTATTTAACACAAGGGGGAACACGTACAAGGGGACACAGGTGGAAACTGAGTGCCCAAATGAGCCACAGAGATATTAGAAAGAACTTTTTTAGTGTCAGAGTGGTGGACAAATGGAATGCATTAGGAAGAGATGTGGTGGATGCTGACTCCATACACAGTTTCAAGTGTAGATATGATAGAGCCCGATAGGCTCAGGAATCTGTACACCTGTTGATTGACGGTTGAGAGGCGGGACCAAAGAGCCAGAGCTCAACTCCCACAAACACAACTAGGTGAGTACAACTAGGTGAGTACACACACACACACACACACACACACAGTGATGTGGTGGAGGATGACTTCATACACAGTTTGAAATGTAGATATGATAGAGCCCGATAGGCTCAGGAATCTGTACACCTGTTGATTGACGGTTGAGAGGCGGGACCAAAGAGCCAGAGCTCAACCTCCGCAAACACAACTAGGTGAGTACAACTAGGTGAGTACACACACACACACACACACACAGTGATGTGGTGGAGGCTGACTTCATACACAGTTTGAAATGTAGATATAATAGAGCCCGATAGGCTCAGGAATCTGTACACCTGTTAATTGACAGTTGAGAGACGGGACCAAAGAGCCAAAGCTCAACCCCCGCAAGCACAAATAGGTGAGTACAAAAAAGGTGAGTACACACACACACACACACACTAATAAGAATAAATAAGAATAGGGGAAACAAGTTCCTGAAGATTGCATAACCCAACATAGATGTAAGTAAGGTGGAGTAAGATCGAAGATACTGATGTTAAGTGATGTAATACAGCTGCAGACACCAGACATTGTTGCACTCACGGAGACAAAACTTGAAGATGTTATTTTAAATGAGGTCATATTCCCAAGGGGTTACTCAATTTGGTGACGGGACAGAAAAATTAGGAAAGGCGGTGGCGTTGCTGTGCTGGTGAAAGAACACCTATAGGTGAAGGAAATAATAACTGCCAATCCACAAGAAGTTGACATAATAGCACTAGAGATCTGCCATGAGGATGATAAACTAATGATCATAAATGCATATAGTCCACCACCAAGCAGCACATAGTCAAAGGAGGAGCTAGATAGTAAACGAGAAGGTCTTATAACAATAATGAGAGAGATCATAGCGAGAGCGGATAACGATAGTTTACGACTGTTGATAGTTGGCGACTTCAACTTGAAATCCATAGACTGGGAAGCATATGAAGCTAAAACAGAAGATTTCTGGACCTGGAAATTTGTAGACCTCATCCTAGAAATATTCTTGTATCAACATGTTAAACAATCTACGAGGATGAGGGAAGGGGACGTTCCCTCCATGTTAGACTTGATATTTACCAGGAAGGAGGAAGAAATATTTGACATTCAGTACCTTCCTCCCTTGGGTAAAAGTGACCATGTCTTTTTGGGAATAAAGTGTGCAATGCATTATAATCTGGAAGAAAATATGAAGATTGGTGAAATTGAAAAACCTGACTTTAGGAGGGGACATTATGGCAACCTTAGAATTTTTTTTAGTGAGTATAATTGGACAGACTTGTTGCTAGGCAAGGAAGTGAATGAGATGTATGTCAAGTTTTGTGAAATATATGATAAAGGCACAAAAAAATTTATACCAAAACAGAGATGCAGAACTAGGAAACAGGATTGGTTCAACAGAAATTGCGAGAGGGCCAGATACCAAAAGACACAAAAATGGAATCAATACATGAAGAGGCCAAACCCCAAACATACCAGCGATACAAAGATGCGAGAAACAACTACACGGCAGTGATTAGAGAGGCAGAAAGAAATTTTGAAAAAGGTATTGCAGACAAATGTAAAACAGAAGCAGGTCTATTCAATTAATTCATAAACAACAAATTGCAGGTAAAGGATAATATTCAGAGGTTGAAAATGGGAAATAGATTCCCGGAAAATGAAAAGGAAATGTGTGAAACATTAAACGAAAAGTTCTAAAGTGTGTTTGTACAAAATGAAATCTTCAGGGAACCAGATTCAATAGGAATTCCAGAGAACAACATAGAGCACATAGAGGTGTCTAGAGACGAAGTGGAAAAAATGCTCAAGGAGCTAAATAAGAACAAAGCAGTTGGTCCAGATGGAGTTTCACCATAGGTTCTGAGAGAATGTGCACCTGAGCTCAGCATTCCACTTCAACAGATTTTTCAGGAATCCCTGTTTACAGGAGTTGTAGCTGATGTGTGGAAAAAGGCTAATATAGTTCCAATCTACAAAAGTGGAAGCAGGGAAGACCCCCTTAATTATAGACCGGTATCATTGACAAATGTAATACTCAAAATATTGGAAAAAATAATTAAAACTAAATGGGTAGAACACCTGGAGAGAAATGATATAATATCAGACAGACAGTATGGTTTTCGATCTGGAAGATCCTGTGTATCGAATTTACTCAGTTTCTATGATCGAGCAACAGAGATATTACAGGAAAGAGATGGTTGGGTTGACTGCATCTATCTGGACCTAAAAAAGGCTTTCGACAGAGTTCCACATAAGAGGTTGTTCTGGAAACTGGAAAATATTGGAGGGGTGACAGGTAAGCTTCTAACATGGATGAAAAACTTTCTGACTGATAGAAAAATGAGGGCAGAGATCAGAGGCAATGTATCGGACTGGAGAAATGTCACAAGTGGAGTACCACAGGGTTCAGTTCCTGCACCAGTGATGTTTATTGTCTACATAAATGATCTACCAGTTGGGATACAGAATTATATGAACATGTTGATGATGCTAAGATAATAGGAAGGATAAGAAACTTAGATGATTGTCATGCCCTTAAAGATGACCTGGACAAAATAAGTATATGCAGCACCACTTGGCAAATGGAATTTAATGTTATTAAATGTCATGATATGGAATGTGGAATAGGAGAACATAGACCTCACACAACCTATACATTATGTGAGAAATCTTTAAAGAATTTTGATAAAGAAAGAGATCTAGGGGTGGTTCTAGATAGAAAACTATCACCTGAGGACCAAATAAAGAATATTGTGCGAGGAGCCTATGCCACGCTTTCTAACTTCAGAATTGCTTTAAAATACATGGATGGCGATATACTAAAGAAATTGTTCACGACTTTTGTTAGGCCAAAGCTAGAATATGCAGCGGTTGTGTGGTGCCCATATCTTAAGAAGCACATCAACAAACTGGAAAAGGTGCAAAAGACATGCTACTAAGTGGCTCCCAGAACTGAAGGGCAAGAGCTAGAGGAGAGCTTTGAGGCATTATATATGCCAAAAGTAGCAGACAGAAGAAAAAGAGGTGATATGATCACTACATACAAAATAGTAACAGGAATTGATAAAATCGATAGGGAAGATTTCCTGAGACCTGGAACTCTAAGAACAAGAGGTCATAGATTGAAACTTGCTAAACACAGATGCCGAAGAAATATAAGGAAATTCACTTTCGCAAACAGAGTGGTAGACGGTTGGAACAAGTTAGGTGAGAAGGTGGTGGAGGCCAAGACCGTCAGTAGTTTCAAAGCGTTATATGACAAAGAGTGCTGGGAAGACGGGACATCACGAGTGTAGCTCTCATCCTGTAACTATCTTGAGGTTATCTGGAGATAATTTCGGGGCTTTTTAGTGTCCCCGCGGCCCGGTCCTCGACCAGGCCTCCACCCCCAGGAAGCAGCCCGTGAGAGCTGACTAACTCCCAGGTACCCTATTTTACTGCTAGGTAACAGGGGCATAGGGTGGAAGAAACTCTGCCCATTGTTTCTGGCCGGCGCCTGGGATCGAACCCAGGACCGCAGGATCACAAGTCCAGCGTGCTGTCCGCTCGGCCGACCGGCTCCCCTACTACACTTAGGTAATTACACTTAGGTAATTACACACACACACACAAACAGGGGTTCTGGTAGCTGAGTGGACAGCGTGCAGGACTCGTAATTCGGTGGCTCGGGTTCAATTCCCGGAAAAGGCTGAAATAAATGGGCAAAGTTTCTTTCAAACTGATGCACCTGTCACCTAGCAGTAAATAAGTGCCTGTGAGTTAAACAGCTGTTACGGAGCTGCTTTCTGGGTCTGTGTGTGGGGGGGGGGAGGAACTAGTTTGCTAGTAGTTAGTAACAGTTGATTGAGAGTTGAGAGGCGGGCCGAAAGAGCAAAGCTCAACCCCTGCAAGCACAACTAGGTGAGTACACACACACACAATGGGACCAAAGAGCCAGAGCTCAACCCCCGCAAGCACAACTTGGTGAGTACATATCAGGGGGGCCTGATAGCTGAATGAGCAGCGCTCTGGACTCATAATCCTAGGGTCTGGGTTCGATCCCCGGTGATGGGAGAAAAAAATGGAGAGTTTCTCAGAGTTAGTAACAGTTGATTTGAAATTAAATTGAAATAAGTTTATTGAGGTAAAATGCACATAAAGGGATGAGGTAGCTCAAGCTATTCTCATCCCATTCAGTACAACGTGTTCATATATATGAACATCACAAACAGCACATCACAAACATTAAACATATTACCGAACATTCTGAGTCACTAACAGTCGATTGATTGACAGTTGAGAGGCAGGCCGAAAGAGCAGAGCTCAACCCCTGCAAGCACAACTAACTATATATCACTAGGTGAATGCACACACACACACACACACACACACACACGGTTCTATCCCAAGTTCTTTCCCAAGAGGCAGACAAGAGGAGCTCCAGCATATTTCAACAATCCTAAGTAATGTAGTACAGGATGATGATAGTGAGTGGTGTCCCAGAGTACATAAAGGTATAGTGCTTTTGAAAAATAGGTGAGATAACAGGAATGTGCCAAGGGAAGTGAAAAATTGGGATGAGAAAAAAGTTGCCCTAGTGTTTCCAGTGCAGAGAAGAACATTCAAGATGGCCGCCGGCAAGAGGAAATACAAAACAGAGCTTGATTTTGTTGGATTCAGTGAAGAAAGCATTGATATAACCAGTCTATACAACAAGTTGGTAAAATTAGATACTATAGTGACCTCTCATGTAGAAATAATTAGTAAATTGACAGAAAGTAATGACCATTTAAATAGCAAAGTTGTATGTCTTGAGGGTTTAGTGAAAGACTTGTGCACGGATAAGATTCAATTGGAAAAAAATTGCAAAGCCATGGAAGAAGAAAATAAACTCTTAAAAATAGCTTTGGAAGAATTTAAAGTAAATTTAAACATAAATGACTACAATAGGTTAGGTAAGGAATTTCAACAGGAGAAACAGCTTTTGTCAGCACAGATGGAGGAAGTTACACAGGGAATAGAACAGTGCAAGAAAGATATGCAACTCACTTATGCACAAGTGGCCAAGGAGAAGGAAAAAATAGAAGAAGCAGTAAAGGAAGTCAAACACTGCAGCAACCAAGATAAAACAAACATTAGGCTGGAAGTGAGAAAAGAATTGGCATCTAACCCGAAGTTGGTGCAAAACTCAGTTGATCGGAGCAAGTCCCTGATAATTTTTGGCTGCAAGGAAAAGGAGATAACATCTAGGTTAGAAAGAGCTGTAGAAGAAGCAAAAGTAGTGGATAAAATTGTTGGCCTCGTGGAAGGTCTTACAACCATAGAGAATGTGTGCGACTACAGGAGAATAGGCAGATATGTAAAAGGGAAAGATCGACCTTTGAGGATCACCCTAAATGGTGCCAACAGATGGAAGAAGTACTAAGGAATGCTAGAAAAATTACAAAGTGATGAGGATGGGAAAGTGTGGTCGTTAAGACGAGATCTTTCAAAAGAAGATAGAGAGAAGCTGAAACTGAACCTCGCCGAGGCAAAACGTTTAAATGAGAGCAGGAATGAAGAAGAAATCAATTCTTTTTTCTACAAAGTGATTGGGGTAGGAAGACCAGTAAAGTGGTACATAAAGGCAAACCATCAAAATCATTAGAGAAAGGGGGAGTGAAAAATAAGAAGAGGGGGAACAAGTTCCTGAAGATTGCATACACCAACATAGATGGAGTAAGATCGAAGATACTGGAGTTAAGTGATGTAATACAGCTGCAGACACCAGACATTGTTGCACTCACGGAGACAAAACTTGAAGATGCTATTTTAAATGAGGTCATATTCCCAAGGGGCTACTCAATATGGAGACGGGACAGAAAAATTAGGAAAGGCGGTGGCGTTGCTGTGCTGGTGAAAGAACACCTGAAGGTGAACGAAATAATGACTGCCAATCCACAAGAAGTTGACATAATAGCACTAGAGATCTGCCATGAGGATGATAAACTAATGATCATAAATGCATATAGTCCACCACCAAGCAGCACATAGTCAAAGGAGGAGTTAGATAGTAAACGAGAAGGTCTTATAACAATAATGAGAGAGATCATAGCAAGAGCGGATAACGATAGTTCACGACTGTTGATAGTCGGCGACTTCAACTTGAAATCCATAGACTGGGAAGCATATGAAGCTAAAACAGAAGATTTCTGGACCTGGAAATTTGTAGACCTCATCCTGGAAACATTCTTGTATCAACATGTTAAACAAGCTACGAGGATGAGGGAAGGGGACGTTCCCTCCATGCTAGATTTGATATTTACCAGGAAGGAGGAAGAAATATTTGACATTCAATACCTTCCTCCCTTGGGTAAAAGTGACCATGTCTTTTTGGGAATAAAGTATGCAATGTGTTATAATCTGGAAGAAAATATGAAGGTTGGTGAAATTGAAAAACCTGACTTTAGGAGAGGACATTATGGCAACCTTAGAAATTTTTTTAGTGGGTATAATTGGACAGACTTGTTGCTAGGTAAGGAAGTTGGTATGTCAAGTTTTGTGAAATATATGATAAAGGCACAAACAAATTTATACCAAAACAGAGAAGCATAACTAGGAAACAGGATTGGTTCAGCCGAAAGTGTGAGAGGGACAGAGACCAAAAGACACAAAAATGGAATCAATACAGAAAGCGGCCAAACCCCCAAACATACCAGCGATACAAAGATGCGAGAAACAACTACACAGCAGTGAGGAGAGAGGCAGAAAGAAATTTTGAAAAAGGGATTGCAGACAAATGTAAAACAGAACCAGGTCTATTCAATAAATTCATAAACAAGAAATTGGAGGTTAAGGATGATGTACAGTGGTTGAAAATGGGAAATAGATTCACAGAAAATGAAAAGGAAATGTGTGAAACATTAAACGAAAAGTTCCAAAGTGTGTTTGTACAAAATGAAATCTTCAGGGAACCAGATACAATAAGAATTCCAAAGAACAACATAGAGCACATAGAGGTGTCTAGAGACGAAGTGGAAAAAATGCTCAAGGAGCTAAATAAGAACAAAGCATATGGCCCATATGGAGTTTCACCATGGGTTCTGAGAGAATGTGCACCTGAACTCAGCATTCCACTTCAACAGATTTTTCAGGAATCCCTGTTTACAGGAGTTGTAGCTGATGTGTGGAAAAAGGCTAACATAGTTGCAATCTACAAAAGTGGAAGCAGGGAAGACCCCCTTAATTATAGACCGGTATCATTGACAAGTGTAATACTCAAAATATTGGAAAAAATAATTAAAACTAAATGGGTAGAACACCTGGAGAGAAATGATATAATATCAGACAGACAGTATAATTTACGATCTGGAAGATCTTGTGTATCGAATTTACTCAGTTTCTATGATCGAGCAACACAGATATTACAGGAAAGAGATGGTTGGGTTGACTGCATCTATCTGGACCTAAAAAAGGCTTTTGACAGAGTTCCACATAAGAGGTTGTTCTGGAAACTGAAAAATATTGGAGAGGTGACAGGTAAGCTTCTAACATGGATGAAAAATTTTCTGACTGATAGAAGAACGAGGGCAGTGATCAGAGGCAATGTATCGGACTGGAGAAATGTCACAAGTAGAGTACCACAGGGTTCAGTTCTTGCACCAGTGATGTTATTGTCTACATAAATGATCTACCAGTTGGTATACAGAATTATATGAACATGTTTGCTGATGATGCTAAGATAATAGGAAGGATAAGAAACTTAGATGATTGTCATGCCCTTCAAGATGACCTGGACAAAATAAGTATATGGAGCACCACTTGGCAAATGGAATTTAATGTTAATAAACGCCACGTTATGGAATGTGGAATAGGAGAACATAGACCCCACACAACCTATATATTATGTGAGAAATCTTTAAAGAATTTTGATAAAGAAAGAGATCTAGGGGTGGTTCTAGATAGAAAACTATCACCTGAGGACCACATAAAGAATATTGTACGAGGAGCCTATGCCACGCTTTCTAACTTCAGAATTGCTTTTAAATACATGGATGGTGATATACTAAAGAAATTGTTCACGACTTTTGTTAGGCCAAAGCTAGAATATGCAGCTGTTGTGTGGTGCCCATATCTTAAGAAGCACATCAACAAACTGGAAAAGGTGCAAAGACATGCTACCAAGTGGCTCCCAGAACTGAAGGGCAAGAGCTACGAAGAGAGGTTAGAGGCATTAAATATGCCAAAACTGGAAGACAGAAGAAAAAGAGGTGATATGATCACTACCTACAAAATAGTAACAGGAATTGATAAAATCGATAGGAAAGATTTCCTGACACCTGGAACTTTAACAACAAGAGGTCATATATATAAACTAGCTAAACACAGATGCCGAAGAAATATAAGAAAATTCACTTTCGCAAATAGAGTGGTAGACGGTTGGAACAAGTTAGGTGAGAAGGTGGTGGAGGCCAAGACCGTCAGTAGTTTCAAAGTGTTATATGACAAAGAGTGCTGGGAAGACGGGACACCACGAGCGTAGCTCTCATCCTGTAACTACACTTAGGTAATTACACTTATGTAATTACGGGTGTGTGTGTGTGTGGTGGTGAGGTGCTGGTCCTCTCTTGCACGGCCAGCACCTCACCCCCCACCTTGTGAAGCTAACAAGAAATCCAGCTGGTATTGCCCCATTGTCGACCAAGCAGCTGTGACATGCCTAGAAGCTGTGACAACATGACACTGCCTGACTTAGAGGTGTAGCAGTTCCCCATGCAAGTGACTTCCATTAGCAACCCCAAAGTCAGCAACCGGCACACGTTTCACACTGCAGCCCTCCGATTTGCCGTGGCTCTCTGCCTCACGGCCCCAATCCACACCGAATACAGTTATATTCGGCGAGGCAGTGACCGACAGGTATTGACAACATGGCCTTCTCTGCCAAAAGTCATGAGGATCGCATACAAGACACAGCGAGGTTAATGACTTTAATATGAGAAGCCTTACCACAGCTGATTGTCCCGCAAAGAGAGAACCCCGTTACCTAATGCCGCGCAACTCTGATGATCAAAGAAGTGGATAGGCAGCGTGGAAGCGTCTGAACTGCAGTGAGGGCCAACAAGCGCACCCTGAGGGGCTCCCTCAGCTATGATTGGGGGTTGGTGGGTGGGGGGCCGATGGGATGTTTGCGGTCAGACGACGGGGGTGTCCCGTGTGTAAGTATTTATGAAAACATCCCTGAAAACTAGATACCTCAGCTCTCAGGAAACAGGTATCGTGTTTTAAGTGCATAGAGTCCACAGTGAACCAGATTACAAGTGTACAATATTGTGAAGTGATATATCTTGAAATTATACAAACGTGTTAGTGTCACCCCTCTGCCACCCCTCCTCCCCCCCTCTCCCATACCCTCAAGTGTGTACCGTCACCCAACCCACGAGCCGAGAGGTGCCGGTCTCCCCCCCCCCCAGCCCCACCCAACCACAACTGCTAGTTCCCTGTGTCCACCCCCCACGCTACGTCCGCCCAGCGCTTGCCCAGCGCCCGCCCAGCGCCCATCCAGCGCGCGCCCAGCGCCCGCCCATCATCCGACCAGCGCCCACCCATCATCCGCCCAGCGGCCACCCAGCACCTGCCTAGCACCCGTCCAGCGCCCGCCGATGTCGCAGGTCACGACTGGCAGCTAGGCTTCTCTCAGCCAAGAGGAACCATCAATCGGCGACAGGTACGGCACTTGCCAAGTGTGTGACAAGGTGTGGAATCTCAAGCGTAACGGGGGATGTGCGCAAGCATGCTCACAACGGAACCGATTGTTCGGGTATGTGGCGCCCTCCCAAAGAGAGTATCAATCAGGATCCCACACCAGCAGTCAGGGAAAACACCTCCAACAGCTTCATTTCGACTGAGAACCTATTAGAAGCTATCAAAGCAACATCGGTTGGAACCTTGCAGCACATCCCCAAAGCTGCCCGCCCCCAAGCGGTAGCCAAACTATCCAGCCTCTTGAAGAAGGTCAATGACTCTCCCGGAACCATCCAAGGTTCGCACAACTTTCTCCTGTTTGGAAACATATGATTAGCTGTCCCTACTAGGAGAGACAAATCACTAGCTTCCTCAGTCATTATTACTAGTGGTTTGCAGTGGTTGAACCCCATGCACAGATACCATAATAAGATAGGGATAGATTAGTGCATAATATAGAGATAAGAGCAGCAGAGTCAGGTACATAATATCTGATTTTGGAGAGCATACCAACTGTTTTAGAGACTTTCTTAGTTATGTGTTGGATGTGGGTACTGAAGTGGAGTCTCTTGTCTAGGAATAGGCCGAGAAACTTTCCATCATTTTTATTGCTAATGTTTACATTGTCTATCTAAAGCTGAATTGCATTTGTAGATTTGCTTCCAAATAAGATGTAGTAGGTCTTTTCTATGTTAAGTGTTAGTTTGTTGGTTGACATCCATAAGTGGACTTTTTTTAGTTTATTATTAACAACATTATTTAGTGTATGTGGGTTGGGGTTAGAGTAGATGAGGGTAGTATCATCAGCAAACAAAATAGCTTTCAGAATGTTAGAGACATTAGGCAGATCATTGATGTATATAAGAAATAGGAGAGGTCCCAAAATGCTGCCCTGTGGCACTCCACCGGTTATTGGTAGAGTGGGAGAGGTTATATTATTGATGGCTACACATTGGTGTTTATCACTAAGATAAGATTGGATATATTCCAGGTGTATGACCTCGGATTCCATAATGATGGAGTTTACGTAAGAGGTAATTGTGATTAACAGTATCAAAGGCCTTTCTCAGGTCAATGAAGAGTCCAATCGGAAACTCATTTTTGTCAAGGGCTGAGTAAATTATATCAAGGAGACTAATAATTGCATCGTTGGTACTCTTTTGGGAGCGGAAGCCAAACTGACAGGGGCTAAGAATGTCGAATTTTACGAGATATTAGTAGAGCTGTTTGTAGATAATTTTTTCAAATATTTTTGATAGTATGGGTAGGTTTGATATTGGTCTATAATTGTTTATGTCTGCCGGATTACCTCCTTTATGAACTGACGCTACTCTTGCTTTTTTAAGGATATCAGGGAAGGTATGACACTCAAAGGATTTGTTGAACAGCAGAGCTATAGGTGGCGCAAGGGCGTGGGAGGCGCTCTTGTATACAATGGATAGGATTTCATTGATGTTTCCAGCTTTGGTTTTTAGTGAGTGTATGATGGACACAACTTCTGTTGGGCTGACTGGTGAAAGGAGAAGATAGTTTGGATAGCTGCCTGAGAGATATGTGTTGATATGTGTCTGAGTCTGTGGGATTTTACTGGCAAGGTTAGCACCAACCGATGAAAAGAAGCTATTAAATTCATTCGCCATTTCTAAATCAGATGACGGTGTAAGGCCATCCTTAGAGAGTGTTATCTGGTTGAGGGAGTGTTGTTTAGTTCCTAGGATATTAGAGATGGTTTTCCATGTGCTTTTCATGTTGCCTTTTGCTTCTTTGAATCTAGTCTCATAATATGAAAGTTTAGCTTTTCTTATGATACTGGTAAGCACTGATGAGTACCTCTTAACTACTTCCTTTGTAACTAGGCCAATCCTAAATTTCTTTTCATATTCATGTTTTTTGTTGATTGATTTAATTATGCTACTTGTGAGCCACGGGTTATTTTTTCTTTTATCAGTTACTTGTTTGGTAAGGAGGGGACAGTGAGTGTTGTAGAGGCTAAGAGTTTTGGAGAGAAAGAGGTTTGTTAATGAGTTTATATCCTGTGTATTATTAAATTCAGATTCCCAGTTAATATTGTGAAGTGCATTAGAGAGATTGCCTAAAGCTGATTCACTGTGTAGCCTGAAAGAGAGTTTCTTGCTTTCTGGTGGTGTTGTGTCCATGTTTGCTATGAGGAAGGTAGGTTAGTGGTCAGTTGTTCTGTCATAGATTACCCCAGATGTAAGGGGAGCTGTTATATTAGTCCATAAGTGATCCAGGGTAGTGGCAGATGTTTGAGTGACTCCGGTTGGCTTGGTGATTGTGGGGATTAGCATACAGGAGTGCATGCTGTTACGGAAATAGTCAACTTGAGGGTTGTTTTGAAGACCCAGGTCAATATTGAAATCACCTCCCAGATGTGATTTTTGTTGAGATTGTTATTTATGATAAGATTCCTTACATTGTCTGAGAATGAAGCTACGTTGGTATTAGGAAATCTATAGATGGCACCGATAGTCAGGGAGGATTTAAGGGATTTACTGGAGAACTTGGCAAAGGTATATTCACAATAGTCGTCTCTATCACTAATGACACTATTGCAGATGAAGGTATCTTTGTAATATATTGCTGTGCCACCTCCTTTTTTGTTAGGCCTGCAGTTATGAATGACTTTATAACCAGCTAAATTGTAGAGTTGGATATAGTCATTTCTTAGCCAAGTTTCTGGTAAAATGATGAATGATAATTTAGTACCTAGTGCTGTGAGTAGTGCATTTATATCATCAAAATGTTTGCCAAGTGACCTAACATTTTGGTTGTAAACTGATAAGCAGGTGCTATTTAGGAGTTTGTTTTTTGCAAGATTTGCTGTGTAATACCTGCAATAATGATGATCAATGTGCTGATTGGTGTGGGTATGGGACAGAAGATTTCGATCAGGATCAATATCAGTAAGCATATAGATACAATAATGTCACGATACAATAAGATAAGCATTTACAGGAATCGTTAAATACCAGATCTGCTGTAAATAGAAAGTAATTATAGCAAAACACAACAATAAACGTAGATACACAAAAAATAGAAACAATTAGAAGTAGAGTAAAGGTCCCCGTAGATAGCCAGGAAGGATACAGTAGTTAGGTTAAGAGAGAAGAAAAAATCAGTAGACTGACAAGAATAATATATAGCAAAAAATAAAGAGACAATTAATAATCGTAAAGTAAAAATAATCTTAAGAATAAATTATTTAATAAAGCTTAGTTGTGAACCTATAATTAGTATGAACTTAAGAAAACAAAATGACCTCAATAATTAATTATAATAAATGATGTATAAATCAAATTACAATTAAGTTTAAAAATTAAAAAAAAAATAACAGGGTAAGATTATATTTATGAGCAAGATTTTACTAAGACACTGAGGTAGACGCTTACATAAATACTAAGTCTGCTATAATTAGAGAATAATTATAGCAAAACACAACAATAAATGCAAGTAAACAAAAGAATTGAAACAATTAGAAGCAGAATTAAGATCACTAGATAGTTATGAAGGATACACAAGTTTGGTGGAGAGAACAAAATATCAGTAGAGACTGTCAAGATGAATATATAAAAAAATTGACAAATGATGAATGTAAAGTAAAATAATCTTAAAGATAATTATCTATATAAGCTTAGTTTTTAACCTATAATTACTGTGAACTAATTAAGAGAACAAAATGAGATCAATAATTAATTTCAATAAATGACATAAATCATGACAATTAAATTTAAAATTTAAAAAGAATAGGGAAAGATTAGATTTAAGAGTAAAATTTTACAATGATACTGAGGTAGATGCTTGCATAAGTGCATGGAGACTTGACTGACTACTTAGGAAGTTATATGAATGAGAGAACATTAGGTAAATTGTAAGGCAGAGACAGCACCTTGGACAAGGTTGGATTAAGTTAGGTTAGGCTCAGGCACTCAAAGAGTTATTTTAAGTATTGGCATTGGTCGGGTTCAGGTTTTCAGATACACCACAATCACTAAAGAAGGCCAGTAGTTGTTGGTCACACTTTATTTCATATCTTTTTCCTGCAATTTCCTTCTTTGCAATGATCGTTCCATTCCTAGTGTAGCACTGCTTGATAAGACCAGGGTTTTGTTTACGAATTTTACGCAGCCTGAAGAGGAGGGATCCATGCTGCTTTGTAAGGCACTCATTTATATAGAGGTTGGTTTTTTGCTTAGCAGCTGATTGTATGAGGTCAAACTTAACAGAGGGATTTGCAAGTTTGATGAGCATTCTCAATAGTTTTCCTAGAGAGATTCTATTCTAAATTGTTTTCCTAGAGAGGACAACCAGGCACCCCTCCCTACCCGTGCCAAAAACACCCACCGCAGGAAAGATATCAACAGTACAACCGAGGCATCCAAAATCAGAGCTACTGTCAGCAAGAAAATAGAAGACGGCAACACAATAGTGGCAATCAGAGTCATCATCAGTGAAGACACTGTTGCCACCAGGAATGCCAATACAGCACAAGCCCTGAGAGAAAAACACTAACCTAGAGCTCCTCGTGATGACAGTGTTCCCCTAGTCGGTGCCAACAGAGCGGAACCCCTGTGTGTGCTCGAATCCGTGGTGCATAAAGCAGCTTTATCCTTCCCACCGGGATCAGCAGGTGGGTTCACAGGACTAAGACCCAACCACATCAAACAAATGATCAACCCTGCACAGGGAGACATTGCTCAGGGCTTCCTGGTGGAACTAACTAGATTCTCCAACACGTGTCTAACTGACAACATACCAGAGACCATACGGCCTCTCTTTTTTGGCGCTACCCTCTGTGTCCTGAGGAAAAAAGATGGAGGAATCAGACCGATAGCTGTAGGCAATTCACTCCGGCGCCTCGTCGCTAAGGCTGCTTCTAGAACAGTTAGTCAGGTAGCAGCCGACATGCTGAAGCCAAAACAGCTTGGGTTTGGCATTCCCCAAGGGTGTGAGGCAGCGGCTCATGCAGCTAGAGCCTACATTGCCAACATTACGGATGAAAAAGCCCTGATAAAGCTGGACTTCAAAAATGGTTTCAATCTGGTTAGAAGGGATGCAGTACTCAGTGCGGTTCATCGCCTTTTTCCTTCCCTCTACCCAATTGTAAACTCATGCTACAGCAGGAATCTAACTCTGCTATTTGGGGAACATGAAACTGAATCACTAGAAGGTGTCCAACAGGGTGACCCCCTTGCTCCTTTTCTTTTCTGCCTAGTCATCAAGGAAGACACCGATAACCTGTCCAGTGAGCTCAATATTTTTGTTAGGGGACATATTTTTCCTGCTCTCTCGTGCACTGAATTAAGTACGAAATTGCACAGTGCACCAGTGATGTGCACCGTGATTCAACTTTCTGAATATAACTTTTCCACAGTCGTGTTGGGTGTCGTTGGACAGCCCATGACATTTGCTAGCCATTGATGTCATTCTGATCGCTGTATCAGGTCTGTGAAGGAAATTACAGGAGGGAGTTGATTTCAGGGAAATTTTGTACAAGTCAAGTGTAGAGAGGGAGGTATGGGGGGTTAACGGCCGTAGACCACCCTCTCTATCACGTGTCCACCTCGTGTGAGAGAGGGTAGCGTCATGGGGCAGGTGCACCATTGGCCAGGGCCCCTGGGCCTCAGAAATGCTGAACCGTGATTGGTCAAGACGCTGAGGAGTACAGCATGGTACCCCAGGCATAGTCTTGGCGGGAAAAGACATTCTTACCTAGAACGTTGCTAGAGGAGGTCGTAATTTTCCGTGCAAGGCCAAGCATCGGGAAATACCGCCTGCAACGTTACTAAAGTCACGCCTATCATCTTGCTATCTTTCCGTGTGCCGTGGGTAAGAATCCGGTAATCGGAAAGGTGCTTGTACCGAACCGTGTGAACTTGTCATCTAGCCGCGTAATTGTGGGACGCCATCTTAGAGCAACTGGACTGAGTGAGGTTGTTAATTATCGGGCTACGAAAGTGACATCCGCCGTCTAACGTATCTGTGCTTGAAGGTACTGCTGTGAGACATGCTAGAGAAGGTTTCAGTGTTATGAGAGAAACCTTAAAGTTCCTAATTTTGAGGAACTACTAACGAGAACAGTGAAGGACTCCGTCTCGGGTCTCGTGTACCATGTAACACCATGTACCGTCGTATCCTGGGGTACCGTGTCAAGTGGAAGGGCGTGGTACCGCATCCCTGCTGTTGTGCGCGCACCCCTGGTCTGCCTAAGCCAGTGTGTCGCGCCACCCTGGTCTCTGTGTGTGGAGCTAACCCTGTGGTCTAGAACCCTGTGCTCCACCTGACCACGTGTAGGAAGTGAGGACGCCTACGTCATCATCCAGCAGCAGCGGGAGTGTGATTTTGACGTGTGTATGAGTGAGTGGGAGAAGGTTGCGGGCCCGCATGATTGATGTAAGTACACTGTTTCCGTTTGGGTAATAAAACTCTGAAGCTGGGTTCGCCCCCAGTGTTCCATCTGTCCTCTGTGCCTGTGACCACCTGGTGAGGTGAATGGGAATTGGAGACGTGTGAGTCTACCCTGTTTGCCGTCATCAAGTTGAGGTTGGGCCCAACTGTGATTTTTGACGTGTGTGAGGACACCTAGTGACACATTCAGAGGTAGAGTAAAGTGAGTTATTTGCTTCTATTTTTTTTATGTGCCACGTATGTATTCGCTGTAATTTGATTCCCTTTTTCAGCAGTGAAAGTGGTAACGGAGGTTTCCCTTGGTTATAAATTTTACTGTTGTGTTGTAGTAAAGTGTGAATTATTGGTGGATAAATTACTGGGGGAAGTCATTTACAAGTTTTGCCGTGAGTGGCAAGGATGTACTGTGTTGTACTGTGATGTACTGTGTTGTACCGTGTGTAAACCGTAGACAAGTTGTCCTTGGTGGAAGGCGTTGTGTACTGTGAAGGATTCCGTGAGAATTAAAGTCAGTTAACGTCGCCGGGGGTCATGATTTACTTAACGAGGTCACTTGTTCATTGAACATTGTTGTGATTAACATAGGGACGTGTAAAGGCAACAGTCACAGTGAAGTTCACGCAGTGGAGGAATTGTCAAGTGAAGACTAACGTAGTGTTAACGATTTAACGAGCTGTCGTTAATTGAGTGATTAACGTAAGGGGTTGACGGTCTGTTATGATCGCAGTCAATTGCGCTGTAATTAACCTGCTGTAATTCATTGGACTGATCAGAACTGTCTGCGGACAGAGTGATTAAGCACTTGTAGCTAATTAAAGAGGATTAGTAACCGCCACTTAGTGAATTCACCAGGTGTTGATGTTGTTGTTTACACGGAGTGTGTTGTAATCTTGTGTGGTACAGTAGTCTACCCTCGTTAAGGTAATCTTGTCGTAAGACCGGAAGGGAACCGTCAGTTGAGAGACAGTAGGCTTTATCAATACTCGTCTGAATTAATAGGCTGTTGTATTCGGTAATTAATTGGGGATTACTCACCGAATGCTTGACTTTCAAGTTGATGTAATTAATTGATGTACGAGTTATTGCTGCCATTTAAGTGTCCTTGAGACACGTGTGTGTTAACGTAATTGTTTAAATTCAATTAGAGTAACTTTTGTTTTTGATTATCCTGAGAGGCAAGCGTTAACGTAAGATTTTTTTATATGGGGTTATCATTCTTGGATTAACCGCCTTGTTACTTGGTACCTCGTTGAGGGCAGCGAACGCCAGTCAAGTTTTTTGTGATTATCGTATTGATCACCGTGAAGCCGTGACAATATTGATTGCAAGCTTGCGTCACCAGTGGGCACCCCTTTGTTCAGTTACTGTCATTGTTCAGTCAGCGACGACGGGATAAGGATACCGTGGGTCCATCAGGCTGTTGATTAGCTGTTTTTGAATGTGCCACTGGAGTGACAGTAAAGTAACGTAAATTCACTGTGTAGTAGTTTTAGTTTTGTTTTGTGAATGAATTGTTTTGTTATAGAAAACGGTCGTTTACGTCAAACCTCCCAATATTACTACCCCACATTTCATGTTCTGCAACGCTTTGCCTGCTTATGTTCATATCAAGTCTGTATCTAAAGCTCGAGTCCATTGCACAGCACCACACTTCTATAAATAAGAAGTGAGAATCCGTCGGCTACCCTTTATTAGTTTGTGAACTAGGAGGAGCCAGCGACCTAAGTGACAGGTGTTACCCGAGTGGTTTCGCCTGGCGGTTTGCTCCCGCGGTCCTATGATCTTAGGCTTTAAGATTAAATATCTGCCACTGGCAGCTCTTGCTGTTTAAGGTCTGCCTCTCTTGCGAGGTAGTTACAATTTATGTATCATCAATAGGACTTAATTCTTTTGATAACCTGTCAAAGAAAAAAATCTCACAATTTTGTTTTTGGACGATGGTACTCAAGCTGGCTCCCCCAGACTCACTCTTGGATGCCATAAGAATAATTCAGGAGCAAGGAGCAAGCATAGGCCTCACCCTGAACTCTTCCAAGTGCGAAATAACCTCCACCAACCAGCACATAATAGAGCGAATAAAGGTTGTTTTGCCTGATATTCATACAACCAACCCTAAGGACAGCACACTCCTAGGTGCTCCTCTTGGAGGGAAGGCCATCGACGAGGTCCTTGGTAAGAAGATCACTGACCTGAGGAGGATGAACGAGAGGATTGAAGACATCGATGCTCATGATGCACTTTACCTCATCACCAGATGCTTGTCCCTCCCCAGGCTGACCTACTTTCTACGATGTTCGCCATCTTTCAGTAATATTAAATTAGAAGAGTACGACAACTTGCTGAAATCAATGCTAGAAAAAGCCCTCAACCTTTCTCTCAGCGACTCACAGTGGAAACAGGTCTCCCTTCCTGTCAGACTCGGGGGCCTTGGCGTGCGCACAGCAACACAAATTGCTGTACCAGCTTTCCAGTCCTCTTCAGTGGCGTCCGACAACTTGGTGAAGGAAATCCTACCTGAACACCTAGCTCAACGGGCAGGGATACATGATCCCATCTTCACAGAGTGCACAACCAAATGGGTCTTTCTCGCAGGACCAGCACCCCAACCACTGCCTTCTGAAGCCCATAAGCAATCCAGCCGGGATTGTCCCATTGCCGACTAAGAAGTTGTGACTTTGCTAGATGCTGCGACAACACCACATGCCACTGCCCGACTTAGAGCTGTAGCAGCTCCCCATGCAGGTGACTTCCTATTAGCAACCTCAAAAACAGCAACCGGCACCCGTCTCACACCCTCCGAATTGCCGTGGCTCTCCGTCTCGCTGCCCAATCCACACCGAATACAGGTGTATTTGCGGCAAGGCAGTGGCCGACAGGTACGGACGGCATGGCCTTCTCTGCCAAAGGACCGGAGGATGGCATGCAAGACACTGCAAGGTTAACGACATTATTAAGAGAAGCCTTACCACAGCCGGTTGTCCAGCAGAGAGAGAGAGCCCCGTTACCTAATGTCCCGCAACTCTGATGAGCCTGTCGGTCGTCCAGATGGAATCACGGTGAACCATTGTAAGAATGGTAAGCAGTTGGTGTGGGACTACACTTGCGTTTCAACTTTAGCCAACACCTATGTTGACTTCAGTGCTACACAAGCAGGAGGTGCTGCCAATCACTGGGAAACAGCCAAGTCACGTAAACACAGAGACCTTGAGCACCACTACAATTTTGTCCCCATTGTCTCAGAGACACTTGGTGCCTGGGGTAAAATTGCTGTTAGTTTTTTTGAAGGAGTTGGTGTCCAAGCTAATTGAAACTACTAGAGACCCTAGAGCTGCCAGTTTTCTCTTTCAGTGCCTTAATGTGGCGATCCATAGAGGAAATGCTCACTGCGTTCATGGATCCTGCCCGCCATCTGAGGAGCTGGAAGAGCTCTACAACTTGTGACAAGTAGCCTTGTACCCTGCATGTAACCAATGTTGTATCCCTTTTTGTGTAATGAAATTTTCAAATAAAGTTAGATATATACACATACATACCAAAAGAATAGGGGTGGTAGGAGAAAAAAAATATCAAAGTGTTCAGTGAAGATCCACAAGGTCTTCTTTGAGTACTCTTTATTTTCATCTCCGAGGCTGTGGGTCCCTACACTTACACCAGAGGTGGTACGCCTTCTAGGTAAAAAAATATATATATATATACATATATATATATATTAGTATATTTTGGTAGCAGTCTTTCCTGTAGACATATTTTATTAAATATGACCGAAATTCTATTCAATATCCATTGTTTCGTGTTCTGTCTTGTGTTGATACTTTTAATACCCTATTAATATCCTCTAATGCCACATCATCCTTCCCACCTCACTCAAATGTAATGCCACATCACCCTTCCCACCTCACTCAAATGTAGATATAAAATCAGGGAAACGCAAGTTCTAATCAGTTGTGTATTTGTGAAGTCTTTGAAAATGTAATAAGTTTTACGAAACGCGCCCGTGTCGCGTCAGACTAGAAATAAAAATGAATTTTGGAGAAGTGATTTTTTATTTACCTCCAACAGTGAAGCATAATGTACGAAAGATTGAGAAAATTCGTGTTAGAATTATTAAACTTACTTTTTCGGTCATATTTAATAAAATATATATATATATATATATATATATATATATATATATATATATCTATATATATATATATATTGTGACGAGAAATGTAGGTGTTAAGGCAGTCTTCTCTATGGCTAGTGGAAATGCCAATCACATTAGAAAAAAAAATGTTGACTGCTTGGCGGTTGTCTCCTGTGGTAAAGTGGGAGGGAAAAACACGCAAAACAAATCTTATAAATAATGAATTTTAATTTACTTTAAACAAATAGAAACAAAATAAAGATAATCCCTTAGCTATGTACAGTGCAGATCAAAAACTAGAGACAAAGACAAAACACAATATAAAATAAAATAATGATTACGTTACTCTACAATAAGCAGGACAAAAATTAGTTAACGGTGCTGAGAATAGGGAGCTGGCTGAAACCTCTACTAATATACATGACATATGCTTAGATAGAAATGTCAGCTCTAGAGCACAAGAATATTCTGAGGCCAACTGCTCATGCGAGACTATATATAGGCGATGCAAAGGGCGCTGGCGTCGCTTATTCACCAATGGGGAGAGTGTTGGTTTGAAGTGGTCGTCTGGTGATCGACAAGGTGGTGCACCGACAGTAAGGGAGGGGGGTGAGGAGTGAGAGTAAGGTAGTGTTCTTCCTGTAGAGACGTCTGTTATTCCACTATTATATACTCTTGAATGTGGTAACTTGATGTTGCAGACGTATAGAAGTGACGTGATATAGGAAAGAGCAGGCTAAATCTCTCTTGAAAGAGATTACTATATATATATATATATATATATATATATATATATGTCGTACCTAGTAGCCAGAACGCACTTCTCAGCCTACTATGCAAGGCCCGATTTGCCTAATAAGCCAAGTTTTCATTAATTAATTGTTTTTCGACTACCTAACCTACCTAACCAAACCTAACCTAACTTTTTCGGCTACCTAACCTAATCTAACCTAAAAAGATAGGTTAGGTTAGGTTAGGTAGGGTTGGTTAGGTTTGGTCATATATCTACGTTAATTTTAACTCCAATAAAAAAATATTGACCTCATACATAATGAAATGGGTAGCTTTATCATTTCATAAGAAAAAAAATTGAGAAAATATAATAATTCAGGAAAACTTGGCTTATTAGGCAAATCGGGCCTTGCATAGTAGGCCAAGAAGTGCGTTCTGGCTACTAGGTACGACATATATATATATATATATATATATATATATATATATATATATATATATATATATATATATATATATATATATATATATATATATATATATATAACTGAAAACTCACACCCCAGAAGTGACTCGAACCCATACTCCCAGAAGCAACGCAACTGGTATGTACAAGACGCCTTAATCCACTTGACCATCACGACCGGACAAAATGAGGTGATAGCCGAGGCTATATGAACCACCCCACCGCCGGCACTCGGATAGTTATCTTGGGCATAGCATTTTACCAAATCACCTCATTCTTTGGGGCAACACGTGAGGAACACAAATGCGAACAAGCCTGAATGGTCCCCAGGACATATGCAACTGAAAACTCACACCCCAGAAGTGACTCGAACCCATACTCCCAGAAGCAACGCAACTGGTATGTACAAGACGCCTTAATCCACTTGACCATCACGACCGGACAAAATGAGGTGATAGCCGAGGCTATATGAACCACCCCACCGCCGGCACTCGGATAGTTATCTTGGGCATAGCATTTTACCAAATCACCTCATTCTTTGGGCCTTGTGTTCCTCACGTGTTGCCCCAAAGAATGAGGTGATTTGGTAAAATGCTATGCCCAAGATAACTATCCGAGTGCCGGCGGTGGGGTGGTTCATATAGCCTCGGCTATCACCTCATTTTGTCCGGTCGTGATGGTCAAGTGGATTAAGGCGTCTTGTACATACCAGTTGCGTTGCTTCTGGGAGTATGGGTTCGAGTCACTTCTGGGGTGTGAGTTTTCAGTTGCATATGTCCTGGGGACCATTCAGGCTTGTTCGCATATATATATATATATATATATATATATATATATATATATATATATATATATATATATATATTCATATATATATATATATATATATATATATATATATATATATATATATATATATATATATATATATATATATATATATATATATATATATATATATATATATATATATATATATATATATATATATATATATATATATGGTTGGTGAGGGTACCACCTCTGGTGCCAATGTGGGGACCCATAGCCTCGGAGAAGAAAATAAAAAGTATTCAGAGGAGACCTTGTGGTTTCTCACTGAACACTAATATTATCTTCTCCTACCACCCCCATTCTTTTGTATGTACACATATATATTTACTTTATTTGAACTTTGTTACAAAAAAGGAGTGACATATGGGTTACAAAGATAGTTATCATAGGTTGTCGAGTTCCTCCAGCTCCTCAGATGGCGGGCAGGAACCCTGGATGCAGTGCGCATTTCCCCTCTGTATCGCCACACTGAGGCGCTGGAAAAGAAAGCTTGCAGCTCTTGGGTCCCTTGTTGTTTCAATGAGCCTAGAACCCACTTCCTTCAAAAAACTGGTAGCACTTTTACCCCAGGCGCCAAGTGTCTCAGAAGCAATGGGGACAAAATTGTAGTGGTGATCCAGTTCTCTATAATTACGGGATTTAGCTGCTTCCCTGTGGGTGGCAGCGCCACCTGGTTGTGCAACACTGAGGTTAATGTAGGTGTTAGCCAGGGTTGATACGCACGTGTAGTCCCATACCAACTGCTTGTCATTCTTCCAGGGGTTCACTGTGATACCATCCGGGCGACCAATAAGAGCATCAGAGTTATGGTGCGTTAGGTAACGGGGCTCTCTTTCAGCTGGGCATCCAGCAGTGGTGAGGCTCCTCTTGATGATGTCGTTAACTTCATTGTTCCTCGAGTGCCATCCCCCTGTGCTTTGGCAGAGTAGGCCATGGTGGCCGTACCTGTCAGCCACCACCTCGCCGCAAATACACCTATATCTGGTGTGGATTGGGGCAGCAAGGCGGAGGGCCACAGCAATTCGGAGGGCATGTGGTGTGAGACGTGTGCCAGTTGCCGACATTGGGGTTGCTAACAGGAAATCCCCTGCATGTGGTGCTTCTACTGCTGTGAGGCGAGCAATGTCGTGTTGTGTTGTTGCAGCACCCAGGCACTCTGCAGCAACTTGGTCTACAATGGGGCCATCCCAGCTGGATTGCCTGTGGGCTTTTGGGGATGGTGGTTGAGGTGATTGGCCTGCACGAGAGGCCCACTCTGTGGCACAGCCTGTAAAATTGGGATAATGTACACCTGCCAGCTGATGTAAGTGGGCAAGTATAATTTCCTTCACAAGGTCGTCGGATGCTGATAAGGAGGACAGGAAGGCTGGAACAGCGATTTGCGTTGCAGTTTGAACTCCGAGGCCCCCAAGTCTTACGGGAAGAGAGGCTTGTTTCCACTGTAGGTCATCGAGAGAGAGGTTAAGGGCTTTTTCTAGCATTGATTTCAGTAACCGGTCATACTCCCTTAGTTTTTGGCTACTGTAAGATGGTGAACACCTCAGAAAGTAGGTTAACCTGGGGAGGGACAGACATCTGGTGATGAGGTAGAGTGCATCATGAGCATCAATATCCTCAATCCTCCCATCCATCCTCTTAAGGTCGGCGATTTTCTTATCAAGGACCTCATCGATGGCTTTCAACCCCAGGGGAGCTCCTAGGAGTGTGCTGTCTTCAGGTTTAGTTTTATGGATATTTGGCAGAAGACCCTCTATTCTCTCTACGATGCCCTGGTTGGAACATATTATTTCACATTTAGAAGGGTTCAGGGTGAGGCCTAAAACTGCACCTTGCTCCTGGATTTTTCTGATGTCCTCCAGGAGGGAGTCTTGGGAACCAGCTAGGGTACCATCATCCAAGAACCAGATGTTAAGCTCGCTGGACAGGACCTCAGGGACTTGTTATATATATGTATATGTATATATATGTATATATGTTATATATATATATATGTATTATATCCATATAAATAAAAATGGAAATGCTCGTTTGTTCAAAATTGCAAATCTCCAAAAGTTCTTCACCGACTGCTTTGAAATTTTCACACAATGATACATTCGCATCCGGCCAGGATTTATATATATACTATGTTGATATCATGTCTGTGACAGTAAAAAAAAATATGCTTTTTCTGAAAAACTGTGTTTTTCGTGTGAGGGAAATCATTAAAACCTTTTTCCGATTGCTTTGAAATTTTGACACAACGTTGTATTCGAATTGGCGCGTCTTTTTATATATCTACTATATACATGCCTCAACTGTGACAGGAAAAATCCTGCTTTTTTGGAAAAACTGCACCATCTGTTCCACGTAAGAGCAACACACATGCTATACTAAATATGTTACATTTCCATTTCAATGTTTCTGATTGCATTGATAAACTGAATTTTCATTGATTTTAGTTTATTTTCATTTAGATTTAAATATTTTGTGTGAATTGCTTTGGATTTTCAGCTGTGTTGTTTACCATACCGTTCATTTCGTGAGTATAGTTTATTTTTTTTACTTTTTCATATTTTCATTTAATTTTTTAATTTTTTTCTTATACCTCAGTGATGGGAACATCAGGTCACTTGTTGTTCCCAATTTTTTGATGGGAAGATCAGACCACTTGGGAAGGAATCGGAAGAAGGAGTGAGGAACGGTGCGGATGACGAGGGGACGGAAGTGAGAGATGGTGGGGAGGACGAGGGGACAAGGGAGAGGGTAATAGTGGGGAAGGACGACGGGACGGGGAAGTTTGGATGGTGGGGCCGAGGGGATAGGGAAATGGAGAATGGTGGGGAGGAAAAAGGGACCGGGGAGTGGGGCATGGTGGGAAGGAAGAGGGAATGGTATAGTGGGGAAGAAGGGGGGACGGTGGAGTAGGGAATGGTTGGGAGGCCTAGGGGACAGGTGTGGAGAGAATGGTCAGGGGGACAAGGGGACAGGGAAGGTTGCTGTGGCTCAGCAACGCACATACGTTGCTGAGCCACAGCAACGCGTGGCCGGGTACTGCTAGTATATAAATATATAATTGAAAACACTACACCCCAGAGATGAACACTAAAGCCAGGAGCACTATGCAACTGGCGTACATAGTACCTTAACCACTAGACAAACCGTGACCGTTCAAAATATGTTGGTAGCTGAGGTTATTTCCCCAACGTCCCGACGGCACTTGGTAGTAGGCTTGGGTATAGTTATTTCATAGAATCACCTCACTTTGTTGGGCCACGTGAGCAACACAAATGCGAACAAGCTTTGAATGGTCCCAAAGCATATATGCAACCGAAAACTCCACACCCCAGAAGTGACTCGAACCCAGACAGCCAGGAGCACTATGTCTGTTCGCACATCTGTTACCTTAGCTACTAAACCAAACTGAATGAACAAAAAAAGTTGGAAGTCGTGAGAATATTTATTCAACATCCACCAGTGCTCGGAGGTCATCTTAGGCACAGATATTTCTTCGAATCACCTCATTTTTGGAGAAACGTGAGCAACACAAATGAGAACAAGCTTGAATGGTCAACAAGCCAATATACAACTGAAAACTCCACACCCCAGAAGGATTCGAACCCAGACAGCCAGGAGCACTATGCATCTTCGCATATCTGTTACAAAGGCCACTAGACCAAACTGATTGTACAAAAATTTTGGAAGTTGTGAGACTATTTACCCAACATCTGACAGCGCACAGAGTTCAACTTGAGCACAGATATTTCATCAAATCAAGTCACATTTTATGGGCCATGTGAGGAACACAAATGCAATTAAACATGCATGGTCCCTAAGCTAATATGCAAACGAAAACTAAAAACCCCATAAGGATACAAACCCAATCAGCTAGGAGTACTATGCACCTTTACATATCTGGTACCTTAGACACTAGACCAAACTAGTGGCATGTTTCCAATACGCAACAAAAAATCCACACCCCGGGTGGATTCGAACCCAGACAGCCAGCAGCACTACGCTTTTTCGCGTATCTAGTACCTTTTCCACTAGACCAAACTGACTGTACAAAAATGTTGGAAGTCATGAGAGTATTTACCCAACATCCGACAGACCTCTGTGGTAAACTTGGGCACAGATATTTCATCGAATTTCCTCACTTTTTGGAGTCACTTGAGCAACACAAATGTGATCAAGTTTGAATGGTCCCTAAGCCAATATGCAACCAAAAACTCAACACGCCAGAAGGATTCGAACCCAGACAGCCAGGAGCACTTTGCACCGCCGCGTATCTGGTACCTTAGTAACTTCACCAAACTGATTGTACAAAAATGTTGAAACTCATGAGACTGTTTACCCATCATCCGACAGCACTCGGAGATCAACTTGGGCAAAGATAGTTCATCGAATCACCTCACTTTTTTGGGGCAATGAGAGCAACACAAATGCAAATAACCATGAATGGTTCCCAAGCCAATATGCAACCGAAAAGTCAACACACCAGAAGGATCCGAACCAACACAGCCAGTTGCATTATGCACGTTCGCGTAGCTGATACCTTAGCCACTAGACCAAACTGACTGAACAAAATTGTTTGAAGTCGTGAGACTTTTTACCAAAAATCTGACAGCGCTCGAAGATCAACTTCACCTCACTTTTTGGTATAACGTAGCTATAATGTATCACCACCGTAGTTAATACTAATTATGACTTACATTTATTGTTACTTAAGCTACCTAATGCCGCCACCACCTTCGACTTTGATCAACATAAGTACTTTACAGTGACCGGCTTCGAAGGGTACCGGTAATGGGAGAGTTAACAATGTGAGTAAAGGATATCACCGGGGATGGGGTGTGAGAACCCTGTCACGTTCCACTATTCACTGGCAACTCTCTATGAATGACTAACAGGAACGAATCGATACACCAGAGGGACAATTTAGTAATATATATTTATTTAATTAAGTTCAATATAAAAATTCTAATCCATCTTCCCTATCAAGGCAATATAATATTCAACACTGGTGATGTTAGAACATAAAGGACCAGTACTCACTCAAGATACAGCAGTGATGAAACTTCTGTGTAGACACCAGATCGTCAGTCTCCCCTCCCTCTGTGATGTCCCACACTACACCCCAGACTCATAGATTGATTCATGAAGATTGTCACCTAAGAGGTGGCACGGGCATGAATAGCCCGTAGTCATTCCCTCAGTTCATAAAGATTAAGCCACCCAAGAGGTGGCACGGGCATGAATTGCTCGTAAACACCACCCCTCTCTCGTGACGAGCGATACCCGTCTATCCCCAATTTTCCATTGAGTTGACGGATTTGGATCTGGTAACAAGGGATAGCCTTTCCACCTTTGAAACTACCCGAGGTGAGGTTTGTTTGACCTTATCTCACCTCCCTGTGAATGTCTCGTAAATCTGGTATAATCCCAAATCTCTAATCAAGTCACCTCAACAACTGTTACATCCCTCTTTCCCTAGAGTTAAGAACAAACCATGTGTACATTAGTTGATTTTGCATGATTTTTGTCTTATCCCAGACTGGTCCTCAAGAATGAAAAATTAATTGCCCAAAAAATTATAATCTGTCTAAGTACAGTTATTCAAAACAATCCAGGCTTTATTCATAATGTCCTGCATTTAATAACAATAATAAATAATCCCGACTGTCCACTTAGCAGTGGCAGTCCAGCAACAGTCCCTAGGACTGAAAAATCTTCAAAGTTTACACCTTCTTCCAGTTACATATTCTATCTTGATTTTTTCTTGACTGAAGTGTTGGGACGTTGCAACTCATGAGGTCTTGCTATAAAAGTGAGCAATTATAGGGGTTGAGGTGGTGTTGGCGTGGCGACAGATGAGGTCCTCACTACAGCTCTAAGTT
This sequence comes from Procambarus clarkii, assembly GCF_040958095.1. Lineage (NCBI taxonomy): Eukaryota > Metazoa > Arthropoda > Malacostraca > Decapoda > Cambaridae > Procambarus > Procambarus clarkii. The sequence continues at coordinate 6,326,707 of NC_091210.1, read as the reverse complement.
CCCATCCTCTCACAGGTGTCATCATAACAGCATACTAGGCCTTAACGACTTCGTTTTCCCATAAAACACTTAACCTTAGGCCGAAAGACGCACAATGTGTCCCTCTACAACCCGTTCTCGCACTTGCTTATAGTCAATATTGGCTTATTTAATAAGTGCATATGTGATATACTAATTGATTGTGAATGTTTTAGTTTATCTTGAAAAGCTTCATGGAAAACACCGACCTCACCTAACCTTCTTAGTATGTTAAGATAAGCATCTTATTGCTTCTTAATTACAATTATTACTTAACCTATACCGTTGATAGGTATAGGACATTCCACCTTCTTAGTATGTTAAGATAAGCATCTTATTGCTTCTTAATTACAATTATTACTTAACCTATACCGTTGATAGGTTTAGTAATAATTGTAAATACGAAGCAATAAGATGCTTGTTGACGAGACCACGCACTAGAAGTTGAAGGGACGACGACGTTTCGGTCCGTCCTGGACCATTCTCAAGTCGATTGTGATGAGATGATTGATTGATGAAGATTAAGCCACCCAAGAGGTGGCACGGGCATGAATAGCCCGTAAGTGGTGGCCCTTTTGAGCCATTACCAGTATCAAAAGATGATACTGGAGATCTGTGGAGGCGCAACTGCACCCTGCGTGACGGGAGATGTCTCCCGGACCAAATGGTGACCAAATGGTGTGATGAGGAGGTAGAGACAGGCAATCAATAGGCAAGAGAGAGCTGAGGAGGAAAGTAAGGTGTAGGGGATAGTAGTAATAATGAGAAATGCAGAAGGCATATTGGCCCATACGAGGCAGCTCCTATTATAACCACCGAAGGAGATAGTAATAGGAATAAGAAGAGGATAGCAAGGGAGTGTAGGAGAAGACAATGAACAGAGAAAGGGGAGAAGAGAGAAAGAAAAGGAAAGAGAAAGAAAGATAAATGGAAGGGGTAAACTTATGTTAAGTCACGTTTGTTAGAAAGATTAGAGCATTTGAGTATTTGAAAGGAAAGCCAAAACGAAAGGAAATGCCTGTGTTTGACACTGCTATGCAAGTTGGTGATTGCGAGGTAAGAAAAAGTGGTGCAATGCTTTCAGTGCGGTGGAAAGACAGACGTGAAGTGAACATGTTGACCACCATTCACCCTGGAACAATAGTGGACAGTGGCAAGGTGAACAGAACAACAAAGCAAATAATATATAAGCCAGATTGTGTGATGGACTACAACATCAACATGCGTTTAGTTGATAAATGTGACATGATGGTGGGTGCTGTAGAGTGTGTACGGAAAACAGTGAAGTGGACAAAGCAAATGATTTTCCACCTTATTGCCGTAACAATGCTGAACAGTTACAACATCTTTCTTGTGAAGACAGGTAGAAAACCATATTTCCGTTCGTTTAGTTTTCAAGTTGTGAAACAGTTACTAGGTAAATTTGGCAAGGACACCCCTGGCATACAAAGACCCATTCGAGACCCAATACTGAACCATGCTCCTGCCCCAGGCTCGCTTACAGGGAGGCCTTTCTGATACACCAAATCAAGAAATTACCACCAACTGGAGCTCGTGCAGCAGGCCAGCGTCGGTGTGTTGTGTGTTCCAGTACCAAATTGAGGCCACAGAAACGTAAATTGGTGTTGACATGGTGCGAAGCGTGTGCCGTCCCTCTGCGCCATATCGACTGTTTCGCACAGTATCACAGTCTCCAGGACTACTAAATGTGTAATTCTTTGGTAAATAAATGTACATATCAAGTTAATTTTGTGTTTATATTGAAAAAAACCCAAATACATTGAATATTTCCTGTAAATTATACCATTTTGGTGGGCATACTTGTGACACTAATATGTGAGCGCCTAGTGAGTTTATACCATTTTTATTATAATACAACGTCTATTGCTAATAATTGGAACAATACTAGCGAAAAAAATTTGTGTAAAATGACCCAAGAATACTGTAAATAATTCCGCGAAAATAAATTCGCGGCAACTCGTGCCGCGTGAGCGGCCGTGAGTGGGCTGGCTGATGCAGCACCCTTGAGCGCTCACGTTCTGTAACGTCATCGGCCAACTTCTCGGCTCAATTGTGTCATTGGTATGTATAATAGAATTTTTTTATTATTTTTCCCATGCTCAGGGGACTCAAATTAACATGTTTAGAAGACGAAAAAAAAAATTATGAATTATTTTTTTCTTGCGCACAGGGGTGTAAATGTCCCCAGGACCCCTGAGCAGTGTAAGGGTTAAAGGAGCCTTTTTTTCGGGCGATCAAGGAGTGTCCATTGATCGTCCCCCCCCCCTCCCCGACTGCGGTCGGGTCTTCGGTTGCCCATCTGCGACTATACGGATGATATCGTCCTGTTCGTGGCTTTGGAGGGGTTGGTTGGGGCTGTCCAGGTCGTGGTTGAGAGGTTTGAGTTGGCCACTGGGGCCCGGGTTAACTGTGAGAAGTCCGGTCTTCTGGGTCTTGGTGGGTGGTCCTCTCGCCGTGTGTGGGTGGGGTCATGGTTTCCAGTTGTCGCTTCTATGTGGGTTTTGGGGCTTACCTGGTACGCTTCCTATTAGCTGTCTAGATCGTGGCTCGGTGCTTCCCCCTGGATCGCAAGCTGGCTTTCGGGTTGGAACGCCAGGTTTATCGTTATGTTTGGTGCGGTCGTTACCACCCGGTTCGTCGGTCGACGTTGGTGTTGGCTGTGCGGGAGGGTGGGGTGGGCATTCCTTATGTGTTTACTAGGGCTCGGGCGCTGTTCTGGGTCTCATTGTGTCAGGGGTTCGAGTTGGGTGGGGGGCTAGATGCTTTAGGTATTTATTATTGCTCTGTTCGGTTTAGCTTTTTGGTGAATTTTGGTGTTTGTCAGGAGGCGGCCTTCTGCATCCCTCCTGTTTACTCTTGGGCAGTGGCCGTTTTTCGGGAGGTCTGCCGTTGTCCGGGTTTCATGTCCTTGTCGTTTAAGGCGGTGTACAGGGTTTTATTTTGTCGTGTTCCGCCGCGGGTGGAGGGTTTGTTCCCGTGTTGGGATTAGGGGTGGCGTTGGGGGCTCGGTTTCTGGCACCGCAACAGCGGGAATTGTTGTTTCGGTTCTCTCATTTGTCGTTGGCGACGAATGCGCGGTTGTGCATGCTGGGTTTGCGTGCCTCTGACGCGAGTGTGCACTGTGGTCTCCCTGAGACTCAGTTGCATGTCTTTTCTTTTTGTGAGCGGTTGAGGGGCTTGCTTGATTGGTTTCGGGACGTGTTGGTTGGAGTTTTGTGGGCCGGGGTGTCGGGGTGGCCTTTTGAGTTTTTTTTTTTTCCTTTCTGCGGGGGTTGTGCCGGGTGCGCAATACGTTACGTCTTCTCTTTGCTGACTATGTGTATTGTGTGTGGGTGGGTCGGAGGGAGGGTTATGGGGTTGTTAGGCTTTCAGGATTTTTGAGAGGCCGTTTGTGTTTCACGTGGTGGTGGGTGCAGCGCGCGTTTCCGAGCGAGTTTTGTGGTTGGTTCACGGGTGGGTGTTTGCGTGGGGTTGCTTTTGGGTGAGTGGTTGTGGGTTGGGGGGTGGGTCTTTTTCGTTTTTGTCTTCGGTCCCTGGCCCTCCGGTTGGCCTCCTTGGAGGGGGTTGGGCTGGGCGTGTGAGTGGTTGCTCCTGTGGTTGTGTGTTCGGTTTGTTGTGTGGAGGTGTGTGGGGGTGTGGGTATGCTTCTTTGCTGGCTGCTGCGTGGGCCGTTGTTTGTGCCCTGTGTGGGTTGGTGCTGCTGTTTTGTTGCTAAATTGATGTTCTTCCTAGTGTGAGTGTTTTTGTGGTGCGTGTGTCTCGGTGTTTTGCTGTTCGCCCCTGGTTCTTTCTTGGGGTTGTCAAGTTGTTGTACCTGGGCCTAGGCCGTAATTTGTTTTATGTTACTTATATGTTTTGTGTGCAGTGTGACTCTGCTTTGTGTTATTTATGTGATTGTGTGCGTCTTGTGTGAGTGCGTGTGTGTTGGTTTATTATGTGAACGTTATTTTGTGTCTTTCTATGTACATGTGTTTGTTGTGTGTCCATTTTTTTGTTTAACTTTGTATTCAACCTCATGTACCAGGAGTTTCTAGGTTCTCGTGATGTTTTGTTTTCTTCTGTACTTGTGATTATTATGTTCTTATTATTATGTTCTTGTTATTATGTTCTTGTCTTGTGTCTTGTGCTATACTTTGTATATTTCTTTTATAAAAATAAAAAAAATAAAAACTACCAGCAGAATACTCCTCAGTGCTCAAATTGCTAGACCTGCTCCCACACTATCCTGTGTGCTAGTAGATTTACGCAGCCAGTACTCAGTATTTTCAGCACAATTTAATTTATGTACTTTAATGTAAAGTTAACATGCCTGATTGATTGTTTTTGTTTTGATTCTTGATTGATGGCTTATTTTGATTAATTTTGTCAGTTTGTTAAGATGATTTTTTTCATAATTAAAGAATTAAAATTGTTCCAGTTTCCTGTATTTTATTCTACATTTACCACACAATGAAGAAGTCACCATAGCAGTTTTATGTTAATTTGTTTTTACGTATTTTTTTGTTTATATGTTCGTGGCATTCCATCTGCCCAAAGCCACTGCACTAGTCATTTTACCGTAACATATATTTGGGGACCTGTCCTAGGAGCCTCACTCAGAGTATGCTCCTAGACGCTTCATTTAAAGTTGAGGTAAGTGTACTTGGCTTTATTATAAGCTTGCCTTTTCAGAACTACTATTTTGAGTGATTTTGATGGTGCTTAATACTGTTTACATTCCAGATGTAGCATTATATGACTGTTGGATGACTTTAGATTACGTGGTGTCTTATGGCACCAGTCATACTCGTAATTGGTTGTTTAATAATCTTTGCTATATCCTGTGATTTCCACCATATTCTTGTCCCAACAGGAGAATTTCTCATTACGGCAGATCACCCACTTTGGTACCCCTGGTACTTTGGTCTGTCTCCGGGCTAATACGCCCACGTCTTTACAACCCGAACATAGGAGGACACAGGGGGCCATAGTTCCTCTAGCATTACGGACTACGTTGTACGGTTAGGACCCATACAGCAGTTCTCGTCATAAATTAACACTTTCCGCACCCCTACGCGTTGGTCAAAGATATGGTATTTACACAGGTAGGGGAGTTAGCATTTTTTCCAGAGCACAATGAGTGATAACTCTGTAAGTACTATTTAGTTTTAGTAGGAAACCTCTTACCTTTGTTCTCGTCAATTAGAGACCAGGTAAGAAATCCCTAAATTTTTTGGACTACATTCGAGACAATTATGTTTCACAATTCCAGTAGGATCCCTCTTGCCCTTGTCCTCATCATATAGATTACCGGGTACAAGATTCCCTACGTATTCGTTTCACTTTCGATCTAAGTAATCAATTCAATTACTAAAGTTAACTGTTGTAAACTTGACTATAAAGTTTAAACAGGATAGTTTACAGTTGCCATGTCATCCTGTCAGTCTGACATCTCATATTTTGGTACATCAACTGAGGTATTTTCTTTGCACATTATTTTCTATCATTCTATTCACCATGTTTCGTCTAACAGCGTTCAGGCAGAATCCAAACGAGGAAGTGGGGCATACTACTTCGTGCCACCAAGGCGGAGATGCTAACTCTTGTAAATGAGTACCACATTACTGCCCCCCATGGAGCCACTAAAACTTATCTCCATAACCTTATACTTGACCACTTATTAGACAATGATAATATTACATCCGAATCTCATGAAGAGCGCCTTAGCAGCCATGAAATTGAAGATAGAGCTTTCCACTCTAGAACGCGAACGTCAGAAGAAAACTCTCAAGATACAGAAGGAACTACTTGCTCTACAAAAAAAAACAAGCTGAACTGCAACGTGAACGTGAGAAGGAACAACTAGAGTTCCAACGTGAACGTGAGAGGGAACAGCTTGAACTCCAACGTCAGCGTGAACAGGAAGCCCTTAAAGTAAGAGAAAGAGAACGTGAACTCCAACGTGAACATGCTGAAAAACAAGCCGCCATTGCTCTAGAAAACCGTAGAAAAGAGCTTGACTTGGAAACTACACACCACACTCAGCGCAAGGAAGCGGAAGCTAACCTCCAGGTACGTTTCGATCTTTCTCATGCAATTAAGTTGATGCCATCTTTTGTCGAGACAGAAAATTATATATTATTTACTTCATTTGAGGCTCTAGCTAACCAACTCAGCTGGCTTCAGGATCAGTGGTCTGTACTTCTCAGGTGTCATTTGACATGTAGGGGCTTGCCGTGACTCTCAGTACTATGGCGTCTGAAACCGACTACAAGGTATTGAAACAGGCAGTGCTAGATGCCTACCTCCTATTTATCGAGAACTACAGACGTAAGTTTAGGAATTACCTTAAAGCGAGTGCTACTACTTACCTAGAGTTTGCAAATAACAAAAAGAGATATTTCATGAAGTGGCTGGAAGCAGCACAAGTCTCCACCTTTACAGATCTCATCAACCTCATCCTGATGGAAGAATTCCTTAGGCGTGTACCTAATTCCATAAGTCCTACCTAGCAGACAAGGAAGAAACCGACCCTACTAGATGTGCACAGTTGGCTGACTCCTACAGTCTCATTCACAGAGTACCATCCGACACACCTTCTAGTAAGACGTCTTGGTTTACTCCAGCCAAAGTGAGTACCAGTAATGAAAACTCCGCGTTGTATTGTCATTATTCCAGAACCTATAGACATACAATAGAAGAGTGTACCAGTCCTCACTGTAAAGTCAGCAGTAAGACAAAGCCCAAATCACCTCCTCCTAAAATTCATAAAAGTCCTAAGCCTGTGATGAATATTTTTGTTTCATCCACTGATCTTTCTCTATTCAACAGACACCTTGTTTGCGAATCTGTGTTTCATTCTAACATTCATCATGTTAAATATGTATTTCCATTATTTCTTTTCCCTATTAAGTAAATATAACATGGTATCCAGTTGTGTTCCAGTATAATTATGTTTGATGTAATTGTAGCATGCTGTAGTGTGCCTGTATTGAATATTTTGTTAGGCTATTTGCAGGCTTATTCCTGTGGGGGGAGTCAGTGGCGTCTCATTGGGGGATGACCATATTTGGGATGTTCCAGTGTGCGGGCCGTGTATCAAGCTAGCGTCAATGTTTCACCTTTGGAATTATTCTTGTTTATTGATTGTACTTAATTTCTTTTTACACCTTAGCAGTGTTATATACACATAAGTTTACTTATAATTATGTTCTAAATTTGTTAGCTTTGTTCTTAATTTGTTAGCTTAATTTCTCTTTGTTAGCTGAGTATCATGAGGTTTCATGTGGGTTTTAGTTTTGGTCTTTTTGGTAGACACAATGCCGCGAATGCTGGAGGAACGCTAGTCCCGTTGGTAGAGCTGGCGGGTGGAGACATGTGTTGAGCTAAGTCTGTGGTATTTGTTTATTGTTTAGTAACATATCTAATTTCCTGGTTAGACCATTATGTGCAAACCCATCTATTAATTTATGTTGTAAAGAAATGACCGGTGCTTATATAAGGATATTGTATTATTAATTACTGGTGTATTAATATTTCTGGCTACCTGCATTTTCCATTTATGTTATTTGTATGTTCTTTGTTACCCTTACTTTAAGTACATTGCTTTGTTACGTAAGCAGTTTGTTTTTACTCCTAGACACTTATTGAGGCAAGGCCGTATCATTACATATGTTTAACAACAACAACAAAGGAACCATACTCAGAGGTCTAGGGTCGTAACACACCTGTACTCCGGAACTCTCTGCCAGCGGTGGAGATTCGGAGGGAAGGTTGAAAGTGAATATATTGAGGAACACAGTTGCTTTACAATCTATTCTTCTGAAGTCAACTGAACCCAACGTCACCTACACCCGAGAGACTGTCCTCATTACGGATCGCACTGCAACTACCCCTTATCCACTTGCCAGAGTCCGCCTGGATTGTCCGTTTATATACGGTGAAGTTCAAATCGCCATCCGGGAAAAGCCTTTTCCCATGTCAGTTCAACTCCTCCTGGGCAACGACTTGGCAGAAGACCAATAACCTACAAATCTAATCATCAAAGAAAAACCCCAGGTATGTGACTCATCAATGAAAAATCCTATCTCGCAGTTTGTTAAAGAAGAGATACAAGCAACAGATGATTCTGATGACGTCTCCCATCCTGTCCTGGTGACGACACGTGCACAATCCGTACTCCCGCAACCAGCTGCTCTATCTGCTTCAGCTGTACCTCAAGATTCACGGAGTCTCCCACCGAGTCTCACCATGCTGGAGTTCCGTAAGTTGCAGAGAGAGGATTTCTCGCTAACATCTTTATTCTTACAGGCTGAGACACAACCTAACTCTATCCCTGGGTTCTTTGTAGTAAATAAAGTGCTCTACCGCTATTATATACCCGGCAAAGTGAAGGAGGACAACAATCGGGCTAATGTCAAACAACTAGTAGTTCCTACCAGCCTACGGTCAGATATCTTGCATCTGGTCCATAGATCTCTCTCACACTGCAGTTTCTACAAGACCTACAAGACCCTGAAACAAGATTACTACTGGCCAGGAGTGATTCGTGATATGAAAAACTTAGTGAAAAATTGCAAAAAGTCTCAGTTAAGTCTCAAAAAGTCTCAAAAGTCTCAGGTAAGCCGAACGCTCCTCTATTCAAGGCACCACTAATGTAGGTATCAGAGTCTTCTGAGCTGTTCAGCCATTCCATCAACAACCATGACGAGCTTCTGTCTCAGACAAGCTCAGGTAACGTACATATAAGTAATATCTCGTGTTCTACCACCAGGTTTTCCACAGCCGTTTCCGTCCAGGAACTGTGAAGCACCTGAGGAAGCAGTGCGGACATGCCCAGGAAAGTCAGAGCAAATGTGATCACATCTTCTCTAACGACATGTGTAAGACAATCAATGTCTCTAAGGTATTGTCTGGTCCTTCTTGCTGTACTTTGCCTGACTGCAATGGTTCTAAATTCTCGATCTGTTCCACCACCAGGAAAGATCCTGCTCTATACGAACCTAATCCAAATAAATGTGCTCCTCCAGACAACTTTACCAGCCCTCTGCTAAAATATTGTTAGACAAATTTACCTTTTATTGCATTTGAAAGGCGTAAATCCTTGTTTTGTACTAACTCCATTCTCGCCCTGCCAGGTATTAGAGAACCTTCAGTCTTCCACCCTAGCGATAGGAACACCATCATACCACAGGGAGATGGGATCATGCACTCCAGCTACAATTATCATTGAGGAGCCACATAACATCCTGCCAGGCGTGCAGCACAACGAACTATCAAATCTATTAGATTACAACTTCATCTCCCCGGACTTCAACATTCTTCGGTCCATGCAGACGTCCCAGTTCAACAACAATCTAGTACTTCACTGGGTCCTGCAGCACAACCTCAACATCCTCTAGGACCTCCACATTCGTCGGTCCCTACATTAGGATCAGTTCTCGAAACTACGCTGACTCCTGTAGCACCATGTGAACATCTTGTATCACAACCTCATTCGATTCCTACTGCTAACCCAGTTCTCCAATCAACACTTGCTACGCTGGACCTTGCATCTGATAAACCATCTCTCCATCTCCTCGGATCACCACTCTCGCTGATCCATTCAGTAGGCTCGTCTGTACAACAAACTTGTACTTCACTGAGTCCTGGAGTGCTACCTCAACATCTTCCACAAGCACCATTCTCTTCAGTTCCTGCAGCATACACAGTTCACCAACCAGCATCTACATTTGCTTCGCTGGGCCATGTATATGCAGAATATCAACATCTTCTTTATCCAGGGCTCCGACAACGTCGTCGCCAACGCGCTCTCCAGAGTCCACTAGGTGGACTCATCCACTTCAACTGAACAGGTCAGTTGTCGTTTGCCGTTGCTGAGTGGTGGTTTGCTGTGGGAGGTGTGGAGCGCCCGCTAGTCGGGGCTCTGCCCCAACTAGCGGGCGCTCCGACTAAGGATCTTTTATCAAGGTCAAACCCGCACGTGTTTCCGGTGTGGTGCTAAGGGCCACGTAGTGGCCGATTGCGACGCTCCTCGTGCTGAGGCCCCCTTGAGTTTTCCTGGAGGATGACTTTCTCTGCTGGTCTGTGCGTGGGGATTCCCCGACGGATCCTCGTTCTGTGCAGGTGCCTGTGTAATGATCTGGGGCTCAGATCATTAGTTCTCCTGGGGCTCAGATCATTAGTTCTCCCTTCTCCCCTCCTTTCCTTCTCCTTCTCCCCTCCTTTCCTTCTCCTTCTCCCCTCCTTTCCTTCTCCCTCTCACCTCCTTCCTTCTCCCCTCCCCTTGGCCGTCATTCGTCTCCTCCTCTTCCCCCCCCCCTGTCGCCCATTTGTCAGGGTCAAGAGGTTGACCTGAGGGTGGTCTTGGATACCTTTGGCTTCCCCCCCCCACTCAACTCCCCACTCAGATTTTCCCTCTCCATCCCCTCTCTTCCCCTCTCACCGGTCCCTTCCCCATACGAGGCAGAGTCAAATGTCCCTACTCGTTATCTTAGAGGAGACAAGCTTGAACATAACTTATCAGTTTTGTAAACATTGCTCGCAGGTGCACTGGGGCTCCATAGTGGCGCCTTGTTTCCCTTCTCATAGCTGGGGAGAGCTGACTCAATCTTCAGGAATTCATGTAGCTTTCCACGGCAGATCAGTGAAGGTGATTGGCCTGAGATAAGGGCCAAGTCCTTATTGGCCCTAGAGAGCCAGACCTCAGGCCTACGTGTTAAATGGTTGGCCATTGCCAAAATAATGGGTGGAGCCCTGGGGCTGTATTAGATGGTGGGAGGAGTAATCCTTCCCAGCAATAAGTTGGTAAAACAAAATTTCATCAGTGTGTCTTGGGAGTGTATTAGGAAAAGGGCCGCAAGCCCGTATCCTAGGGGCTGTGGGCAGCCATCAACATCTTGGCCGAAGTGCGGTTATTTAAGGTATAGTAGCACTTGAGTTTCGTGCCCTCAATAAATATCCATTGTGCCTCTAGGGGAATAGAATAGGTTATGTGTTTCAAATTGTCTTAATTTACATGTTTCATAAAATAAATTGTATAGCTTGTCCAGTGGTATTCACTTAACTCCCCTTTGATATATTTTGCTATTTTGTCAGTTTTAGGTGTGTATTGGAAGCCCCCATGTTCTCCTAAAGTTAACAGATACTAAAGTTGCCCTTGGATTCAAATACGTAACGTAAATTAAACAAACTAATTTTCCAAAATTTATTACTGAAATTCATATTACCCAGAGTCCCATGGTTACTGATTCCCTGCCTTCCTGGGGGATCGGTGATACACATTCAGGTATGGTTGGTCGGGAAGGTGGTGGCAGTGCAAATGTGTTTTCTTATTTTTTTTTTAACTAATAACCCTTGTCCTTGGTGTATCTTCCTCATTTAATATTCCTCTTATATACGGGGCAGTCCAGTGAGGGGTCATACTGGACTGTAACAGTGTTAAGCTGGGGTATTGAGTGAAGAGAGACAGAGTATTACAACAGAGAGCGTATAGTACGATTATGAGAGATCACAAGATAACAGGATTAATACTGGGGAACATTGGGTTATTACAATAGAGGCGGCGGTTATTACGACCGGGTAAAGCGGTCATTACAATGGTAGCAGCGGTGTTTCAATAATTTCTTGACGATTATTGAAGCCTCACGCGCCTGTCCGTTCAGTTAAGCTGTGTGGTGAGGGTGCAGCCGGGGCCCATGAGATAGAGTCGACGGTAATCCTATGTGGTGCGATTCGCATAGAGTAGGCGATTCTAGGGTCGTGAGGGGCTGGTAAGTTTAATTACAGTCACTTAAGTGTATGCGCTAGCAGACAGTTAAGTGTGGAGGCCGCCTTGGGTAGTTGGAAAGGGTATTATTTTTCTCGACCCTCTGCAACTACGGACAAGGGTGCTGCGTGGTGGTTTTCACAGCAACAATTCTAGGTGTCGAATTGTCGGGGCGGGGAAGTATTAGGACGCTAATTATTATCCCCGAGGGCGTGTTAGGCGACCCAATCGCTAGATTTTTACGGTACAGCCATGAAGGTACCAAGAGTTCACTGAGGGATGGCCTAGTAGAATATCTAGCAACGGAATTACGGTGGTGTCGGACAGTTAGATCCGTCGGTAGTTCCGCTATCTAGTCTAACCGTTGACCGCGAAGGACGGGATTATTTTGTGTTGTTGGTCTTGTAAAAGCGACAGGGTGGGCCGGGACGGGACGGTTATAGGTTAAATCGAGATTTCCTTTAGTACTAAATTAAGTTCCCTGTATATTAAGTTCCCTTTCAGGTTAAGTATCCCTTCGGTAGTTAAGTGTTCCCCCTTGGTTACGTAATTCTCATATATAAGTGGTATTATTTTCTAAGTAATTGTTTTACATGTTTAAGTCTGGAATTTTTGTTTTCGTATTGAGCAGTATTAATTCTTTGAGAGAATTACTAAAAGGTGAGTGGTTTACTGTTTTCAAGTGAAGTGCGGTGCATAAAGTGAAGTCTGTGAAAGAACTGAAATCAGTGAAATCGTGGAAAATTTTTGTGATGACATTTTTCAAAGTCGCTTGGAAAATCTCAATTTCGGAATAAATTCTAGTTTTGTGCCTGGCCATACGATCATCAGGTCGTCAGGGTTAATTCAAGTGTGCGATTAAAGTGATCCGAGTTAGAACTTTGAGAGACCAAAAGTCGAATTTTGGTCATTTAAGGGAATTAGCGTTGGGACTCTGAATTTTCTAGCGGTTTTACTCAGCGCCCAGTGTGACAGCGCCCAGTAATTGTTTGCGCTCAACCAAGTGTCTAAGTGTCTCGCGAGTAGTATATTCAGTTCAAGTGATAAGCGAACTACACGTCGGTATTTAATTTATAGTTTTGAGAAAAGAAATTCTTGATTAATTAAGAATTAGTGCGGAGACTACTTTCTGAGGATTCGGCTTCGTGACAGTGAGCGCGCTTTTAATTTTTGTATACTTACCAACGTGTCCAAGTGGTTAGCGAGTGTTATAATCCGTTAAAGTAACAAGTCAACTACGCGCCAGTATTTAAATTATAATTTTGGGAAATTATTTACTAATTTTTACTTAAGGTTCAGCGCGACTCTGTAGCTGTGAGCGTCGCGGCTATCAGTGTATATTTCTCGGTATTCTACAACGCGACCGGCGGTGAACAAGTGTATGCTATATAAACATCAAGTTCATACAGTAACGTAAATAATTAATTTACCATTAATTTGGTAACTAATAATACTTATAATTAGGTCCGAGCGCCGTTGTTAGTGTCGGGCGTTACGGAATTAAAAATAATTGTTGGAGATATAAACATCGCGCCAGTATTAAATTAACGATAACGTCATTCATTCCTAGTGCGCCTAAGATTTTCAAGAAAAATTTAGGAAATTCAGTAACGTAAAGTGTTGTATTTATTGTGCGCTGGTAAACTAGACGGATTATTTTCGATAAATAAAAACAGAGGTGAAACTAAATTAATTACAGTAAATTCAGTGTAGTCCCTTTCGCGTAAATATTACTTGTATAATTTCAGTATATTTTGTTAAGGAATTCGGGAATTATCAATTTTTCTAAGATTTATATTGGATTTGCATTTACAGACAAGAAAGTCGTACTATAATTCTTTTTATATTTGCGTTACCAGTCCACTTCGAGTGTCTAATAAATATGGTGGAAATTAATTACCTTTTTTCAAGTTTATTCTAGTAGTCCGATCATTTAATAATTAACGTAACATTTTTATGTGGTTTATAAGTGCGCATTTATAGTTGGTTCAACATCGTATACATTGTTTTGTTTCACAAGTGATGATTAGTAGTCGATGCCGGTTGCGTAATTCCATCTGTCCGCATATAAATTTGACGAATGAGAGTAGGGGATAATAGGTCAAAAGAATTCAGTCATTGGTGTAGCGTAGTCAGCTAGACTCTGACGCCGACAGCTGTCATCGTCTGTCAACACTCTTCGGTAATTTATGGTTTTCACTGGGGCAGTGGAACGCCGTGACCGACGTGAATGAAGAGTAGTTCCGGTCTAGATGTTCAAGAGGTTTAACATAAAAGGTTAGAGATTATTGAGCGAGTGATTAGTTGTTGAGATCGGGGTTGTGTTAAAATTTCACCGCAATCGCATGGCGGGATCAGAACTTTGCCTGTTTTCCCCAGGTAGGGTTAGGTTGCGAGGTTTAGCGAGAATATGTCATGTGATAAGTACATGAAGCTCAGGAGTAAAGGTATTGTCGACGACGAGGCTACCAGGGGAACACCATCGACAGACCCTCACCTGGTGAGGGCAGTACAGACGTTAGCACTTGAGGAGGGACCCCAAGCGGACCCCACTGGTGGCCAAGCGAACCCCACAGGGGAAGTAACGGATCCGGGTGCTCAAGGGGCGGCAGCCCTGGACGAAAGCAGGATTTCATTGGGGGGCTCTGGCTCAGCGGACGTCACGAGGATTGGTGAGGCGATAGGAAGTGATGGGGTTGGGGCCCCCACTATTAGAACATCCACCCCAGTTGAACAAGGAGTTCCCGGGGATGATGCCATTGCGGGTTCTCAAGGCCTGACGATCCCTGGGCTTATGAGCGTACACACACCACCTCCACAACTCCAACAATCACAACAGGTACAACAGGTTGCACAACAAAAACAGATACAACAGGTTGCACAACAACACCAGGTACATCAGGTTGCTCAACAACAACAGATACAACAGGTTGCACAACAACACCAGGTACAACAGGTTGCACAACAACACCAGGTACAACAGGTTGCTCAACAACAACAGGTACAACAGGTTGCACAACAACAACAGGCACAACAGGTTGCACCACAACAACAGGTACAACAGGTTGCACAACAACACCAGGTACAACAGGTTGCACAACAACACCAGGTACAACAGGTTGCACAACAACACCAGGTACAACAGGTTGCTCAACAACAACAGGTACAACAGGTTGCTCAACAACAACAGATACAACAGGTTGCACAACAACACCAGGTACAACAGGTTGCTCAACAACAACAGGTACAACAGGTTGCACAACAACAACAGGTACAACAGGTTGCACAACAACACCAGGTACAACAGGTTGCACAACAACAACAGGTTGCACAACAACAACAGGTTGCACAACAACAACAGGTACAACAGGTTGCACAACAACAACAGGTACAACAGGTTGCACAACAACAACAGGTTGCACAACAACATCAGGTACAACAGGTTGCACAACAACAACAGGTACAACAGGTTGCACAACAACAACAGGTTGCACAACAACTACAGGTACAACAGGTTGCACAACAACACCAGGTACAACAGGTTGCACAACAACAACAGGTTGCACAACAACAACAGGTTGCACAACAACAACAGGTACAACAGGTTGCACAACAACACCAGGTACAACAGGTTGCACAACAACATCAGGTACAACAGGTTGCACAACAACAACAGGTACAACAGGTAGCACAACAACAACCACAGGTACTACAGCTGCTGCTACAGTTACTACAAGGACAGAACGGTTCACAACACTCACACAATCAACAACAGGGTCAACAACCACCTTATCAGAGTATTGCCTCCAATAGTTACTCACATGGGGTAGCCCCTTGGTCACTGGGGAATCTCTCCTCACCCCACTCCCAACCCCTATCCCCATCCTACACCCAACCCCTCATAGTTCCTTCCCCCCCTGGTCAGGCACCCCCTTACGCTCCCAGTACTCCATCCTATAGACCGGAACTTGTGGCGTCACTCCCGAAGTTGTCCTTGCCAAGGTTAAATTGTGCTGAACTCCCTTCGAATAAAGTGGAACGCAACCGTTGTGTGGAAAATTGGTTGTGGGAGATGGATTCTGTGTTAGCCGCGGCTCCTGATGATGAAACTAAAATTAATCTGGCCACTGGGGCATGTGTGGGTCGCGACGGGCCCCTGAGGAAGTCTGAGGAATTCAGGCATTTGGTGACGTGGCCACAATTTGTGCAGGCCATCAAGGACCGATTTAAGGCAAAGATTACTAAAGAGGAGGCTCGTCGCTACTTAACGTCATTGCAGAGGGATAAAGGCACTCAATTAAAAGATTTTGGTGCCTTCCTTAGGACCAGGATAGGCGATCTCACTCAGGAGTTGGGTTACGATGCGCAGCAGGAGGAACGGTTTGCAAAGCAGTTATTTTGTAAGGCCTTGCCCGCTCATATCGGTCCATACTGTAACACGGGGAGGTTTTCTCGCCTGATCTTTCCTTCTTTTCCCCCCTCTACCCGTATTCTTACTTTTTATTCTCTACCAAGGGACTCCAAAACTTTTACTAAAGCCAACTCCACGCCACGTGGTCCTAAGACGATTGACCGACTTAGGATTCTACAACCCGTATGACGTGACCTAGGCTTTGAGCAAAACCCTAGAGTCGCCTCCGCCGCCACCACCAGACCAGTAACTCTAAGCAATGATCGAGGTCTGGATCGATCATGCTAATTAATCAACCTTGGGGCTTGATCCCCACTAGTACCCGATGACCTTGGAAACTTAGAGTGTGGAATTAATTACACGGGAATGAGGAATTCCGACTCGATGTTAGAATCGGCGCCCAATCCAACTTTACCTCATGTGGACCACGTGACCAGGACACGTTCACATAAACACATGGAAATAATAAAAATGCAAATTATTAACTAATTAATTTATTAAAAGAAAACTAAAACAAAATCTAAATATGTTCACTCCCTGTCACTTTAACACTCCCTACTTGACCTGAACGGCAATGAGTTGACTATCCCTATAAATAACAATAGCAACTATACCTCTATGTTGACCAGCTAAAGATGTTGGGCTGGTCTTGGGGGAGAGGTGAGATGGGTTGACCTCCCCCAGTTGATCTGGCGTCCACACACTGATCTCTCCTCGTCTGGTCTACCCCAGACTAGAGCATTGTATCCTTCCGCATAGTCTAAGTTTTACCAAGTTACTAGCAAGGTTTAAGTTATAACAATTAACCTCTCTTTGTACTGAATTGATCCAGACTGGTTGAATTATTTTACTGAAATTAAATTACACAAGCATCTAACGGCCGAGCTGTTCCCGTTCCCCAAAATGGTTAATTGAACTTTGAGAAATAGTGTACATGTCAACTCTGATGACCTATGACCGCCGGTCACCCGTGCCTTACAACTTAGATCTGATTCGTGACGTCACTGATGGTGACTTAACTCAAATCTCCTAATAATTAGAATACTCTTGGTACTATAACCAGGAATATTATACAATACAACTTTAATACAAAATGAATAAAGGCTAATTTCTCTAAATTACTGAATACTATAGGATGATTCATTATACGCAACTATGAACAGAGACGCCCGCCATTTGTGACTCAGACCTGCTAATCCCCAGGGGAATGTGTGTTGTTGAGGTCAGGTCCCTACACGAAACTTCTGGAACCTTCTGGAATAATTCTCACAACCAGCCTAGTTTGTTACAATACCTCGCTACGGACACGGCTTCCCTGAGTTTTAGGGAACTCGTACAATACGCCGAAGACCATATAGATGAGGACTTGGATGCGGAGGAGGCGCGGACGTCGCCATATGTCAATGCGGTGAGCAGGAAGGTAGAGAGCGGGCAAGGGGGCAATAGGACAGGACCCTCCCAGACGAAAGCGGGGGGCAGTGGTCGCACGCAACAACCCCCGCATAATGACTGGTGGGATTCGCATACTTGTTTTAATTGTGGGAAAAGAGGCCACGTAAAAGTGAGATGCCGGAAGGGGAGAACAGAATCATGAGCGAATCCCGCCTCGGGCGGTGGCAGACCTACGTTTGAGATGACGGTTGAAGGTGTGAGATTGACAGTTTTTGTGGACACCGGAAGTCAAGCAACTCTCATTAAAAAGTCAGCCTTCAGCACACTTAAAGAGACACGCCTTAAGCGTTGTGGCAAGCATTTAACAGCAGTGAATGGTCAACATATTAATATCTTGGGCCAGGCCACTCTCAATTTTGAAGTGGGTAAGGGAGAAGCTTACCCACACAATTGCACGATTGTCGAGAATCTTGCATTCCCTGGTCAGATGTTGTTGGGAATGTATTTTCTGGGACCAGTTAATTTTTCTTTGTCGGCTCAAGAGGGAGCAAGGAAGTGCAGATTGAAGTTGGGACAGGTAGTTTATCCCATTAAAATGGTAGATCATCCTCCAGTAATTGCTTCCATTAGCAAGAAACAGAAGTACAACATTCACTACCCTAAGTTGTTGTTTAAGTCTCTTCCAGACACAGATAGGAAATCATGTGGGTTACATACCTTGGTGAAACAGTGTTGCCTACCACATTCAGTTAAATTCATTAAAGTATCAGTGGGACGTCACATTGCACCAGGTACCATTCTTCAGGTGGCTGGGAGATGTGACAGGTTGTTGATCCCTCATCATTTGATCACAGTGCTTGATAAAGGTGCCCTTATTCCAGTTGTCAATCTCTCGCACAAAACCTATCGTTTCAGGGCAGGTGATAGAGTGTCTCAGGCTACAATTGTAGAAAATACAGGAATTTTTCAGTATCAAAGCCAGGAGATGCCAGCCACCACAGCACAATGTAGTGCGCTTAATCTTACACACAGTAGTACACAGGGTAAACACAAGACCGAGACAGGAAAAAGTAGTAATACTCAAGAAGTTGATAAGTTAATCTCGGCTCTGGAGTTGCAACATGTGCAACAGTCAGATAGGAAACTTTTGAGAGGGATTTTACGTAAATTCCCTAGACTGTTTGCAACAGAAGACGATCGGATCGGGCTTCTGGATAGGATCGAGCATGTTATTCCTACAGGTGATCACCCTCCTATTTACACCCGTCAATGGAAGCTTCCGGAACGGGCGAAGGAAGTAATTAGGGATGAGTGTCAGAAAATGTTGAGACAAGATGTGATAGAGCCTAGTACATCACCATGGTTGTCGCCAGTGGTGCTGGTACGTAAACCGGATGGTAGTTATAGGTTTTGTGTTGACTACCGAAAGATAAACGAAATTACTAAAGGTGATGTGTATCCCTTGCCACGGATACAAGAAATAATAGATCAGTTTGGGGCAGCCAAATACTATTCCACTCTGGATGCGAAATCTGCGTATTGGGCCATCCCAGTCGCTGAGAAAGATAGAGAGAAGACCGCCTTTTCTGATGGGGTTCATACTTTTCAAATCAAGCGGATGCCTTTCGGGTTAAAGACAGCGCCTTCATCATTTCAGAGGGCTATCAATTATATACTAAACCCCAGTTCTGGGAAGGCACTCATTAGCGTACCTGGATGATGTGGTCATCTATTCCAGGACGTTTGATGAGCACTTACGAGATTTGACTGAGACGTTGACACTGTTAGATAAGGTGGGTTTCAAACTCAATGTGGGGAAATGCACTCTGGCATCTCAGAAATTCAAGTTTCTGGGATTCCAGGTGAGCACAGACGGTATCCGACCTGACCCCGACTCCTGTCGTGCCATTGCTGACATGCCTACACCTAAGACAGCAAAGGATGTTCGAAGGTTTCTGGGGGCAGCCGGATATTTCCGTCGCCACATTGAGGGTTTTGCAGGTACAACAGCACCATTAACTGAGCTTACTAAGAAAAATGTTATATTCGTTTGGAAACCTGAGCATGATAACGCTTATGCAAAATTAAAAAGCCAACTCATTACCACCCCAGTCTTGGCAGTACCGTATTTTGATAAGGAGTGGGAAGTACACACTGACGCCAGTGGCATAGCTATTGGTGGCTGCTTAATGCAACGTGACAATGACAATCTTCCTCACGCAATAGCATATTTCAGCAGGAAGGTTAAGGGTCCGGAGGTCCGCTATTCTACAACGGATAGGGAAGCTTTGGCTATGGTAGAAAGTGTCAGGTACTTTGAACCGTATCTTTTCCAATGACACTTTGTCATTTATACAGATCACAGGGCGTTGACTCATATTTTTAAGAAAAGAACTAAGTGCCCTCGCATGTCACGTTGGTCTCATGAACTAGCTGCTCACTCATTCCAAATACTTTACAAGCCGGGTCCATCACATGTTGTACCAGACACCCTGAGTAGAAACATTGCTACTATTAACGTAAAGCTTAATATCGAAAATATTTCCAGTGAGAAAATGCGAGAATTCCAGATGAACGAACCAAGGTGGAAAAAAATTATTGAACATTTAGAGGGAGGAAAATATCCGTCGAAGAAACGTAATTTAGCAATTCATGATTTTGAAATGAAGGATGGGGTCTTATTTTATGTAAAGGGACAGAAGGATCGTGCAGTTTTTCAGTTGGTTATCCCAGAGGTGTTGAAGAAGTCGGCGTTGAAACTCGCACATGCGTCTAAGATTGCAGGTCATCCGGGGATTTTAAAACTCACATGAAAGCCAAGTCACTCTTTTTCTTCCCCGGTATGTTAACAGAGGTCATTAACTTCGTTAAGTCCTGTGGTCATTGTCAAAGGAGGAAAGGTACCCTTAAGGTACAAGCTTCATTGCAAGAATTCCCAGAAATTTTGGAACCTTTAGATCGGGTGGGGGCTGATCTGATTGATCTGCATCACAGTCATTCAGGAAACCGTTACGTATTGGTGTTGGTAGACCACCTGTCCAGGTACACCACACTGATTGCATTGCCTCAGAAGGATTCACGAACTGTTGCAAAGGCGTTCTTAGATAGGTTTGTCACTGTATTCGGTCCCCCTAAAGTGTTAGTTTCTGACCGAGGTCAGGAATTTAATTGGAATATTTTTAGAGAAGTATGTAAAATTGTAGAAACCACTTCAGCATTCACTACGGCTTATCACCCTTAGGCTAACGGCATGACAAAACGGACGAACCGGTCAGTTAAAGATATGCTTGCAATTCTTGCAGAGCATGATGCGAACGCCTGGGACGAACAAATCCCCTATGTCCAGCTGGCTCTGAACACTGCCATCCATCAGTCCATTAACACCCAACCTCTTTTGCTGTTCACAGGTCATTCATGTAATCTCCCATCAGGTCTGCTTAACAGACATAATATTGTATATGGTGAAGATTACCCATCAGAAGTTATAAATAAGATGAAAAATGCATGGAGAATTGCAGCTAGGGCTTCCAAGACAACACGAGACCGCTATGCTCAGCATTATGACAAAAAGATACGACCTCTTGAGTTGAAAGTCGGGGGTCTTGTGTTGAGAGTTAATGAGGCGGCTCCTGCCAATCAGAGTAGGAAACGTGCACCTAGATGACGGGGCCCTTACCGAGTAATTGAAAGAAAAGGTCCGGTTAATTTTTGTATTAAAGGTATTTTTGAAGACCAAGTTGAGAGAACGATTCACATTAATAAGTTAAAACACGCGAGGGAGGAACTAGAGCTGCCTTCAGCAAGTCTACTTCCTGACCTGTCTAATGATCCAAGTGCTGAGTCAGATGATGAGGATGACCTTCTGTCAGATCTCATCAGTAGTCAAGTTCAATCTTATCACCCGATGGTAACAAGGTCGCGAGCTGTACAGTAAATTGTTAATGATCTCCCCTAGTCAGGCTTAGTAATTTCATAATAATTATCCTGTAGAGGCACTGGTGTGTATTTACTGATGTGCTTGACTCGGGTAGCATACTTGCCTTGCTCTGGGGTTTCCAACTTCCTATACCTCAAAGTAATATCCATGCTTCCGCCATTTGTTGTTGACTGTCTTTCTCAGGTCTGATGGTACACCAGTTCCAGCCTCCCAGTCACACGTGAACTAAGGATCGAGATCAGCAGGTCTGGGGATGACCCACCTGGCTGATAAGATCGGGGTCTGAGGCACGTTACATAAAATCCTCCCATTGTACCCGGTAACTCGTCAATTGGTTATCCGGAAGGGGTGACTGGTGTACAATCACCCGGCCGACACCTCCCGTCACTAACGAGGTTGTCCCAGTCCAGCCATGCTGTCTTCACGGAGCAGAGTCCAGTCACCATCACAACTATGGGCAAGCTGTCTCAAAGTTACCAACCAAGCCCACCAGCCGCGTAGTCAAGACTGCGGGAAAACCGGAAGTGGAAGACGAGTAGTCTACGAAGAAGAACGCTAATTGCAACGACTTGTCAGCTCTCTCAAAACCTGTGGTTGCGCCGTCTGTGGAAACCAAGATGTAACGCGGTGGTCTCGGGTACGAACAGCACTATCTCTACAGAGTGCTGCTGAATCGCCAGAAGAGGTACAACCCTGTACATCGGCCCAAGCTCAGCTGCACGAGGGGTTGCACGGAAAGGTGTACCGGCCCAGTAGTACTGGGATAACAAGTGAACGCTGGTAGATGACGTCGCCCAGGAGCTGAGGCAGGGCCCACCTGTCCTGTCACCATGCCATCCTCTTCAACGCCACTCGAACCTCACTACCAACGCGAGACATCGTGACACGTCGAAGCTGTGCTCTACTGTGGCAGCCATGGTTAACAACAATCCATCAAGACTGTATGGGAGTGATAAGAAGAGGTGAACCCGAGTTCCTGTTAGCGGGGTCCACCTGAGCTGACAGCCGCCAGCTGTCACTCAAGCCAGGTACGGGTAGTACGAGACCCCCTGTACTGTCCGTAGTTGGCCGAGGCCGGAAATGGAACTTCCAGACGACCAGGATCTTCAAGCAACATGAGGTAGTCGCCGGAATCTACATCAACGAAATGGCACCAGGAACGAACGATAGAAGATATTTATAGAAAAGTTTCATATAAAAATAAATCCTATTAATATAGTAAACTGTGTTAACTCGGAACAGTTAGTTCAACTTTTTTTAATTTTCCATCTGATAGTAAGCACCTATACACCTTCGGAAAGTTCTCTGGACCAGTATTAAATGTTGAAAACTAGAACTAGTGAAGTAGAGAAATAAATCTAGAAAGTGAACATCTAGAAAATTGTTACTAGAAAATTACCCTGTCTCTAGAAAAGTTGTAGGAGTGAACTGGTTTGAAAACCATCTAGTAGGATCTCTAGAATCGTGGATCAGTGGGGAACTTTATCTAGATTTTTCTAGACCCTAGATACTGATAGTTATATATATTTTTTTTATTTTTTTTTGTGGTTTACTGAACAATAAGGGTGTGGTACACAGCCTGAAAAATGTGTTCACCTGCTGTTGTTGTGGACTTGAGTATGAACTCTGGGATATTAGGAGTTTGAGGAACTTATATCCAGTATGTTGTTGTTGGTTAAGAGACATGTCTGTGGACATTGAATTTTTTTTAATAAAAAAAAAATCTTTTTGTGTCTTTTCTTTAGATTTTAAGATTGGGATGCGCTGTGGTGGACAGTTGTCACAGAGGTGGAGTGGAACACTAGGTCCCTGAGACGTAGTGTTCTTCGGTTTTGATGTAATTTTTTTTTTTAATTTTTTTAATGACATTGATTTTTTTTAATGTTTCTGTATGATGTGTTTGATCTTTATTCCAGGTGGAATACTGGGATAGCTGAAGGCTATCAGCTGATTTAAGCTAGTTAGTAATTGTTAGGTTTGGATTTCTCCAGTTATTTGTTACTATATCAAGACAGGTATAGGATGTCTTGTCTTCCAGGTAGTTGGAAGGGTACGGGGCTGCACCCAAGTGGACAGCCAGGATTATAGGGACGGTCTCTGTCCTTATGTTTTATGTATTATTACTGTGTTTGTTATGTATGTATAGATGCTGGGACACACCTTTTGGGGTGCCACTATTTGTTTTGGAGGATTGTATGGAATTAGCTAGGATTAGATAAGTATTTTGTTGTTTTGAGGCATTGGGTCATTTATTGTTGAGTTAAATGTTGTTTTTGGAGTTAATGATTATGATAGGGCAGGGTTCTGGATAAGAATTTTGTGCCTTAAACTTCTTTACACACAAATTTCTTAATTTCCGAAGAGGGGGAGTTGTAATGGTATATGCACACCATAGCCCCTTTCCCCTTCCCACTTCCCCCTTTCTCTTCTCCTTCCCTTCTCTCGCTTGCCTACTCTCCCTTGGGTCATTTCTGTCTTTTGTCACGGGGGTCATAAACAGTTTGAAGCCACTTGCTCCCCTCTCTCTCCTGTCCTCCGAGCCAGTGACGAATTTGGGTATATTACCCCAGGGCTAATAAACTTGTGATCTCAAGTTACACGTAGGTGCCCAGCCAGGAAAGTCGCTGGTGTCTTCCCAGTTTTTGGAGTTTTCTGTCAAGAGGAATTGACCCTTATGGTCAAGCCTGATCCGGATTGGTTAAAGACATGTAGGCCTGGGGAGGCGGGGCCTCACAGGGTAGTGCCTGCCCATGACATTGGCCCGGTTTCTAGAGCACCTAGTCATGGTAAAATCCATTGGCCATAGGCTTGGGATAGGCGGAGTTAATGTGGGCCTAGGAACTAGGGGGTGGAGCCTGTCCCACTGGTGAGCGTTTTTAAGAAAGAAGTGTTAGTGTGTCTGGGGACCTCGGCTGAGGTACATACAAGTCAACTGACCTGTGGGCAGCCAATCAACATCCTTTGGCAAGCTGCAGTATTTAAGGTATAGTGCACTTGAGTTGTAACACTGGTATTACAGGCCGTGCCTCATAGGAGATTTTAATTTTTTATTAGAGTAGGCTATGTTTCAATTTTGATTTAAATATACTGGTTTCAATAAATAAATAAATATTAACGTAATTTTTGTTTAGTTATCTGTTCCCTTTGATTAATGACTGTGTTATTCATTCTTGTGTTTCTCATTTGCTGTGCTAGAAATTCTCCTGTGTTCTCCATCTTATGAATAGTAAAGTCGCTCTAGAATCTCCCGTTCAGTTCCGTAAGACTACAGGTTTAATCCATTAAGAGTCATTTACTTTGAGTTCCCTGATTATTGAGTCCCTTCCTTCCTAGGGTCTCAATAATTTTAGACACATTCATTTATGTTTGGAAGGTGGTGGCAGAGTTTAATGTTTTTTTATTTTATAATTAGTAATAAATTAATAACCCCTATCCTTGTTATGTCCTCCTCATTTAATATTCAGTTTATATTCGTGGCCGTCCAGTGAGGGGTCATACTGGACTGTAACAGAGTTAAGCTGGGGTATTGAGCGAAGAGAGAGCCGTTCACAGAGTACAGAGAAGGGTTACAATTGAAAGATTCAGGGTGATAACAAAAGGGACATTGAGGGTTTATTACAGAACGAAGTGTGCGCCCTCGTGTGGGGCCCGATGGGCGGCCTCCGCCCGCTGTTCCGGTATCTCCTGCTTCCTCGGCGGCGATGTCCCGGCCTTTCGTGTTGGGTCAGTGGCGCCCGCTTCCGCCGGATGTGGTAATCCCCGAACATATGGAGTACCCGCGAGTTCGTGAGGGCCGTGCCCCTACGGAACTGGAGTATTTGGTATGGGAGGCTTATAAGCGGCGGTATCCGCTGTATACATACCCTGAGAAATATCTTCCTGTTTGACTTTTGTGTGTTCTGTGTGATTGGCTTTGTGGTTGGGTGTGGGTCTATACTTGCAGCTTTGTGTGTCTTATGTGTGGCGGGTTGTGCTATTGTGCTGCTGTAGTGGTGTGTTTCGTGTGGTGATCGTTTATTTTATGTACTTGTATCCTTACGGCCTTTTGGTCGTTTGCATGTATTTGGGCTTTGTTTTTCTGTATTTTCAGTTCCCTGTGTGGTTCTTTTTTTGTTATTATTGCCTTGTGTTTCTTACCTTAAGTGTGTGTGTGTAATTATTTTTTTGTCCTTGTAATTGTATTATTCTTTGTATGTAATTTATGCTCTTTATGTTCTTATGTGTAGTTTTTGGATTTCCTGGTCATTTGTTGTAACTTTTGTGTATTTTTTCTTGTACATTTTTGTTATTGTACTTATGTCATTTATTTGTTGTGTATTGTATGCATTTTATGTCCCATGCTGTTTGTGGATTTCTTTGCTTGTGTCCTCTGTGCTTTCCTGTGACCTCTTGTTTGTATTTTAATGTCTGTTTTTCTGGTGTTTGCTTTATTGCATGTATTAGCACGATTGTTTGTATCTATCTGTTATTTCGTACTTGTTCCCTGTTTTTGTACTTTGTTTTTTTATCTATGAATAAAAAAAAAACTTCAACTCAACATTCTACTGCAGTCGAACAAGCAATAGGACCAGGCTTTGGGTGGAGGGGGAGTTGTCACAAGGTTCTCCCTAGAGAAGAAGATTGAGCCTGTTCCATCATCACTTGTTCTACCACCACGTCTGCATATTCAAGAATTTATAGCAAGAGCAAGAACTAGTGCTCAGACGTCTACTCCACCCTACTCTCCAATACCCGTGACCCCCAACACACCTGGTTGTGGCCAGCTCACACCACTGACCGGGAACAAGCATTCTGCTAGTTTGTCTGAGCCAGCTCCCAGTTATCGTCACACCAGTGCCACCTACATTGGTCCAGTCCCATATAAATAGACAACGACTACCACCACCAGCAGAATACTCCTCAGAGCTCAAATTGCTAGACTTGCTCCCACACTTTCCTGAGTGCTGGTAGATTTACACAGCCAGAACTCATTATCTTCAGCACCATTTATTTTAAGTACTTTAATGTAAGGTTAACTTGCCTGATTGATTGTTTTCTATTTTGATTTTTGATTGCTGGCTTATTTTGATTAATTTTGTCAGTTTGTTAAGATGAATTTCTTCGTAATTAAATTTTTCAAGTTTCCTGTATTTTATCCTACATTTACCACACCGTGAAGAAGTCACCATAGCAGTTTTATTTTAATTTGTTTCTTTTTTTTCGTTTTTATGTTCGTGGCATTCCATCTGCCCTAATCCACTGCACTTTGTCATTTTACCGTATCACTGTGTAAAGATTTTCGTAAGTATTTCTTCACAGTGCCTTCTATGCGCTCGTAAAATCCTCCTTGCCACGGTGCACTAAGAGTTATAAATTTTCATTGGCACAGTCTGTTTGAGCACTGAACGTACCTCTGGATGGTTCCATATTTCTCTTAAGCAAGCCTCTCCTGCCACAAAATTAGATCCATTATCAGAGATCATCAGTTTGGGACAAAATGAACGGGCTGCATACCTACGAAAGTCTTGTAGGAACACGTCTGCACTTATGTCAGAAGTTACTTCAAAGTGTACGCCTCGTGTGTTTGCACACATGAAGGAACATATATAGGCTTTCACCGGAATTTTATCTGGAGTGCCTGTTAAAATAAGAGTTCCTGTGTAATCTACACCTGTGGTCTCAAAGGGACGAAGGTGGACAACTCTCTTTAAAAAGTGGTGGAGGCCCTGGGTAAGGACACACTCGAGCACTATACCTCCTGCAGATCACACAAGATTTAATAAGGGATTTGACAGTTTGGCGACCTTGGGGAAGCAAAATGTTTGTCGTAAATCAGTTAGTGTCTAACACTCCACCATGTAATGTACCACGTTCATGTTGATGTAAAACTATAAGTTTAGTTATGATGTGGTGACGAGACAAAAGCATAGGATTCTTAGCTTCTAAGTCAATTTCTGCATGAAGCAGACGTCCTCCACGCCTTAAGATGATGTTATTATCAGAATCAAACCAAATGCCCAGGGACTTGGTTAATTTGTCTGGAAGATGTTCATAATTTCTTTCATAAGTCTCTATTTGAGCTTGTTTGACCCAGTATTTGAGGGGACTTGGAAATTGATATTTAATTCCTAGATTATTAAGGAAATCAAATACAACTTGAGTAACTCCTAGCAATTTACAAAAGCTAGAATAATGGTTAGGATTAATAGCTAATGTTCGAGGGGTCTCTGGATCCACAGTGGGGACAGTTTTATTTTTCAGGGTTATTCCTGCGGGGGCCCTAAGCCTCTAGCTGGCCCACTAAGTGTTGCTTGTTTCTGTTTTACTTGGGCGGAGTATGAGTATTTATGACTCTTATGGTTGCTTTAGTAAGATTTTGAGTGGGGACAGTAATATTGGTCACTATGACTTGTGGCTTCTGTTTAGGTCACTGACCACTGACCAACCATTGGGGTCCTGTAAACCACATCTCGGTTTTCACTATTTGTTTTAAAGTTAAACCTCCTAATAAATAGTCAGCTGGATTGTCTTTGGTGGGGACATGTCTCAATTTATAGTCAGCTGCTAGTTCTCGTATTTTCCTAACTCTGTTACTGACGTAGGGAGTTTTATTGTTGTTTTTTACCCATTGTAAGATTGCCTCGTTGTCTGACCACACTACTATCTCACCAAATTAAATATTATTGAGTGTCTTAATCAGGCAATGAGTCAGTCTTACACCCATTAATAAAGCTGTTAACTCCATTTGGGGTAGTGACCTTTTCTTAATTGGAGCCACTCTAGCCTTAAAAGTAAGTATAAATGATTGTTGAATGTTTACTAAACAGGCTACTGCGCCATATGTTTTGCCTGTAAATTGACAGCTGTGAGTGTGTTCAGCTACCATGGCAATTTAACCCAATATTGGTTATCTTGATAGATGGCTGAGTTGAGATACTGTTGGTAAGTCCAGGTGTCATCTGGACTTGGTTGTTCAGGGACGATACCTAAGGTGTCTAAATCCCATAATTTATATACGGCGGGGGGGGGGGGATCAGAATCATCCTCAGCTATGTCTCTGAGTTGTAGTGGTGACTATTCTAAGCCTAGTCACGCCACTATGATTTAATTATTATGTTGGTTAATTGTGGGTGTAGATTTTTTTGCTGAGGTAGCACCGGTGCTTTAAGTAATTTTCCTCCAACTGACAGCAACAAATTCATTCCACGTTGTTTGGCCCAGTAATAAACCTCTGATAATAATCTGCCCCTACAAGAATACCCATTTCGGTGATGCAGTCAGAATTCATCTTATAATAGGTTAGCTTCATGCTGCTGCATTTAAGAAGTTTAACTGTATTCCCAAGACATGATACATGAAGATCAGATTAGATCGTGTTAACGACGATGGCTTGTTTTCGGTTAGTATAGCCTCCTAGACGTACCAAAATTCTTACAACTTGGTAATCACGAAGTCCACTATTGGTCAAGAATTCTGAAATATTCAGTTTCACTCAACTTAAAGTTTTCAATTTTAACTGATAAACCAGTTGTTGAGTAATGAAGGTCCTTTGAGAACCT
The DNA here is from genome assembly GCF_040958095.1 of Procambarus clarkii. Classification (NCBI taxonomy): domain Eukaryota; kingdom Metazoa; phylum Arthropoda; class Malacostraca; order Decapoda; family Cambaridae; genus Procambarus; species Procambarus clarkii. Next base: position 6,297,644 of record NC_091210.1, on the reverse strand, counting down.
TCGTTGAAAAGACCACGAGTGGAGATCCTAGACTTCATGCTAATTAATTTCAGTAGCTCTGTAGGTAATGTGGTGGTATAACCTGATTCTGTAGGAAGTACATTTACTTCCTGATGTACTTTGCAATATTGTACCGATGAGGAGTTGCTTGAATCTTTATGAGGATTCGTGGATCTTGGTCTGATATCTCCACACAAAGTATAATGATGTCGACCTTTGTGGCACTTATTTCACACACGTAGGGTAACGGTACAGTTATTAGGGTCATGAGAACCCATGCATTTTGTGCATCTGCGAAATCCTTGAAGACGTTTAATCCTGGAATTACGGTACTGCACTTGTAAGCGAGGTGTTCCTTATTGCAGAAAAAACATTCTCTATCTCTCCTTCAGGATTAGTCGTCTTAGCAGGTCTATTAACTACAGTTTCAGTGGGAGTCAAAGAATAATTACCTATGTTAATACTCTCACATCATGCTGCGGGAGTAGTAAATTTAGTTTTGCATTTATTAGACTTAACTGAAGTCAATTTTGTTTTCACTGAATTCTCAGTATTAGGCTGTTTGGGTTCAGATTTAATTTTTTCATGAGCCTTTAGCCTATTGACAGTGATTTTCAGTCCCTAAAATATATGATCAAGAGAGATAATCTCTGTCTTGTAATGGGAGCAGATTTCTGCTAAAATATTACGAGGAAGTTACCTCCGAAGGAGTAATTAAAGTGATCATTCGGAAGATTATACATTTACTTTAGTACCTAATGCTTTCACGAGAGACTCTACTTCTAATCTGAAGTTCTGAAGGGAGTCTGGTCTGTTACAGGGTGAACTTATATCTACTAATTGACAATATAAATTAACTACATTTCTCTGTTGCAGTAATTAACTTCCAACAATTGTATAGCTTCATCATAATTACTATCTGTGAGGGATAAGTTTGCTGTTACCTTCTTAGCTTTCCCCCCCCCCCCCTCCCTGCTCAGCTCGTTGATGCCGTGAGGGGGGGTTTAGTGGGCGGCTGCCGGAGTGTGATGCTCCTTGGGGCAGTCCTCTGTCCTTTTCTAGCCTTGTTGTCCTGCTGCCATCCTCTCCAATTGTGCTGAGCACCTTTTCCTTTTCCTTCTGTTTCGTTTTTCTCCCCCCTCTTCTCTTATCTGCTTGTTGTTTCCTGCCGACCTTTTGCTTGTTTTGCATCTTTCTCTGGACTTCATCTATTTTGACGCCCGGGTGCTTGAGGAGGCATACTCTTGCACCCGTAGAACTGTTGTTCCCGACGTCTCGAGCGAGGGGAACCTTTTATTGTCAATCCCCGCTTTCGTCGCTGAACCCGATCTCGACGGACTGATGGTTCTTAAGGTGGCGTTTGTGGGGCGTATACTCACGATGCACCCCTAGGGGGCCCCGGCATGATCGGCGATAGCTTCCTGTTGGGTGTCCTGCCTCTAATTGTGGCTCCATGGTGGGTATGGGGGCACATTCGTGGATGAATTTCTTTCTCTTCGTCTCTTTGTCGATAAATGTTTCCGTTGTACCCTCTAAGGCTCGTGGGGTGGGCGACCAAGCCCCCAATTCGGCCTATATTGGAAAACTAGGCTCTGTAGCTCCTGCTGCGTTGGGCCCCGACCTTGCACCTCCTTTGACCGTCCTGACTTCTTCCCCCAACTCCCCTCCCTCCTCTGTGGTTGGGTCGAGCTTCCAGCCCCCAGTGGTGACCACTTCGTCCCATGGTGCGGCTAAGTCTCTCGTTGTGACTACTGCGTCTTTTAACCCCTCTCTCTCTCTCTGGGGGTTCTCAACGCCGTTCGAGCCCCGGCCGCACTCGCTCGATTCCTTCCCGTACTGCCGCGTATCAGGCCTTGTTTGGTCCCACTTCATGGGCCAAATACTTTGATCTCCTCCCTCTTGATTCTGCGCCTTCTGACGATTTCTCCCTCCATCGGCATCTTGTTGATTCCGTGGATGCGTCTGTTACCTTCAACCCCACCCGTCTCGGTACACGTGTCGTTGCTGCTCCTTCTCAGGATGCAGCTTCCCGCTTGGCAGCCTTGTCTTGCCTTGGCGAGATCCCTGTTCGGGGTCTCCAAGAATGTTCAGATTAATGCCAGTGTTGGCACTATTCTCCTCCCGCCCCATGTTGCAACCGGTGTTCGGAATTGTTGGAAATTTCCAACACTAATACAATACAGTTGTATAATTATTAATTATTACTAAAATCTACTAATTACTGTAGTAACTAAAATTAACCAACAGTAGGGTTCACATGAACTAATAATTGTATCTGTACAATAATGCTGGAATTCTTACGTAACCAAACACCAGTATTGCATCAGATTCTACCAAAATAAACACATTTATATCCAGTGTGTCAGAGAATTGAGTTTGATTCTCTAAAAACAACAGTGTTCTGTGTGATAATTATTTACCGATAACCTGAATCCAAATAATGGCAAATCGAGCGTTTTTAGTTACAACTGTTATCTGGTAATAAATTTAACGTCACACGTGAATGCCATGGAGAGAATTAAAATTATCCTCCATTGCTAGTTTAACATCGCAAAACGAACAAATAATAATATTTAGCTCCCTAGAATTATAAACCCGTCATTATCCAAGCATTTTAGCCGCAACTGCGAGAAATAATATTATTCGTAGTAAATAATTTGTGTAGCGAATGCGAGACGCGGAGCGGGGCAGGGAGAGACGCCATTAATCAGAGAGCGTGTGGAGGCGTCGGCGTTAGAGGAAAGGCGCCAAAGTGCAGTGTGAAGACTTGTTGCGGAATTGAGCAACTCGTTTGGTGTCAGTGTCATAGGATACATTGTGGTGAATCGTCAACAAGAATTAACTTGACATTCAGCCCGGAACTTGTTAATTTGTTCCGTGTAATCCATCGTGACCGGCCAGAGAAGCGCGTCGACATCTAGGCCAAGCTAGCCACCACGTGTTCGCCATTGCGACGCTAGAGCCTGGGACGCGAGTTTTGGCAAGCTTCAACTTATACAGTGCCCTATTAGCTAAGTACACATATTCCCTTTTGATGCATCATTAGAGATTGTTTACAGCAGAGTAGCTTGTCGTCACGCCGAGCGACATAAATAAAACACATGTTAGTATATTTATTACTCTCCATTCCCAATTTCTTGAATATAGATATTTAGTAGCCTAATATGTTGCTACATAATATATCTTAATTTACAGCTTGCGTGTGAGGAATTCCCCGATCTGTTACTTTACCCGTGTTTTTCATCTCCCAGTGTTCCATGAAGAATTCCGGAGATTCCAAAGATGATTCATGACTGATGTCTTGGAAAACGTCTTCAAGCTAAGACCTTTTTCCGTATTTTAATTATTCAAATTATCTGTATTGGATTATCACAATTGATCACTGTGCACTGGATTTAACACGTGTTATTATAATCATTAATTTCTGATATTCATAATCTATATTCTTGTTGGTAACAAATTCCCTATTGATTCTCTAATTGGTCATAGGATTAGGTTATTACACAATGAACTAATGTACGAACCGCATTAGTTCCTAGACATATATGAAGTTCTAGCAATAACCCCCAAATGTAGGTGTTTGAGGCTTTGATTCAAGTAAATTATTTATACAGCCCATTAATTATTCAAGTGATTATATTTTCTAGTATTTATCTATAGTTACTGGTTCCTCTAGGAATTTCAAATGATCACATTTTATTAGTTTCCCTCTTTACTATAAAAGCGGGTGATCCTTCGTAATTATTTTCATTACTTCAATAATTAAATAAATAGAGTTAAGTCCCAAATGTCCCACATTATGGTCCTTATCGAACCGGATAAACATAAATTATAATTATAAATGCTAATTAGTCAATACTAATTACTAATCACTGTGTGATGTAGTCTAGACTAACCATTTTAATTAATTGTGTCTACCAACAGCGTAAACTATAGGTTAGCCTAAGTCACACCAATTCATTACTACTTATACCTTATGTATAAGGTAGCACTCGTGGGACACAGTTAATTGCCCACAACACTTAGGCCTACACTTCACACTGAAGTAAGAATCTTTAGGTCACCAGGAGCAACAGCTCATAACTTGTATATTAATCACTAACACCAATTATGTGTTAACCATTTGGGCTATACAAATACTTCAATATATGGCTGTCAGCAGATTGTCCATTATAGCCTGAATTCATTCCATAATTACTGATTCACTCAAGTCAGTGGATCATTAACATTTTATGATCCAGTATACTAATATAAATTACTGATCCCATACTAGTCAATCATTACTAACCCTGATAACATTTTATTCCACAATTAGGAGTACATTCAGGAGTTAGATATTATTTACGGCAGTAGAATACTTGCCAAACACAATTGATTCTCTTGTGTTCATTTAATTTCTTATACACATAAATTCTACCAGTGTATATATTATATAAACTATAAAATCCCCCCCCCCCAAAAAAAATACAGCACAATTATTTGCACATTACTGCACCACAATATAATCTTTGCCAACCTTTATTCGGTAGCAATTTAGGCTGTGATTGTGCTGAATTTGGCACAAACATAGACTAAATAAATTTGTAGTTTCTTAAGTAGAAATTCTCACGACTAGGCTTGAGCTAGTTAGTGGCATATATATTATTAATTTTTGTGCTGACCCTATCAAGGGTGGGATTAACCATTTATTGTGTAATTATATTTTATTGCATATTTTATGTACATCTTTGAGTGTTACTGTAAGTTCACTACCCATTCAAGGCTGATTTTGAAGAGCTAAGCTGAGGAACACCTGTAGTGAGACCAAGGTACCACTCAAATCTTAGTTGCTTATTATTAGGTAGGTAGCTAACCTCTAAATGAGGTAAATTGCAACCAGCCTCAAGAAAATATCAGGCTGTCAATAATTATACCTGCTCTACATCAAGGAGCAGACACCATAGCTGTACAAGTAGCTATATAAGCCCTATAAGGCTCAAATTTACCACAAGAATGACTCCTCTAGAAAGGAATGCAAGATTCTTGAGAATTCTTCAAGTTCGCCTAGGGGAACTACTTATCAGATGTGACAACTGTATAGAAACTAACCCAGTTGACGTCTACAGACTAGTAAGTTCCACAAGGAACGCTTACCAAAAATATGACTATATAAAGACTGTAATCGAGTCTCATAGGAATTTACTCCAGGTCGGTCATACTGACTCAGACAAATTACGTCTAACAGAATCTGATTTTGATGACTATGAACGTAGCATTGAAGACAGATTAGACCGATATAAAAAGGTGCTTGCGAGACAAGATATTCCCGAGTGGATAGAACAGATCTTTAATAGACCTACAACCGAGCAAGCACCCAGCTCAGATGAAATACTTGAGCTACCTCAAGATGAGAATCCTCTAATCAATACTGATCACTATACAGGATCAACAACTGAAGTTCAACCTTCATTTTCTAACCTCTCATCTAATACAACTTCACGTGATGATTTCTTTACAGAGTCTGATCAATTTTCAGACAACTCTTCTCAATGTTCCCTGGATTCTATAAGTTCAATACATGAGGCTACTGAATTAGCTAGCTCCTCACAGGAACCCAGAGAAACAAGTGAAGCTACAGATGAAACTCTTAGTGAAGCTGCAATAATCAGTGAATCTGAACCAGAAAATGATAAAGTTATACTGCAACAGCAACCGAAGTTGTAATTAAAGCTGAGGCTAAGCAAGAAGCCTTAAGCAACACGAATAATGGTCACAATTGCTCACACCAGCCTTCTAAAGTAAGTGCTAACAATGAGAAGACTATTATAAACCTTGTACACCAATTATTAGATTTATCTTCACCAGAACAATCAGTTGACTCTTTACAAGCCTTTAGTTTTCAGCTTGAGTCACTGTTAAATTCCTTCAGTAAAGAGTTGGATCACCCAACTGCTGAGTGGATGACAAAAATTGTCATCCAAAGAAAATTGTCTGGTGACACACTTAATAAGTTATATGTATACCAGAATGGTAATACCCTGTCAATGCAGGATATATTTGCAGGTTTGCGCAATATAAGTAATAATACAGCAAACCAGGCACTTAATGCTTCATCTGAATGCACCAAAACTGTACCCACATCAGTTTCCTTATCTGAAACTCCTAAAGTGACACTGTCACTAGGTAATAAGGGTGCTAATAATCAATGTAATAACAATAAATCAAACACTGATTCATCAGTAAGGCCTAAGAGCCCCACAGGTGCTCCTAAGAGACCTAATAGTCCAAAGAGCACTCCCAATAACTCCACAGTTGCTCCTAAGAGACCTAATAGTCCAAAGAGCACTCCCAAGAGCCCAGTAATGGCTCCCCAGAGTACACCAAGTACTCACAAGAGAATAAATAACAAGCAAATGCAAGCAGCAAAACCATCACAACCTGCAAGTACTGTTTTACCTAAACCGGTAACCCCTAAACGAGCTGTAGGATGGGGAATGTGCTTGTTTTGCAATCAAAAACATTCTCTGTACAAATGTACTAATTACCCTAATAGACACACAAGAGTCAGACGACTCAAACAGTTACACAAATGTACTTGGTGTCTCAAATCACATGATGTTAATAGCTGTGACACCCTACTGAACACCTGCAATAGGTGTAGAAGGGGCAAAGCATCATGCTGCACTGTGCAAATTAGTTAGGACAAATTATGTCAATCCTAGAATAAGAGGTAGAGAATCTACAACAGTACAGTGCTGCAAGGTGACAGATGTGTACAGCGTAACTTCACAAGCATCTCAAGTGGATGCTGCTTTGCCTACTGTCCAACTTCAAGTAAAGAACAGAGGAGCCAAGATCACCACACGTGGACTATTTGATCAAGGTTCCCAGAGAACTTTCATTACTCAGAAAGCAGCAGAGGCACTCAATTTACAACCAATCAGACAGGTAAAATTAAACTTGTCAGGGTTCATGATAAATCGAGGAACCCATGAATACTCAGTAGTTCAACCGCTTGTACGACTAGGTAGTCATGCCAAGGCTGTCCAAGCCATTGTTGTAGATCAAATACCTTTTGACTTAAATATTAAGGGTCTGGGGTACACAGCCCACTTCCTGCAGGAACGTGAAATTAATTTGGCTGACAACCAGTTAACGTCTGACCGCCTTAACAATGTAGATGTACTAGCCAACTACTATTACCAGTTCATAACTGGACATGTTAAACGATTGGGCATGAATATGCTCCAATCTGCAGGTGGCTACTTACTTACTGGTAAAGTTCTGAATGTGAACAAGCCTAAACCTGCCAACAGTAATAAATTAGTCAGCAGTAAATCAATTCTCCAGCAACAAGCTAAAAGGAGTAACACAGCTGAGTAATAAACTCAGATTGAATGTAGTACAATTAGTACTCTCCGAGATGTTTCATAGCTCTCAGTGGAAATCAGTGGTCCGTACTCAAACAAGTACAAGTCACAGCGACCAAGCCAGTGAATCCACTGCAGACCTAGAATTATTCTCGACAAGTAGTAATTGACCACACTCAGTCTTCCTAGGTAAATTATAATGTTAGGCTAGAGAATCTAGTACTCCCTAGGTAATTAATAATGTTAGGCTAGAGAATCTAGCACTCAATGCCACTGGCATTTTCTGAATTTAGTAATACTATGAAGTCATCAAGCAACTTCTGTAATTATAAATTCACTAGGACCACTGGTCCACAATACTTGCACTTGAGGTTTGCCAAGAAAACCTTAATATAATGTTTTCTGCACTAAGAGTTAGTGATAAATACTTGCATCAATTTTCTTTGAGTTGTTTTTCTTTCGTTTCTGCTTAATTAGTGTAGAAACGCAGCACGAACAAACTTGCAAACTTACCAATACGTAATGAATCTACAGAGAACTAATAACCCGTGAAACGTTTAGGTTGGGAAAATATTACAAATTATCTTGAATAGGATTAATCGTAGCAGTAATTTAATTTCCAGCAATCTTAGGTTTCCCTTTGTTTAATGCATTATCGTTAAACATCAGCATTGTTAATTAACATGCTTCATGAGCTTAATATAGCTCACCTTAGAATTAACGTAACAATTGAGTGCTTACTGTTCCCCATGCGAATACGAGCTTAATATTGCTCGCCATGACAATTGAACGCTTTGATGTTCCCCATGCCACGAGCACTGCTCGCCATGATAATTGAACGATGCAATACTCTACCTCGTTAATTCGAGCTCACTGTAGCTCACCCTGTTAACGAGTTCAATATAACTCACCCTGTTGACATGTTTAATGAGCTCAATATAGCTCCCCATGTTAACGAGCTCACTGTAGCTCACCCTGTCAACACTGTTGACGAGTTCAATATAACTCACCCTGTTAATATGCTTACCGAGCTCAATATAGCTCCCCATGTTAACGAGCTCACTGTAGCTCACCCTGTTAACTCTGTTAACGAGCTCACCCTGTCAACACTGTTGACGAGTTCAATATAACTCACCTTGTTAACATGCTTACCGAGCTCAATATAGCTCCCCATGTTAACGAGCTCACTGTAGCTCACCCTGTCAACACTGTTGACGAGCTCAATATAGCTCACCATGTTCACGAGTTCAATATAGCTCGACCTGTTAATGAGCTCAATACAGCTCCCAATGATAATTCGAGTACATTTTTGCTCACAATTAGCTTAGCCCCTTACTTATGTAGGTTAGAAATTCAAACCATTTATTTAGGTAGGTTTAGGGACTTTAGTTAGTGTCAACTGAGTACTAGCCTAATCTGTACTCACCATTAATTACAGTTGACTATACTTATAGAGACTGATTTAATAAACTCAATTTCATGTAAAGTTGATTTCGTATTAACGAGTTTACAGTGTCAAGCCTATGAGCTGCAATTTAATTAGCTCATAAGTCAGAATGACTACGCTACTAATCTCACTGTCGACTCAGAATCTTCCTTGATTTTAATGAACAAACCCTTTCAGTTCTCTATTTTTCCACTATCTTAGCTAGTTAGCAAATTAGTTGTACCATTAGTCAGAATGACTACTGCACAGCAGTGCACATTAAATTAAATTTCCTCATTTGATTTTGGGGTGATCATGATGCTGCGTGATGTTATTGTCTAGTAACTCAATAGTTACAAGTCACAGCGACCCTAGACAGTGACCTAACTGTAGTGTCATGGTCTCCTTGATCTTAAATGACCCAATAATACTTTACTGTATAATAATGTAAAATACAACTTATACAATAGTGTTATCAGTTCTTAGGAACTTTTTCTGGGTTTGCCTACGATTCAGCGGCTACGTAATATACCATTACATGTCACTGCGACCCTAGTTGTTGAGTTTATTGTGAGCTTTGGAGGGTTCCTGATTACCCATAACTTAATCATTTAATATTTCAATATTTAATACATGTTTCCACTAGAGCAGTTGTTCAACAATGCAAACGGAAACTACAAGCCTATTATAGCTCTGACCAAGAGCAAATACCTTCCCATCCAATTTAAGTAATCTTGATGATACTGTGTTGTGATGTCAAGTAACAAAACAGTTACAAGTCACAATGACCCAGAACATTCACATCACAGTAGATTCTCAGTTATTTGAATTGTATGATTCAATTCTTAATTGCTGTGTTGGCTATAAATAACATTATTTTGTCTAGAGTATCTGAGAGTTTACTAGACTTTGAGACTTAGTAACATAAACATTACATGTCATAGCGACACCAGTCACAGAGTTTATTGTAAGCCTTCTTAGTTATTAGCTTTAGGTGATTCATAATAACATGTTCCATTTAACATGAAATCTGCAAGACTTAAGTTTCTTGTATGTCCTTGACAAATACGGGACATTCGTTATGTGTGTACTAACATACTAATATTAACTTCGGGATGGGTATGTCAGTACTCAACATTACACTGCGACCCGATAAATCTCCCCCCGGAGTTATGTTGGAAATTTCCAACACTAATACAATACAGTTGTATTATTATTAATTATTACTAAAATCTACTAATTACTGTAGTAACTAAAATTAACCAACAGTAGGGTTCACATGAACTAATAATTGTATCTGTACAATAATGCTAGAATTCTTATGTAACCAAACACCAGTATTGCGTCAGATTCTACCAAAATAAATACATTTATATCCAGTGTGTCAGAGAATTGAGTTTGATTCTCTAAAAACAACAGTGTTCTGTGTGATAATTATTTACTGATAACCTGACTCCCAAATAATGCCAAATCGAGCATTTCTAGTTACAACTGTTATCTGGTAATAAATTTAACGTCACAAGTGAATGCCATGGAGAGAATTAAAATCATCCTCCATTGCTCGTTTAACATCGTAAAACGAGCAAATAATAATATTTAGCTCCCTAGAATTATAAACCCGTCATTATCCAAGCATTTTAGCCGCAACTGCGAGAAATAATATTATTCGTAGTAAATAATTTGTGTAGCGAATGCGAGACGCGGAGCGGGGCAGGGAGAGACGCCATTAATCAGAGAGTGTGTGGAGGCGTCGGCGTTAGAGGAAAGGCGCCAAAGTGCGGTGTGAAGACTTGTTGCGGAATTGAGCAACTGGTTTGGTGTCAGTGTCATAGGATACATTGTGGTGAATCGTCAACAAGAATTAACTTGACATTCAGCCCGGAACTTGTTAATTTGTTCCGTGTAATACATCGTGACCGGCCAGAGAAGCGCGTCGACATCTAGGCCAAGCTAGCCACCACGTGTTCGCCATTGCGACGCTAGAGCCTGGGACGCGAGTTTCGGCAAGCTTCAACTTATACAGTGCCCTATAAGCTAAGTTCACATATTCCCTTTTGATGCATCATTAGAGATTGTTTACAGCAGGGTAGCTTGTCGTCACGCCGAGCGACATAAATAAAACACATGTTAGTATATTTATTACTCTCCATTCCCAATTTCTTGAATATAGATATTTAGTAGCCTAATATGTTGCTACGTAATATATCTTAATTTACAGCTTGCGTGTGAGGAATTCCCCGAGCTGTTACTTTACCTGTGTTATTCATCTCTCAGTGTTCCATGAAGAATTCCGGAGATTCCGAGAATGATTCATGACTGATGTCTTGGAAAACGTCTTCAAGCTAAGACCTTTTTCCGTATTTTAATTATTCAAATTATCTGTATTGGATTATCACAATTGATCACTGTGCACTGGATTTAACGCGTGTTTATTATAATCATTAATTTCTGATATTCTTAATCTATATTCTTGTTGGTGACAAATTCCCTATTGATTCTCTAATTGGTCATAGGATTAGGTTATTACACAATGAACTAATGTACGAACCGCATTAGTTCCTAGACATATATGAAGTTCTAGCAATAACCCCCAAATGTAGGTGTTTGAGGCTTTGATTCAAGTAAATTATTTATACAGCCCATTAATTATTCAAGTGATTATATTTTCTAGCATTTATCCATAGTTACTGGTTCCTCTAGGAATTTCAAATGATCACATTTTATTAGTTTCCCTCTTTACTATAAAAGCGGGTGGTCCTTCGTAATTATTTTCATTACTTCAATAATTAAATAAATAGTCAAGTCCCAAATGTCCCACAGGAATCTGCAGGATTGCCACGATGATATTCGGCATATCCTTGATGCCCAAGGCCATTGTGTCCTCCAGGTTGACTCGTTTACTCGTCCCCCTCGTGGTCGTCGCCGTCAACCCCTTCGTGTTGTGAAGATCACCTTTGATGGTAGGACCCTTCCATCCTCTGTCATTCTTGCTGGTGCTAGGTGCTCTGTCCAGTAGTATATTCCTTCTCCTCGGCTGTGTAACAAGTGCTGGAGGTTTGGGCATGGTGCCCTCCGCTGCTCTGGGACTGTCTCTCTGTCCTTTGTGTGGGGGTGAAGGTTACTCTAAGTCGGAGTGCACTTCTCCCCAAGCTCGCTTCCTCAACTGCGGTGAGGCCCATCCTACCTTCTCCCGTGCCTGTATGCATTACAAGCTTGAGGCGGCCGTCCTCAACTTGAAGCACCGGGAGTATTTATCGTTTCCTGAGGCGAGGCGCCAGGTTCGCCGGCTCCCGCCTTATACTAACGTCTCTTATGCTCGCGTGTTGCGCTCTTCCTCTCCTCGTCCTTCCCTCCTTCCTCAGACTCAACCGTTTCCGGGCCTTGGACCCTGATACGCCCATTGCCCCCTCCTCTGTTCCTTTGAGTTCTGTCCTGAAGGGTCCCCCTCCTGGTCCTCTGTCTGGGGTTCCCCTTCTTTCTACCCGGTCTGTCGTGTCTCCTGTGTCTTCTTCCTCGTCTCCCTCCGATCCTCTTCCGCCATCTATTGGCTCTCCCCGCCGCCTGTCGGTGCAGGCGGATGTCCATCGCTCTCCTAACGGCCGTCTTGTGTGCTCTTGTTCAGCTTCTCCTGTTGAGACACTGGAATCCGTTGCCCGGCACGTAGTTGCTGGGATACCGGTCTCATTAAGTCAGAAGCGTAAGCCTGGCTTCTCTCCTTCCTCCTCCCCGGCAGGTAAGAAGGCTTCGCTTTCTTCCTTGGCCCCTACTTCTGGCTCTGTTGCTCCTTCCCCTCCCATTTCTGTGCTTGCACCCCCTGTTCCTGCTATGGAGGTTTCTTTGGCCCCTGCTTCCCTTTCGGTTGCTGCTCTTGCTGAGGTGATACCTGGTTGATGGGGTTCTGGGAGTTCTTCTACTCCCCAAGCCCGGCCCGAGGCCAGACTTGACTTGTGAGAGTTTGGTCCACCAGGCTGTTGCTTGGAGCGGCCCGCAGGCCCACATACCCACCACAGCCCGGTTGGTCCGGCACTCCTTGGAGGAATAAATCTAGTTTCCTCTTGAAAATGTCCACGGTTGTTCCGGCAATATTTCTTATGCTTGCTGGGAGGACGTTGAACAACCGCGGACCTCTGATGTTTATACAGTGTTCTCTGATTGTGCGTATGGCACCTCTGCTCTTCACTGGTTCTATTCTACATTTTTTTCCATATCGTTTACTCCAGTACGTTGTTATTTTACTGTGTAGATTTGGTACTTGGCCCTCCAGTATCTTCCAGGTGTATATTATTTGATATCTCTCTCGTCTTCTTTCCATTGAGTACATTTGGAGGGCTTTGAGACGATCCCAATAATTTAGGTACTTTATTGCGTCTATGCGTGCCGTATATGTTCTCTGTATTCCCTCTATTTCAGCAATCTCTCCTGCTCTGAAGGGGGAAGTGAGTACTGAGCAGTACTCAAGACGGGACAACACAAGTGACTTGAAGAGTACAACCATTGTGATGGGATACCTGGATTTGAAAGTTCTCGTAATCCATCCTATAATTTTTCTGGCTGTCGCAATATTTGCTTGGTTATGCTCCTTAAACGTTAGGTCGTCAGACATTATTATTCCCAAATCCTTTACATGCTGTTTTCCTACTATGGGTACATTTGATTGTGTTTTGTACTCTGTATTATGTTTAAGGTCCTCATTTTTACCGTACCTGAGTACCTGGAATTTATCACTGTTAAACATCATGTTATTTTCTGATGCCCAGTCGAAAACTTTATTAATATCAGCTTGAAGTTTTTCAATGTCCTCAGCCGAGGTAATTTTCATACTGATTTTTGTGTCATATGCAAAGGATGATACGAAGCTGTGACTTGTATTTTTGTCTATATCTGATATGAGAATAAGGAAAAGCAGCGGTGCAAGGACTGTACCCTGAGGTACAGAGCTTTTCACTGCACTTGGACTAGATTTTATATGGTTGACAGTTACTCGCTGAGTCCTGTTTGACAGAAAACTGAGTATCCAGCGTCCTACTTTACCGGTTATTCCCATTGACTTCATTTTGTGTGCTATCACACCATGGTCACATTTATCGAAAGCCTTTGGGAGGGGAGGTGCGCTCCCCTCTTTCTACTGCCCCTCTTCCTGCTGCTGTCCTTGACTGCTCCTCTTCGTTGTCTCCTCTTCCTCCTCCTCCGGACCCCGCCCACCCACCTCTGGTCTGTTCTCCCGCTTCCTTCCCTCCGTCTTTGCTCAGTTTACCCATGCCCCCTAACCCTGACTTTGCTGACCCTGATATTCTTTAACGTGCTGTGTTGCTCTTTCGCCTTTGTTTCTTCCTTGTTCTCTGTTGTTGTCCTTTCCCTTCTCGTCGATGTCTATTCTTCAATGGAACGTTCGAGGTTATTACGCCAATTTCCTCGAACTCCAACTTCTGATTTCGCGGTTTTCGCCCCTTTGTGTCTGTCTCCAGGAGCCGATGCTTAGTGCTCGTCCTGGTCGTTTTTGTGGCTATTCCTTTCTCTCCCCTTTCCCCCAGCCCTTGCTGGGGCTCCTAATTCTTCTGCTCTCTTGATCCGTGCTGAAGTTCCCTTTGTTCCTTTACTTTTTCCTTTTCCTCTCCATTATTCTGCTACTCGTATTTTTGTGGGGAAATGGTACACAGTTTGTTCCATTTATCTCCCCCCGAGTGTCCCGCTTTCTCTTCCTGATTTGAAACACCTCTTGGACTCCTTGCCGGAGCCTGTGCTCTTGCTGGATGACTTCAATTGTCGTCATTCTCTTTGGGGTGATGTTCTGACGAATACCCGGGGTCGCCTTCTTGAGCCGTTTATCCTCTCTTCTTCCCTGTCTCTTCTGAATTCTGTTGAGCCCACTCATTTGGACTCTCGGACTCGCACCCTTTCCTGTCTTGATCTTTCTCTCTGCTCTGCCATGGCAGTGATCATTTCCCTATCCTTGTTTCCTTTTTCTCGTTTCCCCCTTCCCTCTCTTTTCCTAGATGGCAGTTTGCTAAAGCGGACTGGAACCTATTCACCCTCAGTGCTGCTCTCTCTGACCTCTCCCTTCTGCCTCTCCCTCGCGCTCTCCTCCTTTTTCATGACACTGTCTTCACCACTGCCCTCCGCTCTATTCCTCGCTCCTCCTCTCGGGGTCTGCGGAAGTGCGTTCCCTGGTGGAATGCGGATTGTGCCCAGGCTGTCCGCTGTAAGCGTGCAGCCTGGAAGAGGCACCGCCGTCGGCAGACGGCCGATTCTTTTTTCTTTCGGAAAGCGAGTGCGGTGGCCTGTAGGGCCATCCGTACGGCTAAACGTGAATGTTGGGCATCTTATGCCTCAACAATTACGCCCGAAACTTCTCTGCCCCAGATCTGGAAGCGTATCCACAAGATAGCGGGTAAGCTCGTTCCCGATGTTTCACCGGTCCTTCACCTCCATGATACTCTTGTGGCGGACCCGTTACAGGTCGCTTCCGAACTGGGTTCCCACTTTTCTTCTGTTAGCTCTGGTCTTCATCTCTCCCAATCTTTCCTTCTTCGTAAACCTGTCCTTGAGTCTCGTCCTTTAGATTTCTGCACTCGTCTTCGGCATCCCTATAATGATCCCTTCTCTTTCTCTGAACTTCGTTCTGCCCTGGCCCTCTGCGGTTCTACGGCGGCGAGCTCCGATGGTATTCATTATGAGATGCTTCGCCATTTCCCTCCGTGCACGTCTCGGTATTTACTGAGTCTGTATAATCGGATCTGGGAGGCGTCGTCAGTCCCTGAGGACTGGCTCGATGCCGTTGTCCTCCCTGTTCGCAAACCGGGGTCTCTGGGTACTTCCCCTAAGGACTTTCGCCCTATTGCCCTCACAAGTTGTGTCTGCAAACTCTTTGAATGTATGGTTAACGTTCGTCTGATGTGGTTCCTGGAACACCATCACCTCCTCTCCCCTTCTCAATTTGGTTTCCGCAAGTGCCGCAGCACGACAGATGTCCTGGTAAACTTGGAGGTCTATATTCGTACTGCTTTTGCTGCGAGGACCTCCGTTGTTGCCGTCCTTTTTGACCTGGAAAAGGCTTACGACACCACTTGGCGATATCATATTCTATCTCAACTTCATTCTTTTGGCCTTCGTGGTCATCTCCCTCTCTTTCTCCGCAGCTTCCTCTCTCGTCGTTCCTTTCGGGTGCGCCTTGGTACAGCTCTCTCTGCCTCTTTTCAGCAATACGAAGGTGTGCCCCAGGGTAGTGTTCTGAGCACTACTCTTTTTCTGGTTGCCCTCAATGGTTTTCTTTCCTCTCTTCCTTCAGGTGTCTTCTCCGCTCTCTATGTCGATGATCTTACCCTTTGCTGTCAGGGTGATGATTCACCTCTCCTTCAGCGCCGGCTTCAACTTGCAATTGATGCTGTTTCGTCTTGGGCCACCGATCATGGCTTCAAGTTCTCTACTTCTAAGACTTGTGCCATGACTTTTACGCGGAAACGGGTCGTTCTTCGTCACTCTTTGTCACTTTATGGTCATCCCCTTGAGTACACAGATTCCTGCGAAGCTTTTGGGGTTATTCCATGACACTCGTTTGTCTTGGTCTCCCCATATCTCTTACCTCCGTGTTGAGTGCTCTAAGGCCCTTACCCTCCTTCGGGTCTTGTCCCATACTTCTTGGGGGGCAGATAGGCGCACTCTCCTTGCTTTACATTCCTCTCTCGTCTACCCTGCTTACTCGTCTGCTTCTCCTTCTACTCTTCGCCGTCATGATGCTTTGCACCATACTGGGTTGCGCCTCAGTTCTGGTGCCTTTCGTTCGACTCCCGTCCTTAGCTTGTATGTTGACACTGGCTTCCTGTCTCTCCAAGACCGCCGTGATCGCTACTGTCTTCGCTATCTTGCGCGGTCCTTACAACATACTTCCTCTTGCCTCTGTCGTGCTTTAACTTTTACCTCTCCTGCGGTTCCTGTTCCTCTTCACCACCTCCCTCTTTCTACTCTGTTGTTTTTCCTGATCGCACTTATATGTGTCGCTTACCTCCGGAGACTAGCATCTTTACAGCGGGGCTTTATGCTATTCTCTATGCTCTTCGTCTCCTGCTTTCTCGTTGTCAGTCTTCCTTTGTAGTTGTTGTTGACTCTAGTAGTGCCCTCATGGCTCTCGGGTCCTTTAATCCGGTTCATCCAGTAGTTGTCGAGATCCAGCATTGGCTGTTTCTTGTTCACAGTAAATTTAAGTCGGCTGAGTTTTGTTGGGTTCCCAGCCATATTGGTGTGTCTTTAAATGAGCGTGCGGATGCTGCTGCCAAGGAAGCTGTCCGCTCTTGTCCCGTCTCTCATAAAGGTATTCCATATTCCGACTTTTACCCGGTTATCCATTCCTCCGTCCTTACCCGTTGGCAGGCTTCTTGGTCGTCTGTTACTGGTAACAAACTCCGTACTCTTAAATGTTGTGTTTCCTCCTGGCCATCCTCCTACCACCGTAACCGACGGTGGGAAACAGCTCTGGCGAGGTTGTGTATTGGCCATACTCGCTTAACCCATGGTCACTTGATGGAGCGCCGCCCAGCTCCTTATTGTCCTAGTTGCATTGTCCCTCTTACGGTCGTGCATGTCTTTCTTGAATGTCCTGACTTCCAGGACGAGCGTATGTCTTGCTTTCCGACCGCCCCTCGCGGTCACCTGTCCCTCAATAGAATTCTTGGTGACCCGAATACTTTTGATATCGTTTGCCTTATGCGTTTTTGTTCTCGTATTGGCATCCTTGGTGATATTTAGCGCCCTCTGATTATTCTGCGCATTTGATGGTGCTACATAGCCTTCCCGGTTTGGTGCCTTCTTTTGATAATTACTTACTTACTTCTTAGCTTCCCCTCTGAGGCGGCTTTGAAGGTAAGAAAATTTGATTACCGTATCCATAGAAGTTTTAGAATGAATATGGACTTTAAATGATGTCCAAAATGTATCTCAATTCTCTTCATCCAGTCCAGCAAATGTGGGCAAGTCCAAAGAAGATAAATGTGCCTTTGCTTGTAATACACTGGGTTGAGATACAGTAATCTTTGGAGTTACTGTGTAGTTTTCAACTAAACCAATTAGAAGATTAAATATGTCTTGGGTGTTATCTTCATACTGAGATGTTTCTGCTATAGCTTGATCTATTTCATCAGGATCAATGTCACTATCCGTTAACACAATGATGTAAGACCCAATCATAGCCTTGACTTGTTCGAACTTGAGATCAGCTACTCTCAGAGAAATTTCCAACTGATGGTAATCAACTAGAGTTGCCTTTGATAAGTTTTCTGACTTATTGAGCAATCTATTTAAATGACCTTTAAAGCCTACCAGGGATCTCTTTAGTTTTTCAGGAGTAGACATGATGACTTTATGTTCAAAGTTTGTAGGGTTTGAATATTTGTTACTGAAGTAACTTGGATACTTGTGTATTTACTCGCCAGTATCATGATAATCTATATAAATAAAAATGGAAATGTTCGTTTGTTCAAAATCGATAATCTCCGAAAGTTCTTCACCGATTGCTTTGAAATTATCACACAACGTTCCTTTCACATCCGAGCAGGTTTTAATATACATACTATATAGATGTCACCTCTGTGAAGGTATAAAACATGCTTTTCCTGAAAAAGTGTGTTTTTCATGTGAAAGAAATCTTCGAAACCTCATTACCGATTGCTTTGAAATTTTGACCCAATGTTGTATTCGAATAGGTGCATCTTTTTATATATCTACTATATACATGCCTCACCTGTGACAGGAAATAACATGCTTTTTTTTAAAAATAGCACTATCTGTTGGACGTAAGAGCAACACACGCTGTAATCACCAAAAATTCTTCACCAATTGATTTGAAATTTTGACACAACGTTGTATTTGAATAGACGCGTCTTTAAATATTCGTACTATATAGATGCCACCCCTGTGACAGGTAAAAAACATGCATTTTTGAAAACAGCACCATTTGTTGCACATAATGGCAACATGCACGATATATTAAATATGTCACGAATTCCATTTCAGTGTTTCCGATTGTATTGATAAATTTTATTTTCATAGATTTCGATTTATTTTATTTTTTAGTGAATTATTTTGTGTGACATTGTGTCGGAATTGAGCTGTGTCTGTTGCATATAAGAGCAATACACATGTTATACTTGGAAATGTTACAATTTATTTTCAATGTTTCTGATTGCATTGATAAACTGAATTTCGTAGATTTTTATTTATTTTCATTTTGATTTAATTATTTTGTGTGAATTACATTGGAATTGAGCAGTTTTTTTACCAAACCGTTCATTTCGTGAGTATACTTCATTTTTATATTTTTTCCTATTTTCATTTAGTTTTTTAACTGTTTTAATTATATTTCAGTGATGGAAACATCAGATGGTATGATGTTCCAAATTTTCTGATGGGAACATCAGACCATTTGGGAAAAAACCGTATGAGGGAGTGGGGAATGGTAGAGATTACGAGGGGACTGAAGTGAGAGATGGTGCGGGGGACGAGGGGGAAAAGAAAGGGGGTAAAGGTGGGGAAGGACGAGGGGATGGGGCAGTTTGGGATGGTGGGGACGAGGGATTTGGGAATGGAGAATATTGTGGAGGACAAAGGGGACAGGGGAGATGGGCACGGAGGGAAAGATGAGGGGATGGTGAAGTGAGGAATGGTGGGGAGGACGAGAGGACGGTGGAGTTGGGAATTGTTGGGAGGCCGAGGAGACGGGTGAGAAGGGAATGGCGGTGAGGACTGGGGGACAGGGAAGGTTGCTGTGGTTCAGCAACGCACATGCGTTCTTGAGCCACAGCAACGTGTGGCCGGGTACTGCTAGTCTATATAAATAAAAATGGAAATATTCGTTTGTTCATAATCGCAAATCTCCGCAATTTCTTCACCAGTTGCTTTGAAATTTTCCCACAACGTTCCATTCGCATCCGAGCAGGTTTTTATAAACATACTATATAGATGTCACGTCTGTGATGGTAAAAAATATGTTTTTTTTTTTGAAAAACTGTTTTTTTCATGTGTTTTTCATATGAGGGAAACCTCTTTACCGATTGCGTTGAAATTTTGACACAACGCTGCATTCGAATAGACGCATCTTTTTACATACCTACTATATACCTGCCTCACCTGTGACAAGAAAAAACATGCTTATTTTGAAAAACAGCACCATCTGTTGGTCGTAAGAGCAACACATGCTGTAATCTCCGAAATTTCTTCACTGATTGCTTTGAAATTTTGACACAATGTTGCATTTGAATAGGCGCGCCTTTTCATATACCTACTATATAGATGCCACCTTTGTGACAGGTAAAAACATGTGTTTTTGAAAAACAGCGCCATCTGTTGCACATAAGATCAACACATGCTATGCTAAATTTGTTTGAAATAGAATTGTGTTTCTGATTTCATTGATATGGAATTTTCTTAAATTTCGATTTATTTTAATTCTGATTTAATTATTTTGTGTGACACTGCGTTGGAATTGAGCTGTCTTGTTAACCATACCGTTCATTTCTTGAGTATAGTTTATTTTTGTATTTTTTCATTATTTTTCATTTCGTTTTTTGAACTTTTTTTCTTATATTTCAGTGATGGGGACATCTGGGGCCAGATTCACGAAGCAGTTATGCAAGTACTTACGAAAGTGTACATCGTTCCTCAATCTTTGATGGCTTTAGTAGCATTTATTAACAGTTTACAAGTATGAAAATTTGTCAATTCACTGTTGTTATTTTTATAAACAGCCTCCTTGTTATTCGGACCTCATTAACTGTTTAATAATTGTAAACAGAGCTGCCAAAGATTGAGAAGAGATGTACAAGTTCGTAAGTGTTTGCCTAACTTCTTTGGGAATCTAGACCCAGATCATTTGATGTTCCCAATTTTCTGATGGAAACATCAGATCATTTGATCATCAGATGAGGGAGTGGGGAATGATGGGAAGGACGAGGGGACAGGGAAGGGGGTAATGGTGAAGGAGGACGAGGGAACAGAAGGAGTTGGGGATGGTGGGGACGAGGGGAATGGAGAATGGTTGAGATGGCAAGGGGACAGGAGAGTGGGGAGGACGAGGGGACGGGGAAGGGGGGGGGAATGGTAGGGAGGATGAGAGGACGGGGGCGTAGGAGATTGTGTGAACGACGAAGGGATGGTGGAGTAGGGAATGGGTAGGAGGACGAGGGGATGGTGGAGTGGAGGATGAAGGGGAGGAAAAAGGGACGAGGGAGTGAGGAATGATTGGGAGAACGAGGGGACGGGGATGGTAGGGAGGACGAGGGGACGGGGGAGTAGGAGATTGTGGGGACGACGAGGGGACGCTGTAGCGGAGGATGAACGGGAGGAAAAAGGGAAGAGAGAGTGAGGAATGGTTGGGAGGACGAGGGGACCAGGGAGGGGGGAATGTTGGGAAGGACTGGGACACAGGGAAAGGTTGCTGTGACTCAGCAACGCACATGCGTTGCTGAGCCACAGCAACGCGTGACCGGGTACACCTAGTAGCCTAATATTTCTGGACTAGGCTATGTGCTACCTTGTCTGGAGGTTAGCTTACCTTCCTGGTAGTAAATAGCTAATATTTGAGTGATACACAGATGCCACTACGGTAGTACCTTGGGGCTAGCTCATCTTTATCATCTAGAATATACTAGTACGGTCTAATACAGTACTAGTTAGAATTGATCCTACCTAAGAAAGTAGCTAAATAGTTTAGGCTGAATTTTTACATAACTTAATACAATTACAGTCAGAAATCCTACCCCTTATGGTTGGCATCAATACAAGAAATGTTGCAATAATGTAAATATATCAGTGCTATTTTCTGGGGATTTTTTTTTTTTTGTAAATTGATATACAGAATATGGGCACTTGAAAAATACAAGTGTGAAAAATATAAATATATACAGTTAAATTTGGCTTGCTAGCCACAACCTCCTATGGTGGTTGATAGTGTTAATTAATTTATCGACAACATGTGTCCTGAACTCTCTTGACAGGTGTACTCAATCTGGGGCCACGTTCTGACGATATGGTCTAGATGTAAAGTGAATATAAGTGGCGTCCAGCCTTACTCTTTTTCGCGGCCGAAAATATATATATTTAGCAGAGTATTCAGGGTTCACTCTCCAACGATTATCACTCTTCAGTTGGCGAGGTTCCACTAATGTCAACACGACAGAGTGGCTAATTTCCTTAAAGGAATTAATGATATTTTTTAGATGATTAATAATTTCAGCTGAGTGACGAATTGGATTGGTATCATTACCACCTAAATATATTATGGTTAGATGGTGAGACCATTTTTACCTTTGTGTGAGGTATAGGCTTAAGAGTTGTGGGTAATTGGCTATGACCCACTTAGGCTACTTTAAACATTAAATCTTTGTTTAATTTATTAATAATGAAATTAATATGCTTTATGCTATAATATGTGGCAGTCTGCTAACAGCCGTAAATAAAAGGGGAATACATGTATAGCCTAGTACCTGATAATACTACTCAACTACTAGTATACTATTATCAGGGTTAGTAAATGATTAGTTAATCGTAATAGATTATAGGACCAGTGATTTGGCTTGATATACTGGACCGTAAAATGTTTATGAAATGTTACTGGTTTATATAAATTAGTAATTATAGATTTAATGCTAAATCTGGTTCATCCGGTCTGAAGTTGACCAAAAAGAATGTGGGAAAATCTGGCTCAGAATATTAATAATAATTATAATAAATATCAATAACTTCGAAGGACCCCCCTTTAAAGAAACCGAAATAAAAAAATATATAAAAAGGAAATAAATCAGAGAATCAGTACTTTTGGATCTCTTGAATAATAAATTGTTAAATATTAAAACAATAAATGGACTGTAGAATGAATTGAAATATTGAGCAGAATCATACCAATTATGAGCAGAAATTTCTATCACCATTAGACAAAACTGACTACAAAAATGTTGGAAGTCATGAGATAATTTACTCAACATCTGACAAAGCTCGGTGGTTAACTTGGGTATAGATATTTAATCGAATCACGTCACTTTTTTGAGGCCACGTGAGCAACATAAATGCGAACAAGTTTGAATGATCCTCAAACCAATATGTAACCGAAAAGTAAACACCCCAGAAGGATTCGAACCCAGACAACCATGAGAACTTTGCACATATGTGTATCTGGTACCTTAGCGACACGACCAAACTGACTGTACAAAAATGTTGGAAGTCATGAGACTATTTACCCAACATCTGAGAGCGCTCGGAGGTCAACCTGGACACAGATATTTCATTGAATCACAACACTTTTTTGGGTAAACATGCGAAACATACGTGATGCACTTTCATGTATGTGGTACCTTAGACACTACACCAAACTGACTGTACAAAAATGTTGGAAGTCATGTGATTATTTACCTTGGTTAACTTGAGTACAGATATTTTATCGATTCATCTCATTTTTGTGGGGCCATGTGAGCATCACAAATGCGAACAAGCTTGCACGTCGCCAAGCCTAAATGCAACTGAAAACTCCACACCCCAGAAGGATTCGAACCCAGTCAGCCAGGAGCACTATGCATCTTTGCGTGTCTGGTACCTTAGCCACTAGCCCAAACTGACTGTACAAAAATTTTGGAAGTTGTGAGACTTTTTACCCATCATCTGAAAGGGCTCGGATGTCAAAAAGGGCACAAATATTTTATCGAATCACCTCACTTTTTGAGGCCAAGTGAGCAACACAAATGTGTGCAAGCTTGAATTGTCCTGAAACCACAATGCAACCAAAACCTCCACACTCCAGAAGGAATCGAACCCCATACAGATGCAATATGCAAATTCGTTTATCTGGTACCTAAGCCACTTGACCAAACTGACTGCTGAAAATTTTGAAAGTCGTGAGACTTTTAATCAAACTTCCGACGGCACTTGGTGGTCATCTTGGGAACAGATATTTCAACGTATCACCTCACTTTTTGAGGCAACCTAACACAAATGCGAACAAGCTTGAAAGGTCCCAAAGCCAATATGCAAAGGAAAACTCAACACCACAGAATGATCCTATACCAGACAGCCAGGAGCACTATGCCTCTTCGCGTATCTGGTACTTTAGCCGCGAGACCAAACTAACTGAATAAAAAATGTTGGATGCCGTGGGACTATTTTCCCAACATCCGACAGCACTCGGAGGCCTAATTGGGCACAGTCATTTCATTGACTCACCTCACATTTTGGGGCCAAGTGAGCAAAACAAATGTGAATAAGCTTGAATGGTTCCAAAGCCAATATGCACCCAAAAACTCAACTCCCCAGGAGGATTCGAACTCTAGACAGCCAGGATCACTGTGCACCTTCACGTATCTGGTAACTTAGCTACTAGACCAAACTGATGATACAAAATTGTTGGAAGTCGTGAGGTTACCCAACATCCGACAGCGCTCGGAAGCCTAATTGGGTACAGTCATTTCATCGAAACACCTCACTTTTTGGGACCAATTGAGCAAAACAAATGTAAATAAACTTGAATGGTCCCGTAGCCACTGTGCATCCGAAAACTCTGAATCTTTGATTCAGATTCAAAAACTTTGAATCCCTTTGCACACAGCAAGGGGATTCAAACCAAGACAGCCAGGATCACTTTGCACCTTCATGTATCTGGTCACTTAGCTACCAGACCAAACTGACTATACAAAAATATTGTTTTAGTTCTGAGATTACCCAACATCCGACAGCGCTCGGAGATCAACTTGGACACAGGTTTTTGAACTAATTACCTGACTTTTTGAGGCCACGTGAGTAACACAAATGTGAACCATCTTGATTAGTTATTAAGCCAATACGCAACCGAAAAATCCACACACCCCTGATGGATTCGAACCCTAGACAGCCAGGAGCAATATGCATTTTCCAGTATGTGGTACCTTAGATGCTAGACCAAACTGACTGTACAAAAACGTTGGAAGTTCTGTGACTATTTATCCATCATCCGACAAGGCTCAGATGTCAAAAAGTGCACAGATATTTTATCAAGTCAACTCACTTTTTGAGCCACGTGGCCAACACAAATGCGAACAAGCTTGAATGGTCCCCAAGCCAATATGCAACCGAAGCCTTCACATCCCAAAAGGATTCGAACCCAGACAGCCAGGAGCACTTAGCACATTCACGTATCTGGTACCTTTGCCAGTAGTCCAGACTTACTGTACGAAAATGTTGGAAGTCGTGAGACTATTTACCCAACATCCGACCGAACTCGGAGAAAAACTTAGGCACAGATATTTCATCGAATCTCCTCACTTTTTGGGGCCATGTGAGCAACACAGATGCGAACAATCTTGAATGGTCACCAAGCAAATATGCAACCAAAAACTTCACACACAAGATGGATTCGAACCCAGACATCCAGGAGCACTTTGCACCTTCGCGTATCTGGTACCTTAGCCTCTAAAACAAACTGACTGTACAAAAAAGTTGTATGTTGTGAGACCCAACATCTGACAGCGCTCGGATGTACACTTGGGCATAGATATTTCATTAAATCACCTTACTTTTTTTGGGCCACGTGAGCAATACAAATGTGAACATGCTTGAACGGTCCTCAAGCCAAAAACTCCACACCCCAGACAGCCAGGAGCACTATCCACCTTCGCATTTCAGGTACCTTAGCCACTAGACTAAACTGATTGTACACAAATGTTGGAAGGCTTAATACTATTTTCCCAACATCCGTCAGGAATCAGAATTCTACTTGGGAGCAGATATCTCATCAAATGACTTCGCTTTTTGTGGCCACGTTAGCAACACAAATACGAACACACTTGAATGGTCCCGAACCCAATAAGCAACCAAAAATTCCACACCCATGGAGAATTCGAACCCAGACTGCCAGGATCGCTATGCAGGTCCACGTATCTAGTACGTTAGCCACTAGACCAAACAGACTGAGAATATATAACCTTCATCTGACAGCACTCGGAGGTCCACTTGGGCACAGATATTTTATCGAATCACCTCACTTTTCGGGACAACATGAGCAACACAAATGCGAACATGCTTGAATGGTCCTCAAGCCAATATGCAACAAAAAACTTCTCACCCCAGAAGGATTCGAAGCCAGATACCCGCAAGCAATATGCACCTTCGCATTTCTGGTACCATAGCCACTAGACCAAACTGACTGTTCAAAAATGTTGGAAGTCGTAAGATTACTTACCAAACAACCAGCAACGCTCGAAGGTCAACTTGTGGACAGATATTTCATTGAATAACCTCACTTTCTTGGGCCACGTGAGCAAATCAAATGCGAACAAGCTTGAACGGTCCTCAAGCTGAAAACTCCACACCTCTGAAGCGTTCGAACCCCAGACAGCCAGGAGCACTATGCAGGTTCGCGTATCTGGTTCCATAGCCACTAGATCAAACTGACTGAACCAAAATTTTGGAAGTCGTGATACTATTTGCCCAACATGATACAGGGTTCAGTGGGTAAACTTGAGGACAGATATTTTATAGAATCACCTCACGTCTTGGGGCCGTGTGAGCAACACAAATGCCAAAAAGCTTGAATGGTCTCAAAGCTAATATGCTACCGAAAACTCAACACCCCAGATGGATTTGAACCCAGACAGCCAGGAGCAATATGCACCTTCGCATTTCTGGTACCTGTTCCATCCCGGAATGCCTAAGGGGGTAGGGGACCTATGGAGCTTAAACCTCCAAACTTCTCTGGCTACTGCACAAGACTATTCCTCGCATACAGGTAAACCACATCCCCCAACCACTCTCGGCCGGAACAGACAACCCGACCTCGGCAGCCACACTCCCGCTACCGCTGATCGAGCAACAAAGATCTCTTGAGTGCTTGTATTTTGACCAGGAGATCACCCTGTACGCCTCTAGATTGTGGGGAGGGGCTCAGCGTTACACATTCAGGTGGTGCGGCTCCAAGACTGGCCTCGTTGTCTTGTGCACACACCCTTCTCGAGCCACCGTGACTTCCCCACGCTCTCCTTGCTCGGAATGATCTCCTCAGTCCCCCTTTTCTGAGTTAATATTCCGTAAAACCATGGCCACAGCTGTAGTCCTTTCTCTCTCTCTCTCTCTTTTTCTGCTTTCTGGGAAGCCTCACTAGGACAATGTTAATTAAGCCCATTTATTAAAACAAAGAATATTTACAACACACTTATATACAAGACATAAGAATATTAACCTCAACACTCTATGCTACTATAACCTGGTTGCAATCCAATACCATCGTGGCTTCACCAGCCGTCTATATCAAGTGGTGGCCCTACTATGAGCAACCCCCATGAGCAACACAAATGCTAACAAGCTTGAATGGTCACAAAGCCAATATGCAAGAGAAAACTTCAAACCACAGAAGGATGCAAACCCAGTCAGTCAGGAACACTATGCACCTTCGTATATCTCGTACTTTAGTCACTAGACCAAATTGACTGTACAAAAATGTTGGAAGTCGTGAGACTATTTACCCAACATCCGACAGCGCTCGGAGGTCAACTTAGGCACAGATATTTCATCGAATCACCTCGCTTTTTGTGGCCACGTGAGCAACACAATAACGAAAAAGCTTGAATGGTCCCCAAGCCAAAAGGCAACCGAAAACTCTACACCCCATAAGGATTATTACCCAGACAGCTAGGAGCCCTATGCATCTTTGTGTATATGGTACCTTATGCACTAAATTAAACTGACCATACAAAAATGTTGGAAGTCGTGAGATTATGTACCCAAAATCTAACAGAGTTCGAAGGTCAACTTGGGCACAGATATTTCATCGAATCACATCACTTTTTGGGACCACGTGAGTAACACAAATGTGAACAGGTTTGAATGGTCCCAAAGCTGTTGGAAATTTCCAACACTAAATACAACACTGTTGTATTCTCATTAATTATTACTAATTCTACTAATCATTGTAGTGAGTAAAATTAACCCAACGTAGAGTTCGCATGTACTAATAATTACATCTGTACTATAAGGCTAGAATTCTTACGTCACCCGACGCCAGTATTGCATCAGATTCCATTGTAATAAACACATTTATATCCAGTGTGTCTGAGAATTGAATTTGATTCTCTATAAACAACGGTGTTCTGTGTGATAATTAATTACAGATAAACTGATCCCTAACTAAAGCCAAATAGAGCGTTTATAGTTATAACTGTTATCTAGTAGTAAATTTAACATCACGAGTGAATGCCCTGGAGAGACTTTAATTCATCTCCATTCTTCGTTTCCTATCATAAAATGGACAAATAATAATATTTAACTCCTCTAAATAATAAACCCGTCCTAACCCGGGCATTTCAATCACGACTGTGAGAAATGATAATATCCGTAATAAATAATTTGGGTAACAAACGCGGGACGCGGAGCGGGACGGAGGAGACGCCAGTGCACGAGGTGACGCGTTCACGAGCAGACGCGTACACGAAACAACGCGCTCACGAGGAGACGCCATTGCCCAGCCACCAGGGTAGACGCCATCAAGACCTCTAGAAGAAAGTCGCCACTGTGAGGTGTGAAGAACCTTGCAGAACCTTAACTTCACTGGTGTCAGTGTCATTTACATAACAAGTCGAATGTCAAGAGATTTAATTTGATATTCTGCCAGAACCTGTTAAATTTGGTTCTATGTAATACCACGGGACCGGCCAGTGAAGCGCATCAGAATCTAGGATAGGCTAGACCGGAGCCTAGGACGCGAATTTCGGCAAGCCTTAACTTACACAGTGCCCATATTAGCTAAGTATCCTTATCCTTATTTGATGCATCTTATAGGGGGTAGGTTTATAGCTGGGTAGCTTGTCGTGACGCTGTGCGACAACAACAAACTACAGGTCATTATTTTTCCCTTATTATTAATATCAATTTATTGAACATAGAAATCTAGTAGTTTAATCTGTTGCTACTGAAAACACTTTGATTTACAGCGTGTGTGCAGAATTCTCCGAGCTGTCATTTCCCATGTTAATCAACTCCCAGTGTTCCATGACGAGTCCAGGAGAATCAGAGGATGAGTTGTGACTAACTTCTTGGAAATCTTCTTTAAGCTAAGATTACTTTTGTATTCCTCGATTTCTATTATCTGTACTCTTTTACATGCAGAACTCTGTTCATTGGATTAACATGTGTTTATTATGATTATTATTATTAATGTTCATAATCTATGTTCTCATTAATGATAACGGTAATAATTTCATAAATGTTCATAGGATTAGATTATTATACATTGGACTGGTGAACGAACCACACTAGTTCCTGGACGTACTGAGTTCCAGTAATAACCCCCCAATGTAGGTGTTTGAAGATTGATTTATTTAATTATACAGCCCATTAATTATTTCAGTGATCATATTCTCTAGTATTTTATCCATAGTTACTGGTTCATCTAGGAATTTGCTTATGATCATATTTTCTTAGTTTCCCTCTTTTACTATAAAAGCGGGTGGTCCTTCGTAATTGATTTTTATTACATTAATAATTTAATATATAGAGTCAAGCCCCAAAATGTCCCACATTATGGTCCTCTTCGAACCGGATAGGCATAAAATTATAATTATAAATACTAGTTATTAATAACTAATCCTTGTGCGATGTAATCAAGACTAACCATTTAATTAATTGTGTCAACCAACAGTGTAACACATAAGTTAGTCTAAGTCACACCAACACACTGCTACTTTCACCTCATGTATAAGGTAGCCTTAGTGGGACACAGTCAATTACCCACAACACTTAGACCTATACCTCACACAGAAGTGAGAATCTTTAGGTCACCAGGAGCAACAGCTCATAACTTTTACAACAATTCCACACTAACACCTGCGTTAGAGTGGCCTCACCATCTAACCATTATATACTTAGGTGGTAATGACATCCATCCCACTCGTCATCCAGCTGAGGTGATCAAACACCTTAAAGCCATAATTTCTTCTTTCAAGCTCATCAGTAATTCGGTAGTATTCACATTAGTGGAACCTCGCCAACCAAGTCAAGATAATCATTGGGGAGTAACCCCAGAATGCTACCAGAGAGCTGCTAAGTACATAAATTTCAGGCTGAAAAAACGAGTGAGATTGGATGCCACTTATATCCAATTTACAGCCAGACCTCATAGACAAAACCTGACTAGAGATGGTGTACACTTGTCAGGCGAGTCTAGGTTGCATGTGGTTGACAAGTTAATCAACACCATCAACCATCACAAACGGCTGTGGCTAGCAAGTCAAACTTAACTGTACATAATTGTTTCACCTGTGTGTGCAAGTGCACTCTTATAAAAACAAAAAACCCAAAAAAACAGCACAATTATATTCACCTTACTGCACCACAATAATCTTTACCAATTTTATTAGGTAGAATTTAGGCTGAGATTGTGCTGAATTTGGTACAAGCCCAGACTAAATAAATTTATAGTTCTTAGTTAGGAATTATCACGACTAGACCTAAGCTAGTCAGTAGTGTATGTATTATACTATTTGTGCTGACCCTAAACAGGGTGGGATTAAACTTTGAGATAACTCTGATTGGAGTGTCTCCATAATATTTCTCTTGTATTCATTATTTGTGTATCTATTTTGTATATTGCTGGATAATCCCCATTAACTCTGATGGTGATATAGATGAGCTAACCGGACGAGAACTAATGGTGAAGTTCAGACAGTGCACAAAATATCTAGCTACTTGTTGTTAGGTAGGTACATTCAACCTCAAGTGAGGTAAAGTATAAATTAGCCACTTTAAATTAGGCTACATTTAATGTTACTTGTCCACTAATGAACAAGTACCCAAGCTTCATTAGTAATACATATAATAATCCCATGAAGTTCAGACCCAAGCCCAACATGGCTACTCCTGAGAAATTAAGGAGAACCTACATTGGCCTTAAAGGTCATTTGACCACATTAATTAACAAGGCTGAGAGCTTATCTAAAGATACTCCCATTGACTCTTATCACTTAGAGACATCAGTAAGAGTGGCTGATCTGAAATTTGATCAAGTCAAATCTGCAAGTCGATCTTATCTTGATCTACTGAATACCACAGAGATTGATCCTGAGGAAGTAAGTCAAATTGTAGACGACATCTCCCAGTATGAAGATGAGACTCAAGATATAATTTTCAGGCATCTAAATTAGCAAAACAATCTGGATCTCATACCAGTAACACAGGGTCTCAATCCAATAACCAACTACCAGAGATTCGTTTACCTACTTTAGACTTACCTACATTTTCAGGATTAGATACAGAAAATTGGGACAATTTTTGGACTTCATTTGAAGTTCACATCCATAAGAAACCGTCCTTGGACAAGGTTTCTAAATTTTCATACCTACTTAGTCTTCTCAAAGGAGAGGCTAAAAGGGTTATACATAACCTCACTCTTGATGAGAGTAATTATGACGAAGCTATAAAACTCTTTAAGTTGAACTATTGCAACAAAGAGTTAAGTATAGCTACCCTCTATTATCAATTACTAGATCTGAATGCACCAAATAGTAGACCAGAGTCACTTCAAAGCTTCAGACTAGAAGTAGAGTCTCTAGTAAAGGCCTTAGGCACTAAAGTTAATATACCTGCTTCAGAATGGTCTATCAAGTTACTATTGCAGAGGAAATTACCTCGAAATGTCTTGACAGAGCTCTGCTCACATTATAATACCGAGTTTCTCACTCTTGACGAAATATTCGAGGGATTGAGAATAACGGTTAACAGGTTGAAGACTCATGATAAAATTAAACCTGAGTCTAAACCAACTAATACTGACACTTCAGTCAAACCTAAACAGGGTTTGAATAAGCCTAATAAATATAAATCCAAGACTACTCCATCCACTGGGAAAAGAAGTGGAAATGTATGTACTTATTCGGTGTCTCCTTCTGAGATAACCAATGATTTGTCTACTAAAGAAACCAAGTCTATTAACCAGAGAAGGTGTCTGTTCTGCAATCAAGGACATACCACTTACCAATGCTCTGTTTATCCTACTTATAATACTAGGGTTAAAAGGTTGCAAAAAATACACAAGTGCACCAAGTGCATGCGCTCTCATGATCCCAAAAAATGTGTAGTGCAGCTACGTTCCTGCAACAGATGCAACCAAGGTGTACATCACTACGCCTTATGTAGAAAATCTTCTACACCAACCATGACCACTGGGGAGAATTCCACTAATTCTACCGCAGTGCAATATTGCAAAGTGCATCAAGAAGTAAATGTACTTGCTACTGAGTCAGGCAATAATACCACTCTGCCTACAGCTCAACTTAGACTAATAAACCGAAGATCTAGAATTAACACTAGAGGTCTTTTTGACCAGGGTTCACAGAAAACCTTCATTACACAACAGTTGGTAGATGAGTTAAATTTAAAACCTGCCAAAAGTGTGAGGTTAAATATTTCTGGTTTCTTGTCAAATAGTGGACCTCGTGACTACAAAGTAGTTAAGGTATTAGTGAGACTCGGATCTTCTATTAGTCCAATACAAGCGGTAGTAGTAGATAAACTTCCTACAGACCTGCAGGTCACAGGGTTAGCTCGCACTGCGAGACATCTTAGACGAAACTGCATGAGGCTAGCAGATTATAAAATAAACTCTGACTGCCTCTCAGATGTTGGAATACTTATAGGCGCGGATCATTATTACAAATTTATAACTGGATGCACCAGACAACACGGAATGAATTTGTTGTCGTCTGCAGGAGGCAAATTGCTTACAGGACCGGTGCTTTTCAGACAAAATCTGGCGTCCACAAACCAACAATCTAATAACATAATAGTGGCGTGACTGGGCTTGGAACAGTCACCCCTACGTTTCAGAGAAATATCTGAGGATATTAAGTCTGACCCACCAATACATCGTCTGTGGGATTTAGACACTTTAGGCATTATCCCTGAACAACCAAGTCCTGATGATACGTGGACTT
Source organism: Procambarus clarkii (assembly GCF_040958095.1). Classification (NCBI taxonomy): domain Eukaryota; kingdom Metazoa; phylum Arthropoda; class Malacostraca; order Decapoda; family Cambaridae; genus Procambarus; species Procambarus clarkii. The sequence continues at coordinate 6,264,945 of NC_091210.1, read as the reverse complement.
ACCAGCAATACCTGGATACAGTTGTCTATGAAAATAAACAATACTGGGTAAGACTCCCATGGAAGTTGGATCATCCACAACTTCCAGTAAATTATTTTATGGCAGCCTCACAATTGCAGTCTCAATTAACACGACTACAGAAGCAGCCAGACAAACTGAACAAGTATCATCAACTCATCCAACAACAACTTAACAGTAAATTTATTGAGGTTGTTGAACACGATGACCGAAAAATAGGTCATTATTTACCTCATCACGCTGTGGTGAAAGACTCATTGACAACACCCATTCGTATTGTCTTTAACTGTAGTGCTAAAGTAAAGCCAAGCAGTGTGTCTTTAAATGAATGTCTCCAAACGGGCCCTAGCCTAACACAAAGGCTACATGATGTGCTGTTACGATTTCGCACTGGTATTTTCGCCTATACAGCTGATATCAGCAAAGCCTTTCTCCGAGTAGGTTTACAGGAGGAAGATCGTAACTACACAAAATTCCTCTGGATTAAGGATCCACTAGATCCTAACAGTGAAGTCATCACATATCGTTTTGCCTCAGTATTATTTGGAGCTACGTCCTCACCGTTTCTTTTGCAAGCAACATTAGACACACATTTGAGGAAATCAAACAGCCCCTATAAGGCAGACATTAGCGACAACTTGTATGTCGACAATTTCCAGGGGACAACTAATGATCAAACTGATCTGGTAGAAATCTACCAAGAGGCTAACCGTGAACTATTAGGAGCCAATATGCCACTACAGTCATGGGCCTCAAATAATGAATTACTCAACCAGGTAATCGAGAAAGAATTTCCAGGTTATCAGGTACCCAATCAATTAAAGGTTCTAGGCGTGGAATGGAACACCAGTACTGACGAGATGAATGTCAAGTCAGTACAAACTGATAACTCAACCCTTACCATGAGAACACTGCTCTCGTTTGTCAGTCAACCATTTGACCCTTTAGACCTACTTAGTCCTATATTAATAAGGGGCAAACTCCTAATGCAGGAGTGCTGGCAGAAACATATGGGATGGGATGATCCATTACCAAGTGAGTTACAAGCTAAATGGCAGATACTCTCAACGGATTTTAATCAGTTAGGCGTTTTGAAATTTCCTCGTAATGCTTCAGAACCAAACTTACCCACCAATTTCCACGTTTTCTGCGATGCCTCTGGCAAAGCATACGGCGCAGTAGCCTACTTAGTTAATAGTGCACAATCAATTTTGCTCACATCTAAAGCAAGAGTTGCTCCCATTAAGAAGAGATCTTTACCTCAAATGGAGTTGACTGCATTGCTGGTGGGAGTAAGATTGGCTCATTGCCTGGCAAAGACACTCAATAATATTCACTTTGGTGAGATTGTAGTGTGGTCAGACAACGAGGCAGTCTTACAATGGGTAAGAAACAACAACAACAAGACTCCCTACGTCAGTAATCGTGTTAGGGAGATTCATGAGTTATCTGCTGGATATAAATTCAGACATGTTCCTACTTAGGACAATCCTGCAGATTATTTATCTCGAGGGTTAACACTAAAAAAACTTATCAAGTCTTCGCTGTGGTTCAATGGACCTTCATGGCTTGTTGGTGGTCAGTGGCCCAAACAAAAGCCACAAGTCATAGTGACCAATATCACCACTCCCATGAAAGAACCAGAACCTCAACGAATCTTAGCCATTGATCCTCACAATTATTCTAGCTTAAGCAAGTTATTAAGAGTGACTGCACATGTGTTTGATTTTCTTGCTAAGATAGGAATTCGACATAAGTTTCCCAATCTTATACTCTACTGGATCAACCGTGCACAACAAGAGACATATGGAAGCGAATATGAAAATCTTCCAGATAAATTAACTAAGTCTCTAGGTATCTGGTATGATGCCAACACTCATAATATACTAAGATGTGGAGGACGTTTGCTTCATGCAAAAATTGATTTGGACACAAAGAATCCAATTCTTCTACCTCGTCACCACATCATCACTAAACTTCTTGTTTTACATCACCATCAATATGGTACCTTACATGGTGGAGTGTTAGATACTCTCACCGACCTTAGACAAAAGTACTGGCTTCCTCAAGGTCGTCAGACAATTAAGTCAATTATTAAATCTTGTGTAATCTGTAAAAGATACGATGCTAGAGTATGTCCTTACCCAGGACCTCCACCACTCCCTGAAGAGAGAGTGGTTCATCTTCGTCCTTTCAAAGCCACTGGTGTTGATTACACAGGAGCCTTACTCCTCACTGGCAACCCAGATAAGATACCAGTGAAAGCATACATTTGTCTCTTTACGTGTGCTACAACCAGAGGCGTACATTTAGAATTCACTTCAGACATGAGTGCTGAAGCCTTCATCCAGGCCTTCCGCAGATTTGCTGCTCGCAGATCTTGTCCCAAATTAATGATATCGGACAATGGTTCCAATTTTGTGGCAGGAGAAGCTTGTTTGCGAGAAGTCTGGAACCACCCAGAAGTACAGTCGGTCCTACAGAGACGACAATGTCACTGGAAATTCATAGCACCGAGAGCCCCTTGGCAAGGTGGGTTCTATGAGCGAATGGTAGGCACAGTCAAGAAGTGTCTAAGGAAAACTTTACACAGACAAAAGGTCAGTTACTCCGAACTCCAAACTATTGTTGTGGAAATCGAGGCGCGAGTCAATAACCACCCATTAACCTACCTGTCTGATGATTTCACCCAGAGAGAACCTCTGAGCCCCTCACACTTGATCCATGGATGTCTACTGAGCCCTCTCATCCCTTTAGCCGAAGAGGACCCCGTAGACCCATCACATGTGACCAGAGGAGACTTGGTGGAAAGCTACCAGCATCTCTCAAGAGTTATTAACAGGTGGAATGAGGTGTGGACTCGAGAGTACCTCACAGCTCTACGAGAGTACCACTACGGAGCATCGAGTCCTTACAATAAAGTGCAATTAAAACCAGGGGACCTAGTACTAGTCGACAGTGATGGACCAAGGTCAGAGTGGCCCATAGGCAAAATTGTTGCCATTCATCCAGATCATCAAGGTGTCCTGAGAGTAGTGAAAGTTTTATGCCGAGGCAACACTACTCTAAAAACTTTAGAGAAGCTGGTTCCTCTTGAATTGGCTGAACCAGAATATCAGCCAGATCCAGTTTCCCCAGTAATTTCCGAGGACAGTAATTCTGATCCTCCGAGCAACCGCCCCACTAGAGCTGCTGCTCAACAATGTAGGCGAAAGTTGCAAGCCTATTACAACTCTGACCAAGAGTAATTCCTTTTACATCCAATTTAGATAACTATGATGATACTGCAGTGTGATGTCAAGTAACAAACCATTACAAGTCACTATGACTCAGGACATTCCCATCACAGTAGATTCTGTTGTTTAAATTGTGTGATTTAAATTCTTAATTATTGTGTAGGCTATAAATAACATTATTTATCTAGAATACCTGAGAGTTTGCAGACTTAGAGATTTGTAACATACACATTACATGTCATAGCGACACCAATCTCAGATTTATTGTAGGCTTTCTTAATTATTAGCTTTAGGTAATTCATAATAACATGTTTCTTTTAACATGAAATTAGCAAGACTTAAGTTTCTTGTATGTCCTTGACAAATACGGGACATTCGTTATGTGTGTACTAACATACTAACATACTAATATACTAATATTAATCTCAACTTCGGGATAGGTGTCAGTACTCCACATTACACTACGACCCTAGAATCCTCCCCCCGGAGTTATGTTGGAAATTTCCAACACTAAATACAACACTGTTGTATTCTCATTAATTATTACTAATTCTACTAATCATTGTAGTGAGTAAAATTAACCCAACGTAGAGTTCGCATGTACTAATAATTACATCTGTACAATAAGGCTAGAATTCTTACGTCACCCGACGCCAGTATTGCGTCAGATTCCATTGTAATAAACACATTTATATCCAATGTGTCTGAGAATTGAATTTGATTCTCTATAAACAACGGTGTTCTGTGTGATAATTAATTACAGATAAACTGATCCCTAACTAAAGCCAAATAGAGCGTTTATAGTTATAACTGTTATCTAGCAGTAAATTTAACATCACGAGTGAATGCCCTGGAGAGACTTCAATTCATCTCCATTGTTCGTTTCCTATCATAAAACGGACAAATAATAATATTTAACTCCTCTAAATAATAAACCCGTCCTAACCCGAGCATTTCAATCACGACTGTGAGAAATGATAATATCCGTAATAAATAATTTGGGTAACAAACGCGGGATGGAGGAGGCACCAGTGCATGAGGTGACGCGTTCACGAGCAGACGCGTACACGAAACAACGCGCTCACGAGGAGACGCCATTGCCCAGCCACCAGGGTAGACGCCATCAAGACCTCTAGAAGAAAGTCGCCACTGTGAGGTGTGAAGAACCTTGCAGAACCTTAACTTCACTGGTGTCAGTGTCATTTACATAACAAGTCGAATGTCAAGAGATTTAATTTGATATTCGGCCAGAACCTGTTAAATTTGGTTCTATGTAATACCACGTGACCGGCCAGTGAAGCGCGTCAGGATCTAGGATAGGGTAGACCAGAGCCTAGGACGCGAATTTCGGCAAGCCTTAACTTACACAGTGCCCATATTAGCTAAGTATCCTTATCCTTATTTGATGCATCTTATAGGGGGTAGGTTTATAGCTGGGTAGCTTGTCGTGACGCTGTGCGACAACAACAAACTACAGGTCATTATTTTTCCCTTATTATTATTATCAATTTATTGAACATAGAAATCTAGTAGTTTAATCTGTTGCTACTGAAAACACTTTGATTTACAGCGTGTGTGCAGAATTCTCCGAGCTGTCATTTCCCATGTTAATCAACTCCCAGTGTTCCATGACGAGTCCAGGAGAATCAGAGGATGAGTTGTGACTAACTTCTTGGAAACCTTCTTTAAGCTAAGATTCCTTTTGTATTCCTCGATTTCTATTATCTGTATATTTTGGTAGCAGTCTTTCCTGTAGACATATATTATTAAATATGACCGAAAAAGTAAGATTAATAATTCTAACACGAATTTTCTCAATATTTCTAATTTTTCTTTTCACTGTTGATGTTAATTGAAAAATCAATTCTCCAAAATTCATTTTTATTTCTAGTCTGATGCGACACTTGAACGTGTTTCATAATATCTTATTACATTTTCAAAGACTTTAGTTTGAACTAAACTAAATTAAAGTATTTAAATATGCTGGTAAGTGTGGCCACGTTTGTCATAGAAAAATAATAATAATACTAAAAAAAGTCCTCCCTCCCCCACACTCACCCTCTCCATCATGGTCCCGGTGTCTTTGGTCAAGATATCATGTCGTCCAGATCATTATGACCGGTCCTCCCTCCCCGACACTTATGCTCTCCTTCATGTCCAGATCATTATGACCAGTACTCCCTTTCCCAAACTCACACTCGCCTTTATGTCCACATCATTATGACCAGTCCTCCCTTCCCAAACTCAAGCTTTTCTTTATGCCCAGACCATTATGACCAGTACTCCCGCCCCCAAACTCACGCTCTCCTTCATGACCAGACAATTATGGCCAGTCCTCCCTCCCCACACTCACCCTCTTCTTCATGGCACAACTTATAGTTATTAAATTTTCAGTTGTGGTGGTTAATAAGAATCATTACAGAATCTGAACGGAATATATTGTTGTGTTTATTATATAATGTGTTAGAGTTCATCTCCACACTTTACGTCACCAACGAGGCTTAAGAAAGTTGTTCAGTTACACTATGCTCGTTGTGACGTGCAGCTGGCTGACGTCACACATGTCACGTGGAGCTGGCTGACATCACACATGTCACGTGGAGCTGGCTGACATCACACATGTCACGTGGAGCTGGCTGACGTCACACATGTCACGTGGAGCTAGCTGACGTCACACATGTCACGTGGAGCTGGCTGACGTCACACATGTCACATGGAGCTGGCTGACGTCACACATGTCACGTGGAGCTAGCTGACGTCACACATGTCACGTGGAGCTGGCTGACGTCACACATGTCACGTGGAGCTGGCTGACGTCACACATGTCACGTGGAGCTGGCTGACGTCACACATGTCACGTGGAGCTGGCTGACGTCACACATGTCACGTGGAGCTGGCTGACGTCACACATGTCACGCGGAGCTAGCTGACGTCACACATGTCACGTGGAGCTGGCTGACGTCACACATGTTACGGGGAGCTGGCTGACGTCACACATGTCACGTGGAGCTGGCTGACGTAACACATGTCACGGGGAGCTGGGTGACGTCACACAAGTCACGTGGAGCTGGCTGACGTCACACATGTCACGTGGAGCTGGCTGACGTCACACATGTCACGTGGAGCTGGGTGACGTCACATATGTCACGTGGAGCTGGCTGACGTCACACATGTCACGTGGAGCTAGCTGACGTCACACATGTCACGTGGAGCTGGCTGACGTCACACATGTCACGTGGAGCTGGCTGACGTCACACATGTCACGTGGAGCTGGCTGACGTCACACATGTCACGTGCAGCTGGCTGACGTCACACATGTCACGTGGAGCTGGCTGACGTCACACATGTCACGTGGAGCTAGCTGACGTCAGACATGTCACGTGGAGCTGGCTGACGTCACACATGTTATGGGGAGCTGGCTGACGTCACACATGTCACGTGGAGCTGGCTGACGTCACACATGTCACGGGGAGCTGGGTGACGTCACACAAGTCACGTGGAGCTGGCTGACGTCACACATGTCACGTGGAGCTGGCTGACGTCACACATGTCACGTGGAGCTGGGTGACGTCACATATGTCACGTGGAGCTGGCTGACGTCACACATGTCACGTGGAGCTGGGTGACGTCACACATGTCACGTGGAGCTGGCTGACGTCACATGTCACGTAGAGCTGGCTGACGTCACATGTCACGTGGAGCTGGCTGACGTCACACATGTCACGTGGAGCTGGCTGACGTCACACATGTCACGTGGAGCTGGCTAACGTCACATATGTCACTTGGAGCTGGCTGACGTCACACATGTCACGTGGAGCTGGCTGACGTCACATGTCACGTGGAGCTGGCTGACGTCACACATGTCACGGGGAGCTGGGTGACGTCACACGTGGAGCTGGATGACGTCATATATGTCACGTGAAGCTGGCTGACGTCACACATGTCACGTGGAGCTGGCTGACGTCACATGTCACGTGGAGCTGGCTGACGTCACACATGTCACGTGGAGCTGGCTGACGTCACACATGTCACGGGGAGCTGGCTGACGTCACACATGTCACAAGGAGCTGGCTGACGTCACACATGTCACGTGGAGCTGGCTGACGTCACACATGTCACGTGGAGCTGGCTGACTTGACACATGTCACGGGGAGCTGGGTGACGTCACACATGTCACGTGGAGCTGGCTGACGTCACACATGTCACGTGGAGCTGGGTGACGTCACACATGTCACGTGGAGCTGACTGACGTCACACATGTCACGTGGAGCTGACTGACGTCACACATGTCACGTGGAGCTGGGTGACGTCACACATGTCACGTGGAGCTGGCTGACGTCACACATGTCACGTGGAGCTGGTTGACGTCACACATGTCACGTGGTGCTGGCTGACGTCACACATGTCACGGGGAGCTGGGTGACGTCACACATGTCACGTGGAGCTGGCTGACGTCACATATGTCACGTGAAGATGGCTGACGTCACACATGTCACGTGGAGCTGGCTGACGTCACATGTCACGTGGACCTGGATGACGTCACACATGTCACGTGGAGCTGGCTGACGTCACACATTTCACGGGGAGCTGGGTGACGTCACACATGTCACGAGGAGCTGGCTGACGTCACACATGTCACGTGGAGCTGGCTGACGTCACACATGTCTCGTGGAGCTGGCTGACTTGACACATGTCACGGGGAGCTGGGTGACGTCACACATGTCACGTGGAGCTGGCTGACGTCACACATGTCACGTGGAGCTGGATGACGTCACACATGTCACGTGGAGCTGGCTGACGTCACACATGTCACGTGAAGCTGGGTGACGTCACACATGTCACGTGGAGCTGGCTGACGTCACACATGTCACGTGGAGCTGGATGACGTCACACATGTCACGTGGTGCTGGCTGACGTCACACATGTCACGTGGAGCTGGGTGACGTCACACATGTCACGTGGTGCTGGCTGACGTCACACATGTCACGTGGAGCTGGGTGACGTCACGCATGTCACGTGGAGCTGGCTGACGTCACATGTCACGTGGAGCTGGCTGACGTCACACATGTCACGTGCAGCTTGCTGACGTCACACATGTCACGTGCCGCTTGCTGACGTCACACATGTCAAGTGCAGCTGGCTGACGTCACACATGTCACGTGGAGCTGGCTGACGTCACACATGTCACGTGGCGCTGGCTGACGTCACACATGTCACGTGGAGCTGGGTGACGTCACACATGTCACGTGCAGCTGGCTGACGTCACACATGTCACGTGGAGCTGGCTGACGTCACACATGTCACGTGGAGCTGGATGACGTCACACATGTCACGTGGAGCTGGCTGACGTCACACATGTCACGTGGAGCTGGATGACGTCACACATGTCACGTGGAGCTGGCTGACGTCACACATGTCACGTGAAGCTGGGTGACGTCACACATGTCACGTGGAGCTGGCTGACGTCACACATGTCACGTGGAGCTGGATGACGTCACACATGTCACGTGGTGCTGGCTGACGTCACACAAGTCACGTGGAGCTGGGTGACGTCACACATGTCACGTGGTGCTGGCTGACGTCACACATGTCACGTGGAGCTGGGTGACGTCACGCATGTCACGTGGAGCTGGCTGACGTCACATGTCACGTGGAGCTGGCTGACGTCACACATGTCACGTGCAGCTTGCTGACGTCACACATGTCACGTGCCGCTTGCTGACGTCACACATGTCAAGTGCAGCTGGCTGACGTCACACATGTCACGTGGAGCTGGCTGACGTCACACATGTCACGTGGCGCTGGCTGACGTCACACATGTCACGTGGAGCTGGGTGACGTCACACATGTCACGTGCAGCTGGCTGACGTCACACATGTCACGTGGAGCTGGCTGACGTCACACATGTCACGTGGCGCTGGCTGACGTCACACATGTCACGTGGTGCTGGCTGACGTCACACATGTCACGTGGCGCTGGCTGACGTCACACATGTCACGTGGCGCTGGCTGACGTCACACATGTCACGTGGTGCTGGCTGACGTCACGCATGTCACGTGGAGCTGGCTGACGTCACACATGTCACGTGCAGCTTGCTGACGTCACACATGTCACGTGGAGCTGGCTGACGTCACACATGTCACGTGGAGCTGGCTGACGTCACACATGTCACGTACAGCTTGCTGACGTCACACATGTCACGTGCAGCTTGCTGACGTCACACATGTCAAGTGCAGCTGGCTGACGTCACACATGTCACGTGGAGCTGGCAGACGTCACATGCCACGTGGAGCTGGCTGACGTCACACATGTCACGTGGTGCTGGCTGACGTCACACATGTCACGTGGAGCTGGCTGACGTCACACATGTCACGTGGAGCTGGGTGACGTTACACATGTCACGTGGAGCTGGCTGACGTCACATGTCACGTGGAGCTGGCTGACTTCACACATGTCACGTGGAGCTTGCTGACGTCACACATGTCACGAGGAGCTGGCTGACGTCACATGTCACGTGGAGCTGGCTGACGTCACACATGTCACGTGCAGCTGGCTGACGTCACACATGTCACGTGCAGCTGGATGACGTCACACATGTCACGTGGAGCTGGCTGACGTCACATATGTCACGTGGAGCTGGCTGACGTCACACATGTCACGTGGAGCTGGTTGACGTCACACATGTCACGTGGAGCTGGCTGACGTCACATATGTCACGTGGAGCTGGCTGACGTCACATATGTCACGTGGAGCTGGCTGACGTCACACATGTCACGTGGAGCTGGCTGACGTCACACATGTCACGTGGAGCTGGCTGACGTCACACATGTCACGTGGAGCTGGCTGACGTCACATATGTCACGTGGAGCTGGCTGACGTCACACATGTCACGTGGAGCTGGCTGACGTCACACATGTCACGTGGAGCTGGCTGACGTCACATATGTCACGTGGAGCTGGCTGACGTCACATATGTCACGTGGAGCTGGCTGACGTCACATGTCACGTGGAGCTGGCTGACGTCACACATGTCACGTGAAGCTGGCTGACATCACACATGTCACGTGGAGCTGGCTGACGTCACATGCCACGTGGAGCTGGCTGACGTCACACATGTCACGTGGAGCTGGCTGACGTCACATGTCACGTGGAGCTGGCTGACGTCACACATGTCACGTGGAGCTGGCTGACGTCACACATGTCACGTGGAGCTGGCTGACGTCACACATGTCACGTGGAGCTGGCTGACGTCACATTTGTCACGTGGAGCTGGCTGACGTCACACATGTCACGTGGAGCTGGCTGACGTCACATGCCACGTGGAGCTGGCTGACGTCACACATGTCACGTGGAGCTGGCTGACGTCACACATGTCACGGGGAGCTGGGTGACGTCACACATGGAGCTGGCTGACGTCACACATGTCACGTGGAGCTGGCTGACGTCACATGTCACGTGGAGCTGGCTGACGTCACACATGTCACGTGGAGCTGGCTGACGTCACACATGTCACGGGGAGCTGGCTGACGTCACACATGTCACAAGGAGCTGGCTGACGTCACACATGTCACGTGGAGCTGGCTGACGTCACACATGTCACGTGGAGCTGGCTGACTTGACACATGTCACGGGGAGCTGGGTGACGTCACACATGTCACGTGGAGCTGGCTGACGTCACACATGTCACGTGGAGTTGGGTGACGTCACACATGTCACGTGGAGCTGGTTGACGTCACACATGTCACGTGGTGCTGGCTGACGTCACACATGTCACGGGGAGCTGGGTGACGTCACACATGTCACGTGGAGCTGGCTGACGTCACATATGTCACGTGAAGATGGCTGACGTCACACATGTCACGTGGAGCTGGCTGACGTCATATGTCACGTGGACCTGGATGACGTCACACATGTCACGTGGAGCTGGCTGACGTCACACATTTCACGGGGAGCTGGGTGACGTCACACATGTCACGAGGAGCTGGCTGACGTCACACATGTCACGTGGAGCTGGCTGACGTCACACATGTCACGTGGAGCTGGCTGACTTGACACATGTCACGGGGAGCTGGGTGACGTCACACATGTCACGTGGAGCTGGCTGACGTCACACATGTCACGTGGAGCTGGATGACGTGACACATGTCACGTGGAGCTGGCTGACGTCACACATGTCACGTGAAGCTGGGTGACGTCACACATGTCACGTGGAGCTGGCTGACGTCACACATGTCACGTGGAGCTGGATGACGTCACACATGTCACGTGGTGCTGGCTGACGTCACACATGTCACGTGGAGCTGGGTGACGTCACACATGTCACGTGGTGCTGGCTGACGTCACACATTTCACGTGGAGCTGGGTGACGTCACGCATGTCACGTGGAGCTGGCTGACGTCACATGTCACGTGGAGCTGGCTGACGTCACACATGTCACGTGCAGCTTGCTGACGTCACACATGTCACGTGCAGCTTGCTGACGTCACACATGTCAAGTGCAGCTGGCTGACGTCACACATGTCACGTGGAGCTGGCTGACGTCACACATGTCACGTGGCGCTGGCTGACGTCACACATGTCACGTGGAGCTGGGTGACGTCACACATGTCACGTGCAGCTGGCTGACGTCACACATGTCACGTGGAGCTGGCTGACGTCACACATGTCACGTGGCGCTGGCTGACGTCACACATGTCACGTGGTGCTGGCTGACGTCACACATGTCACGTGGCGCTGGCTGACGTCACACATGTCACGTGGCGCTGGCTGACGTCACACATGTCACGTGGTGCTGGCTGACGTCACACATGTCACGTGGAGCTGGCTGACGTCACACATGTCACGTGCAGCTTGCTGACGTCACACATGTCACGTGGAGCTGGCTGACGTCACACATGTCACGTGGAGCTGGCTGACGTCACACATGTCACGTGCAGCTTGCTGACGTCACACATGTCACGTGCAGCTTGCTGACGTCACACATGTCAAGTGCAGCTGGCTGACGTCACACATGTCACGTGGAGCTGGCAGACGTCACATGCCACGTGGAGCTGGCTGACGTCACACATGTCACGTGGTGCTGGCTGACGTCACACATGTCACGTGGAGCTGGCTGACGTCACACATGTCACGTGGAGCTGGGTGACGTTACACATGTCACGTGGAGCTGGCTGACGTCACATGTCACGTGGAGCTGGCTGACTTCACACATGTCACGTGGAGCTTGCTGACGTCACACATGTCACGAGGAGCTGGATTACGTCACATGTCACGTGGAGCTGGCTGACGTCACACATGTCACGTGCAGCTGGCTGACGTCACACATGTCACGTGCAGCTGGATGACGTCACACATGTCACGTGGAGCTGGCTGACGTCACATATGTCACGTGGAGCTGGCTGACGTCACACATGTCACGTGGAGCTGGTTGACGTCACATATGTCACGTGGAGCTGGCTGACGTCACATATGTCACGTGGAGCTGGCTGACGTCACATATGTCACGTGGAGCTGGCAGACGTCACACATGTCACGTGGAGCTGGCTGACGTCACACATGTCACGTGGAGCTGGCTGACGTCACACATGTCACGTGGAGCTGGCTGACGTCACACATGTCACGTGGAGCTGGCTGACGTCACATATGTCACGTGGAGCTGGCTGACGTCACACATGTCACGCGGAGCTGGCTGACGTCACACATGTCACGTGGAGCTGGCTGACGTCACATATGTCACGTGGATCTGGCTGACGTCACACATGTCACGCGGAGCTGGCTGACGTCACACATGTCACGTGGAGCTGGCTGACGTCACACATGTCACGTATAGCTGGCTGACGTCACATATGTCACGTGGAGCTGGCTGACGTAACATATATCACGTGGAGCTGGCTGACGTCACATGTCACGTGGAGCTGGCTGACGTCACACATGTCACGTGGAGCTGGCTGACATCACACATGTCACGTGGAGCTGGCTGACGTCACATGCCACGTGGAGCTGGCTGACGTCACACATGTCACGTGGAGCTGGCTGACGTCACACATGTCACGTCGAGCTGGCTGACGTCACACATGTCACGTGGAGCTGGCTGACGTCACATGTCACGTGGAGCTGGCTGACGTCACACATGTCACGTGGAGCTGGCTAACGTCACACATGTCACGTGGAGCTGGCTGACGTCACACATAACACGTGGAGCTGGCTGACGTCACATATGTCACGTGGAGCTGGCTGACGTCACACATGTCACGTGGAGCTGGCTGACGTCACACATGTCACGTGGAGCTGGCTGACGTCACACATGTCACGTGGAGCTGGCTGACGTCACATTTGTCACGTGGAGCTGGCTGACGTCACACATGTCACGTGGAGCTGGCTGACGGCACATGCCACGTGGAGCATGCTGACGTCACACATGTCACGTGGAGCTGGCTGACGTCACACATGTCACGGGGAGCTGGGTGACGTCACACATGGAGCTGGCTGACGTCACACATGTCACGTGGAGCTGGGTGACGTCACACGTGTCACGTGGAGCTGGCTCACGTCACACATGTCACGTGAAGCTGGCTGACGTCACACATGTCACGTGGTGCTGGCTGACGTCACACATGTCACGTGGAGCTGGCTGACGTTACACATGTCACGTGGAGCTGGCTGACGTCACACATGTCACGTGGAGCTGGGTGACGTCACACATGTCACGTGGAGCTGGCTGACGTCACACATGTCACGTGGAGCTGGCTGACGTCACACATGTCACGTGGTGCTGGCTGACGTCACACATGTCACGTGGAGCTGGGTGACGTCACACATGTCACGTGGAGCTGGCTGACGTCACATATCACGTGGAGCTGGCTGACGTCACACATGTCACGTGGACTGGCTGACGTCACACATGTCACGTGGAGCTGGCTGACGTCACATATGTCACGTGGAGCTGGCTGACTTCACACATGTCACGTGGAGCTGGCTGATGTCACATGTCACGTGGAGCTGGCTGACGTCACACATGTCACGTGGAGCTGGCTGACGACACACATGTCTCGTGGAGCTGGCTGACGTCACACATGTCACGGGGAGCTGGCTGACGTCACACATGTCACGCGGAGCTGGCTGACGTCACACATGTCACGTGGAGCTGGCTGACGTCACATGTCACGTGGAGCTGGCTGACGTCACATGTCACGAGGAGCTGGCTGACGTCACACATGTCACGTGGAGCTGGCTGACGTCACAAATGTCACGTGGAGCTGGCTGACGTCACACATGTCGCGTGGAGCTGGCTGACGTCACACATTTCACGTGGAGCTGGCTGACGTCATATGTCACGTGGAGCTGGCTGACGTCACACATGTCACGTGGAGCTGGCTGACGTCACATGTCACGTGGAGCTGGCTGACGTCACATGTTACGTGAAGCTGGCTGACGTCACACATGTCACGTGGAGCTGGCTGACGTCACATGTCACGTGGAGCTGGCTGACGTCACATGTCACGTGAAGCTGGCTGACGTCACACATGTCAAGTGGAGCTGGCTGACGTCACATATGTCACGTTGAGCTGGCTGACGTCACACATGTCACGTGGAGCTGGCTGACGTCACATGTCACGTGGAGCTGGCTGACGTCACACATGTCACGTGGAGCTGGCTGACGTCACACATGTCACGTGGAGCTGGCTGACGTCACACATAACACGTGGAGCTGGCTGACGTCACATATGTCACGTGGAGCTGGCTGACGTCACACATGTCACGTGGAGCTGGCTGACGTCACACATGTCACGTGGAGCTGGCTGACGTCACACATGTCACGTGGAGCTGGCTGACGTCACATTTGTCACGTGGAGCTGGCTGACGTCACACATGTCACGTGGAGCTGGCTGACGTCACATGCCACGTGGAGCTGGCTGACGTCACACATGTCACGTGGAGCTGGCTGACGTCACACATGTCACGGGGAGCTGGGTGACGTCACACATGGAGCTGGTTGACGTCACACATGTCACGTGGAGCTGGGTGACGTCACACGTGTCACGTGGAGCTGGCTGACGTCACACATGTCACGTGGTGCTTGGCTGACGTCACACATGTCACGTGGAGCTGGCTGACGTTACACATGTCACGTGGAGCTGGCTGACGTCACACATGTCACGTGGAGCTGGGTGACGTCACACATGTCACGTGGAGCTGGCTGACGTCACACATGTCACGTGGAGCTGGCTGACGTCACACATGTCACGTGGTGCTGGCTGACGTCACACATGTCACGTGGAGCTGGGTGACGTCACACATGTCACGTGGAGCTGGCTGACGTCACATGTCACGTGGAGCTGGCTGACGTCACACATGTCACGTTGACTGGCTGACGTCACACATGTCACGTGGAGCTGGCTGACGTCACATATGTCACGTGGAGCTGGCTGACGTCACACATGTCACGTGGAGCTGGCTGATGTCACATGTCACGTGGAGCTGGCTGACGTCACACATGTCACGTGGAGCTGGCTGACGACACACATGTCTCGTGGAGCTGGCTGACGTCACATATGTCACGTGGAGCAGGCTGACGTCACACATGTCACGTGGAGCTGGCTGACGTCACACATGTCACGGGGAGCTGGCTGACGTCACACATGTCACGCGGAGCTGGCTGACGTCACACATGTCACGTGGAGCTGGCTGACGTCACATGTCACGTGGAGCTGGCTGACGTCACATGCCACGTGGAGCTGGCTGACGTCACACATGTCACGTGGAGCTGGCTGACGTCACACATGTCACGGGGAGCTGGGTGACGTCACACATGGAGCTGGCTGACGTCACACATGTCACGTGGAGCTGGGTGACGTCACACGTGGAGCTGGCTGACGTCACACATGTCACGTGGTGCTGGCTGACGTCACACATGTCACGTGGAGCTGGCTGACGTTACACATGTCACGTGGAGCTGGCTGACGTCACACATGTCACGTGGAGCTGGGTGACGTCACACATGTCACGTGGAGCTGGCTGACGTCACACATGTCACGTGGAGCTGGCTGACGTCACACATGTCACGTGGTGCTGGCTGACGTCACACATGTCACGTGGAGCTGGGTGACGTCACACATGTCACGTGGAGCTGGCTGACGTCACATGTCACGTGGAGCTGGCTGACGTCACACATGTCACGTGGACTGGCTGACGTCACACATGTCACGTGGAGCTGGCTGACGTCACATATGTCACGTGGAGCTGGCTGACGTCACACATGTCACGTGGAGCTGGCTGATGTCACATGTCACGTGGAGCTGGCTGACGTCACACATGTCACGTGGAGCTGGCTGACGACACACATGTCTCGTGGAGCTGGCTGACGTCACATATGTCACGTGGAGCAGGCTGACGTCACACATGTCACGTGGAGCTGGCTGACGTCACACATGTCACGGGGAGCTGGCTGACGTCACACATGTCACGCGGAGCTGGCTGACGTCACACATGTCACGTGGAGCTGGCTGACGTCACATGTCACGTGGAGCTGGCTGACGTCACATGTCACGAGGAGCTGGCTGACGTCACACATGTCACGTGGAGCTGGCTGACGTCACAAATGTCACGTGGAGCTGGCTGACGTCACATGTCACGTGGGGCTGGCTGACGTCACACATGTCACGTAGAGCTGGCTGACGTCACATGTCACGTGGAGCTGGCTGACGTCACACATGTCACGTGGAGCTGGCTGACGTCACACATTTCACGTGGAGCTGGCTGACGTCATATGTCACGTGGAGCTGGCTGACGTCACACATGTCACGTGGAGCTGGCTGACGTCACATGTCACGTGGAGCTGGCTGACGTCACATGTTACGTGAAGCTGGCTGACGTCACACATGTCACGTGGAGCTGGCTGACGTCACATGTCACGTGGAGCTGGCTGACGTCACATGTCACGTGAAGCTGGCTGACGTCACACATGTCAAGTGGAGCTGGCTGACGTCACATATGTCACGTTGAGCTGGCTGACGTCACATATGTCACGTGGAGCTGGCTGACGTCACACATGTCACGTGGAGCTGGCTGACGACACACATGTCTCGTGGAGCTGGCTGACGTCACATATGTCACGTGGAGCAGGCTGACGTCACACATGTCACGTGGAGCTGGCTGACGTCACACATGTCACGGGGAGCTGGCTGACGTCACACATGTCACGCGGAGCTGGCTGACGTCACACATGTCACGTGGAGCTGGCTGACGTCACATGTCACGTGGAGCTGGCTGACGTTACATGTCACGTGGAGCTGGCTGACGTCACACATGTCACGTGGAGCTGGCTGACGTCACAAATGTCACGTGGAGCTGGCTGACGTCACATGTCACGTGGAGCTGGCTGACGTCACACATGTCACGTGGAGCTGGCTGACGTCACATGTCACGTGGAGCTGGCTGACGTCACACATGTCACGTGGACTGGCTGACGTCACACATGTCACGTTGAGCTGGTTGACGTCACATATGTCACGTGGAGCTGGCTGACGTCACATGTCACGTGGAGCTGGCTGACGTCACACATGTCACGTGGACTGGCTGACGTCACACATGTCACGTGGAGCTGGCTGACGTCACACATATCACGGGGAGCTGGCTGACGTCACACATGTCACGCGGAGCTGGCTGACGTCACACATGTCACGTGGAGCTGGCTGACGTCACACATGTCACGTGGAGCTGGCTGACGTCACACATGTCACGTGGTGCTGGCTGACGTCACACATGTCACGTGGAGCTGGGTGACGTCACACATGTCACGTGGAGATGGCTGACGTCACATGTCACGTGGAGCTGGCTGACGTCACACATGTCACGTGGATTGGCTGACGTCACACATGTCACGTGGAGCTGGCTGACGTCACATATGTCACGTGGAGCTGGCTGACGTCACACATGTCACGTGGAGCTGGCTGATGTCACATGTCACGTGGAGCTGGCTGACGTCACACATGTCACGTGGAGCTGGCTGACGACACACATGTCTCGTGGAGCTGGCTGACGTCACATATGTCACGTGGAGCAGGCTGACGTCACACATGTCACGTGGAGCTGGCTGACGTCACACATGTCACGGGGAGCTGGCTGACGTCACACATGTCACGCGGAGCTGGCTGACGTCACACATGTCACGTGGAGCTGGCTGACGTCACATGTCACGTGGAGCTGGCTGACGTCACATGTCACGAGGAGCTGGCTGACGTCACACATGTCACGTGGAGCTGGCTGACGTCACAAATGTCACGTGGAGCTGGCTGACGTCACATGTCACGTGGAGCTGGCTGACGTCACACATGTCACGTAGAGCTGGCTGACGTCACATGTCACGTGGAGCTGGCTGACGTCACACATGTCACGTGGAGCTGGCTGACGTCACACATTTCACGTGGAGCTGGCTGACGTCATATGTCACGTGGAGCTGGCTGACGTCACACATGTCACGTGGAGCTGGCTGACGTCACATGTCACGTGGAGCTGGCTGACGTCACATGTTACGTGAAGCTGGCTGACGTCACACATGTCACGTGGAGCTGGCTGACGTCACATGTCACGTGGAGCTGGCTGACGTCACATGTCACGTGAAGCTGGCTGACGTCACACATGTCAAGTGGAGCTGGCTGACGTCACATATGTCACGTTGAGCTGGCTGACGTCACACATGTCACGTGGAGCTGGCTGACGTCACACATGTCACGTGGAGCTGGCTGACGTCACATATGTCACGTGAAGCTGGCTGACGTCACATATGTCACGTGGAGCTGGCTGACGTCACACATGTCACGTGGAGCTGGCTGACGTCACACATGTCACGTGGAGCTGGCTGACGTCACACATGTCACGTAGAGCTGGCTGACGTCACATTTGTCACGTGGAGCTGGCTGACGTCACACATGTCACGTGGAGCTGGCTGACGTCACATGCCACGTGGAGCTGGCTGACGTCACACATGTCACGTGGAGCTGGCTGACGTCACACATGTAACAAGAAGCTGGGTGACGTCACACATGGAGCTGGCTGACGTCACACATGTCACGTGGAGCTGGGTGACGTCACACGTGTCACGTGGAGCTGGCTGACGTCACACATGTCACGTGGTGCTGGCTGACGTCACACATGTCACGTGGAGCTGGCTGACGTTACACATGTCACGTGGAGCTGGCTGACGTCACACATGTCACGTGGAGCTGGGTGACGTCACACATGTCACGTGGAGCTGGCTGACGTCACACATGTCACGTGGTGCTGGCTGACGTCACACATGTCACGTGGAGCTGGGTGACGTCACACATGTCACGTGGAGCTGGCTGACGTCACATGTCACGTGGAGCTGGCTGACGTCACACATGTCACGTGGACTGGCTGACGTCACACATGTCACGTGGAGCTGGCTGACGTCACATATGTCACGTGGAGCTGGCTGACGTCACACATGTCACGTGGAGCTGGCTGATGTCACATGTCACGTGGAGCTGGCTGACGTCACACATGTCACGTGGAGCTGGCTGACGACACACATGTCTCGTGGAGCTGGCTGACGTCACATATGTCACGTGGAGCAGGCTGACGTCACACATGTCACGTGGAGCTGGCTGACGTCACACATGTCACGGGGAGCTGGCTGACGTCACACATGTCACGCGGAGCTGGCTGACGTCACACATGTCACGTGGAGCTGGCTGACGTCACAAATGTCACGTGGAGCTGGCTGACGTCACATGTCACGTGGAGCTGGCTGACGTCACACATGTCACGTAGAGCTGGCTGACGTCACATGTCACGTGGAGCTGGCTGACGTCACACATGTCACGTGGAGCTGGCTGACGTCACACATTTCACGTGGAGCTGGCTGACGTCATATGTCACGTGGAGCTGGCTGACGTCACACATGTCACGTGGAGCTGGCTGACGTCACATGTCACGTGGAGCTGGCTGACGTCACATGTTACGTGAAGCTGGCTGACGTCACACATGTCACGTGGAGCTGGCTGACGTCACATGTCACGTGGAGCTGGCTGACGTCACATGTCACGTGAAGCTGGCTGACGTCACACATGTCAAGTGGAGCTGGCTGACGTCACATATGTCACGTTGAGCTGGCTGACGTCACATATGTCACGTGGAGCTGGCTGACGTCAAATGTCACGTGGAGCTGGCTGACCTCACATGTCACGTGGAGCTGGGTGACGTCACACATGGAGCTGGCTGACGTCACACATGTCACGTGGAGCTGGCTGACGTCACACATGTCACGTGGAGCTGGCTGACGTCACATATGTCACGTGGAGCTGGCTGACGTCACACATGTCACGTGCAGCTGGCTGACGTCACACATGTCACGTGGAGCTGGCTGACGTCACACATGTCTCGTGGAGCTGGCTGACGTCACATGTCACGTGGAGCTGGCTGACGTCACACATGTCACGTGGAGCTGGCTGACGTCACACAATTCACGGGGAGCTGGCTGACGTCACACATGTCACGCGGAGATGGCTGACGTCACACATGTCACGTGGAGCTGGCTGACGTCACATATGTCACGTGGAGCTGGCTGATGTCACACATGTCACGTGGAGCTGGCTGACGTCACATGTCACGTGGAGCTGGCTGACGTTACATGTCACGTGGAGCTGGCTGACGTCACACATGTCTCGTGGAGCTGGCTGACGTCACAAATGTCACGTGGAGCTGGCTGACGTCACATGTCACGTGGAGCTGGCTGACGTCACACATGTCACGTGGAGCTGGCTGACGTCACATGTCACGTGGAGCTGGCTGACGTCACACATGTCACGTGGAGCTGGCTGACGTCACACATGTCACGTGGAGCTGGCTGACGTCACATGTCACGTGGAGCTGGCTGACGTCACATGTCACGTGAAGCTGGCTGACGTCACACATGTCAAGTGGAGCTGGCTGACGTCACATATGTCACATGGAGCTGGCTGACGTTACACATGTCACGTGGAGCTGGCTGACGTCACATGTCACGTGGAGCTGGCTGACGTCACATGTCACGTAGAGCTGGCTGACGTCACGTGGAGCTGGCTGACGTCACATATGTCACGTGGTGCTGGCTGACGTCACACATGTCACGTGCAGCTGGCTGACGTCACACATGTCACGTGCAGCTGGCTGACGTCACACATGTCACGTGGAGCTGGCTGACGTCACACATTTCACGTGGAGCTTGCTGACGTCACACATGTCACGTGGAGCTGGCTGACGTCACACATGTCACGGGGAGCTGGCTGACGTCACACATGTCACGTAGAGCTGGCTGACGTCACACATGTTACGGGGAGCTGGGTGACGTCACACATGTCACGTGGAGTTGGCTGACGTCACACATGTCACGTGGAGCTGGCTGACGTCACACATGTCACGTGGAGCTGGCTGACGTCACACATGTCACGTGCAGCTGGCTGACGTCACATATGTCACGTGGAGCAGGCTGACGTCACACATGTCACGGGGAGCTGGCTGACGTCACACATGTCACGTGGAGCTGGCTGACGTCACACATGTCACGGGGAGCTGGGTGACGTCACACATGTCACGTGGAGCTGGCTGACGTCACACATGTCACGTGGAGCTGGCTGACGTCACACATGTCACGTGGAGCTGGCTGACGTCACACATGTCACGGGGAGCTGGGTGACGTCACACATGTCACGTCTAGCTGGCTGACGTCACACATGTCACGTGGAGCTGGGTGACGTCACACATGTCACGTGGAGCTGGCTGACGTCACACATGTCACGTGGAGCTGGCTGACGTCACACATATCACGTGGTGCTGGCTGACGTCACACATGTCACGTGGAGCTGGCTGACGTTACACATGTCACGTGGAGCAGGCTGATGTCACACATGTTACGTGGAGCTGGCTGACGTCATACATGTCACGTGGTGCTGGCTGACGTCACACATGTCACGTGGAGCTGGGTGACGTCACACATGTCACGTGGAGCTGGCTGACGTCACACATGTCACGTGGAGCTGGCTGACGTCACATGTCACGTGGAGTTGGCTGACGTCACACATGTCACGTGGAGCTGGCTGACGTCACATATGTCACGTGGAGCTGGCTGACGTCACACATGTCACGTGGGGCTGGCTGCCGTCACATGTCACGTGGAGCTGGCTGACGTCACACATGTCACGTGGAGCTGGCTGACGTCACACATGTCACGTGCAGCTGGCTGACGTCACATATGTCACGTGGAGCTGGCTGACGTCACACATGGTACGGGGAGCTGGCTGACGTCACACATGTCACGTGGAGCTGGCTGACGTCACACATGTCACGGGGAGCTGGGTGACGTCACACATGTCACGTGGAGCTGGCTGACGTCACACATGTCACGTGGAGCTGTCTGACGTCACACATGTCACGTGGAGCTGGCTGACGTCACATATGTCACGGGGAGCTGGGTGACGTCACACATGTCACGTGGAGCTGTCTGACGTCACACATGTCACGTGGAGCTGGCTGACGTCACACATGTCACGGGGAGCTGGGTGACGTCACACATGTCACGTGGAGCTGGCTGACGTCACACATGTCACGTGGAGCTGGGTGACGTCACACATGTCACGTGGAGCTGGCTGACGTCACACATGTCACGTGGAGCTGGATGACGTCACACATGTCACGTGGTGCTGGCTGACGTCACACATGTCACGTGGAGCTGGCTGACGTTACACATGTCACGTGGAGCTGGCTGACGTCACACATGTTACGTGGAGCTGGCTGACATCATACATGTCACGTGGTGCTGGCTGACGTCACACATGTCATGTGGAGCTGGGTGACGTCACACGTGTCACGTGGAGCTGGCTGACATCACACATGTCACGTGGAGCTGGCTGTCGTCACACATGTCACGTGGTGCTGGCTGACGTAACACATGTCACGTGGAGCTGGCTGACGTCACACATGTCACGTGGAGCTGGCTGACGTCACATATGTCACGTGGAGCTGGCTGAGGTCACACCCCAGCAAACAATTTAAGGTTGCCACAACATATCTGGAAAGTATTTGAAAGGATTGGAAACGTTTGTTTTATCGTATCAGATAAGAATTTGTGTGAGGACTTAAATAGGTTTCCAAAACCACCCAAAACCTACGTATCTAACACTAATTTGAGATGTTGTGGCAACGTTACAATCCTACCATGAATCATTCATAATCAATTCATATACCAATATAAATCTCTTATGAAAGGTTTGAGCCTATAATCTGAACCCTTTTTACATCTTTGTGTTTAAAGTTAAATTTCTTGAAATTAAATTATATTATTTTATATTATATTATTATTTTTATTATATTTTATTTTATATTATATTATTATATTCAATTTATATATTAAAACCAATTTAAGGGTAAAAAAATCTAATAATATATATTTCTTTTATTATTTACTAACAATTATAATTATTTACTAACGGAGAGTGGGGAAGCTGTACGGCGGAGAGTGGCGGCTGTGGCGGACAGTGGCGGCGGTGGCGGATAGTGGCGGCGGGCGGACAGTGGCGGATAGTGGCGGCGGTGGCGGACAGAGGCGGCGGTGGCGGAGAGTGGCGGCGGGCGGACAGTGGCGGCTGTGGCGGACAGTGGCGGCGGTGGCGGACAGTGGCGGCGGTGGTGGACAGTGGCGGCGGGCGGACAGTGGCGGCGGGCGGACAGTGGTGGCGGTGGCGGATAGTGGCGGCGGGCGGACAGTGGCGGCGGTGGTGGACAGTGGCGGCGGGCGGACAGTGGCGGCGAGCGGACAGTGGCGGCGGTGGCGGACAGTGGTGGCGACGGGCGGACAGTGGTGGCGGACAGTGGTGGCGGTGGCGGACAGTGGTGGCGGTGGCGGACAGTGGTAGCGGTGGCGGACAGTGGCGGCGGTGGCGGACAGTGGCGGCTGTGGCGGACAGTGGCGGCGGTGGCGGACAGTGGTGGCGGTGGCGGAAAGTGGTGGCGGTGGCGGACAGTGGTGGCGGTGGCGGACAGTGGCGGCTGTGGCGGACAGTGGCGGCTGTGGCGGACAGTGGCGGCGGTGGCGGACAGTGGTGGCGGTGGCGGACAGTGGTGGCGGTGGCGGACAGTGGTGGCGGTGGCGGACAGTGGTAGCGGTGGCGGACAGTGGCGGCGGGTGGACAGTGGCAGCGGGCGGACAGTAGTGGCGGTGGTGGACAGTGGCGGCGGTGGTGGACAGTGGCAGCGGGCGGACAGTAGTGGCGGTGGCGGACAGTGGCGGCGGTGACGGACCCTGGCGGCTGTGTCTGGCAGTGGCGGACAATGGCGGCGGTGGCGGTGGTGGCGGGCGGTAGTGGTGGGTAGTCGTGGCGGTGGCGGGCGGCGGCGGCTGGTGGCGGTGGCAGCTGATGGCGGCTGGTGGTGGTTGAGGTGGCGGCTGGTGGCGGGCGGTGGCGGCTGGTGGTGGGTGGTGGCGGCTGTGGTGGGTGGTGGCGGTGGTGATGGGGGGTGGCGGCTGGTGGTGGTGGGTGGTGGCGGTGGCAGCTGGTGGTGGCGGCTGGTGGTGGGTGGTGGTGGGTGGTGGCGGTGGCGGCTGGTGGGGGCGGCTGGTGGTAGCGGGTGGCGGCTGGTGAGGGTGGGTGGTGACGGTGGCGGCTGGTGGTGGCGGGTGGCGGCTGGTGGTGGTGGGTGGTGGCGGCTGGTGGTGGATGGTGGCGGCTGGTGGTGGTGGGTGGTGGCGGTGGCGGCTGGTGGTGGCGGGCGGCGGTGGTGGCGGCTGGTGGTGGCGGGCGGCGGTGGTGGGTGGCGGCTGGTGGCGGTGGCGTGGCGGCTGGTGGTGGCGGTGGCGGCTGGTGGTGGTGGGTTGTGGCGGGTGGCGGCTGCTGGTGGTGGCGGGTGGCGGGTGGGTGGTGGTGGCGGGTGGCGGGTGGGTGGTGGTGGCGGGTGGTGGCGGTGGTGGGTGGTGGCGGCTGGTGGTGGTGGGTGGTGGCGGCGGTGGTGGGTGGTGGCGGCTGGTGGTGGGTGGTGGCGGCTGGTGGTGGTGGGTGATGGTGGGTGGAGTCAACGGGTGGCGGCTGGTGGTGGTGGCGGCGGATGGCGGCTGGTGGTGGGTGGTGGTGGTGGCGGCTGGTGGTGGGTGGTGGTGGTGGCGGGTGGCAGGTGGCGGCTGGTGGTGGGTGGCGGCTGGTGGTGGGTGGCGGCTGGTGGTGGGTGGTGGTGGTGGCGGCTTGTGGTGGGTGGTGGGTGGTGGCGGGTGGCGGCTGGTGGTGTGTGGCGGCGGGTGGCGGCTGGTGGTGGTGTGGGACATTTGGGGCTTGACTCTATTTATTTAAAATTTAATGTAATGAAAATCAATTACGAAGGACCACCCGCTTTTATAGTAAAGAGGGAAACTAATAAATATGATCATTAGAAAATTCCTAGATGAACCAGTAACTATGGATAAAATACTAGAGAATATGATCACTTATATAAATTAATGGGCTGTATAATTTTACTGAATCAAAGCCTCAATCACCTACATTTGGGGGTTATTACTGGAACTTCATATATGTCCAGGAACTAGTGTGGTTCGTGCACCAGTTCATTATGCAATAATCTAATCCTATGACCAATTATAGAATCGTTGTATTTGTCACCAATAAGAACATAGATTATGAACATGAGAAATTAATAATTATAATAAACACATGTTAATCCAAAAAAACAGTGCTCCGCAAGAATAATACTACAGATAATGTAATTTAAGGAATACGGAAAGGGTCTTAGCTTGAAGGCGTTTTCCAAGACATCGGTTGTGACTCATCCTCGGAGTCTCCTGAACTCATCATGGAACACTGGGAGATGATTAACATGGGAAATGACTGCTCGAATTCGGGGAATTCTTCACACACGCTGCAAATCAAATTATATTCAGTAGCAACAGATTAAGCTGCTAGACATCTATGTTCAAGAAAATTAAATTAATGAATGGAGACAGATAATAACCTGTGGTTTTTTATAGTCGCTCTGCGTGACGACAAGCTACCCAGCTATAACCCCCTCCTAAATGATGCATCAAATGGGAATAAAGATACTTAGATAATAGGGCACTGTGTAAGTTAAGGCTTGCCGAAGTTCGCGTCCTAGGTTCAGGCGTCGTTGTAACGAACACGTGGAATCGAGCCTAGCCTAGATGTTGACGCGCTTCTCTGGCTGGTCACGTTGTGCTACATGGAACAAATTTAACAGGTTCCTGGCTGAATGTCAAATTAAATCTCTTGACAATTCAACACGACGTATAAAGTGACACTGACACCAGCTAAGTTGTTGTCTGCAAAGGTTCTTCACACCTCACAGTGGCGACTTTCGTCTTGCGCTCTTGGTGGCATCCACCCTGGTGGCTTGGGTAATGGCGTCTCTCTTGGTGAGCGTCGCCTCGTGTACTGGCGTCTCCCCTGCCCCGCTCCGCGTCCCGCATTTGATACACAAATTATTTACTACGAATATTATCATTTCTCGCAGGTGCAATTGAAATGCTGGGATAAGGACGGGTTTATTATCCAGAGGAGTTAAATATTATTATTTGCCCGTTTTACGATGGAAAACGAGCAATGGAGATGAATTAAAGTCTCTCCAGGGCATTCACGCGTGACGTTAAATTTATTACCAGATAACAGTTATAACTATAAACGCTCTATTTGGCATTAGTTGGGGATCAGTTTATCTGTAAATAATTATCACACAGAACATCGTTGTTTTATAGAGAATCAAACTCAATTCTCAGACACACTGGATATAGTTGTGTTTATTATAATGGAATCTGACGCAATACTGGCGTCTGGTGACGTAAGAATTCGAGCCATATTGTACAGATGTAATTATTAGTACATGTGAACTCTACGTTTGGTTAATTTTAATTACTACAATGATTAGTAGATTTAGTAATAATTAATAATAATATAACAGTGTTGTATTATGTTGGAAATTTCCAACATAACTCCGGGGGGAGAGTTTTAGGGTCGCAGTGTAATGTGGAGTGACACACCCATCCCGAAGTTAGTATTAATATTAGTATATTAGTATGTTAGTACACACATAACGAATGTCCCGTATTTGTCAAGGACATACAAGAAACTTAAGTCTTGCTGATTTCATGTTAAATGGAACATGTTATTAAGAATTACCTAAAGTTGATAATTATGAAAGCTTACAATAAACTCTGAGACTGGTGTCGCCATGACATGTAATGTGTATGTTACAAAATCTCAACGTTAGCAAACTCTCGGGTACTCTAGATAAATAATGTTATTTATAGCCTATACAACAATTAAAGATTTAAATTACACAATTCAAACAACAGAAACCACGGTGATGAGCATGTCCTGGGTCATAGTGACTTGTAATGGTTTGTTACTTGACACCTCACCACCATATCATCATGGTTGCTTAAATTGGATGTAAAGGGATTTACTCTTGGTCAGAGCTGTAATAGGCTTGCAGTTTCCGCTTACATTGTTGAGCAGCAGCTCTAGTGGGGCGGTTGCTTGGAGGATCAGAATTACTGTCCTCGGAAACTACTGGGGAAGCTAGTTCTGGTTGATACTCTCGTTTAGCCAATTCGAGAGGAACCAGCTTCTCTAAATTTTTTAGAGTAGTGTTGCCTCGGCATAAAACTTTAACTACTCTCAGGACACCTTGATGATCTGGATGAATGGCAACAATTTTGCCTATGGGCCACTCGGACCTTGGTCCATCACTGTCGACTAGTACTAGGTCCCCTGGTTTTAGTTGCACTTTATTATAAGGACTCGAAGCTCCGTAGTGGTACTCTCGTAGAGCAGTGAGGTACTCTCGAGTCCACACCTCATTCCACCTGTTAATAACCCTTGAGAGATGCTGGTAGCTTTCCACCAAGTCACCTCTGGTTACATGTGACGGGTCTACGGGGTCCTCTTCGGCTAAAGGGATGAGAGGGCTCAGTAGACCTCCATGTATCAAGTGTGAGGGATCCAGAGGACCTCTCTGGGAGAAATCATCAGACAGGTATGTTAATGGGCGGTTATTGACTCGTGCCTCGATTTCCACAACAATGGTTTGAAGTTCAGAGTAACTGACCTTTTGTCTGTGTAAGGTTTTTCTTAAACACTTCTTGACTGTGCCTATCATTCGCTCATAGAACCCACCTTGCCAGGGGGCTCTTGGTGCTATAAATTTCCAGTGACATTGTCGTCTTTGCAGGACTGACTGTACTTCTGGGTGATTCCAGACTTCTCGCAGACAGGCTTCTCCTGCCACAAAATTGGAACCATTGTCCGATATCATTAGTTTGGGACAAGATCTGCGAGCTGCAAATCTGCGGAAGGCCTGGAGGAAGGCTTAAGCACTCATATCTGAAGTCACTTCTAAATGTACGCCTCTGGTTGTAGCACACGTAAAGAGACAAATGTATGCTTTCACTGGAATCTTGTCTGGGTTGCCAGTGAGAAGTAAGGCTCCTGTGTAATCAACACCAGTGGTTTCAAAGGGACGAAGATGAACCACTCTTTTCTTCAGGGAGTGGAGGAGGTCCTGGATAAGGACATACTCTAGCATCGTATCTTTTACAGATTACATAGAATTTAATTATTGACTTGACTGTCTGACGACCTTGAGGAAGCCAGTACTTTTGTCTAAGGTCGGTGAGAGTATCTAACACTCCACCATGTAATGTACCATATTGATGGTGATGTAAAACAAGAAGTTTAGTGATGATGTGGTGACGAGGTAGTAGAATTGGATTCTTTGTGTCCAGATCAATTTTTGCATGAAGCAAACGTCCTCCACATCTTAGTATATTATGAGTGTTGGCATCATACCAGATACCTAGAGACTTAGTTATTTATCTGAAAGATTTTCATATTCCCTTCCATATGTCTCTTGTTGTGCACGTTTGATCCAGTAGAGGATAGGATTGGGAAACTTATGTCGAATTCCTATCTTATCAAGAAAGTCAAACACATGTGCAGTCACTCTTAATAACTTACTTAAGTTAGAATAATTGTGAGGATCAATGGCTAAGATTCGTTGAGGTTCTGGTTCTTTCATGGGAGTGGTGATATTGGTCACTATGACTTGTGGCTTTTGTTTGGGCCACTGACCACCAACAAGCCTTGAAGGTCCATTGAACCACAGCGAAGACTTGATAAGTTGTTTTATCGTTAACCCTCGAGATAAATAATCTGCAGGATTGTCCTTAGTAGGAACATGTCTAAATTTATATCCAGCAGATAACTCATGAATTTCCCTAACACGATTACTGACGTAGGGAGTCTTGTTTTTGTTTTTTCTTACCCATTGTAAGACTGCCTCGTTGTCTGACCACACGACAATCTCACCAAAGTAAATATTATTGAGTGTCTTTGTTTGGCAACGAGCCAATCTTACTCCCACCAGCAATGCAGTCAACTCCATTTGAGGTAAAGATCTCTTCTTAATGGGAGCAACTCTTGCTTTAGATGTGAGCAAAATTGATTGTGCACTATTAACTAAGTAGGCTACAGCGCCATACGCTTTGCCAGAGGCATCGCAGAAAACGTGCAAATTGGTGGGTAAGTTTGGTCCTGAAGCATTACGAGGAAATTTCAAAACATCTAACTGATTAAAATCCGTTGAGAGTATCTGCCATTTAGCTTGTAACTCACTTGGTAACGGATCATCCCATCCCATATGTTTCTGCCAGCACTCCTGCATTAGGAGTTTGCCCCTTATTAATATAGGACTAAGTAAGCCTAAAGGGTCAAATGGTTGACTGACAAACGAGAGCAATGTTCTCATGGTAAGGGTTGAGTTATCGGTTTGTACTGACTTGACATTCATCTCGTCAGTACTTGTGTTCCATTCCACGCCTAGAACCTTTAATTGATTGGGTACCTGATAACCTGGAAATTCTTTCTCGATTACCTGGTTGAGTAATTCATTATTTGAGGCCCATGACTGTAGTGGCATATTGGCTCCTAATAGCTCACGGTTAGCCTCATGGTAGATTTCTACCAAATTAGTTTGATCATTAGTTGTTCCCTGGAAATTGTCGACATACAAGTTGTCGCTAATGTCTGCCTTATAAGGGCTATTTGATTTCCTCAAATGTGTGTCTAATGTTGCTTGCAAAAGAAACGGTGAGGACGTAGCTCCGAATAATACTGAGGCAAAACGATATGTGATGATATCACTGTTAGGATCCAGTGGGTCCTTAATCCAGAGAAATTTTGTGTAGTTATGATCTTCCTCCTGCAAACCTACTCGGAGGAAAGCTTTGCTGATATCAGCAGTATAGGCGAAAATACCAGTGCGAAATCGTAACAGCACATCATGTAGCCTTTGTGTTAGGCTAGGTCCCGTAAGCAATTTGCCTCCAGCAGACGACAACAAATTCATTCCGTGTTGTCTGGTGCATCCAGTTATAAATTTGTAATAATGATCCGTGCCTATAAGTATTCCAACATCAGTGAGGCAGTCAGAATTTATTTTATAATCTGCTAGCCTCATGCGGTTTCGTTTAAGATGTCTCGCAGTGCGAGCTAAACCTGTGACCTGCAGGTCTGTAGGAAGTTTATCTACTACTACAGCTTGTATTGGGCTAGTGGAAGATCCAAGTCTCACTAATACCTTAACTACTTGGTATTCACGAGGTCCACTATTCATCAAGAAACCAGAAATATTTAACCTCACACTTTTGGCAGGTTTTAAATTTAACTGCTCTACTAAATGTTGTGTAATGAAGGTTTTCTGTGATCCTTGATCAAAAAGACCTCTAGTATTAACTCTAGATCTTCGGTTTATTAGTCTAAGTTGAGCTGTAGGCAGAGTAGTATTATTGCCTGACTCAGTAGCAA
The DNA here is from genome assembly GCF_040958095.1 of Procambarus clarkii. Taxonomy (NCBI): domain Eukaryota; kingdom Metazoa; phylum Arthropoda; class Malacostraca; order Decapoda; family Cambaridae; genus Procambarus; species Procambarus clarkii. The sequence continues at coordinate 6,233,838 of NC_091210.1, read as the reverse complement.
GTACATTTATTTCTTGATGTACTTTGCAATATTGCACTGTGGTAGAATTCGTGGAATTCTCCCCAGTGGTCATGGTTGGTGTAGAAGATTTTCTACATAAGGCGTAGTGATGTACACCTTGGTTGCATCTGTTGCAGGAACGTAGCTGCACTACACATTTTTTGGGATCATGAGAGCCCATGCACTTGGTGCACTTGTGTATTTCTTGCAACCTTTTAATCCTAGTATTATAAGTAGGATAAACAGAGCATTGATAAGTGGCATGTCCTTGATTGCAGAACAGACACCTTCTCTGGTTAGTTGACTTGGTCTCTTTAGTAGACAAGTCATTGGTCATCTCAGAAGGAGACACCGAATAAGTACCTACATTTACACTTCTTTTCCCAGTGGATGGAGTAGTCTTGGATTTATATTTATTAGACTTATTTAAAGTCATTTTTGGTTTGACTGAAGTGTCAATTTGAGCTGAGTTACGATGGGAGTTAGTGGAGGAGTTTGAAACTTTCTCCCCATCTTGGTTGGCTCTTTGTCTTTCGACTAAGGTTTGTAGACCTTCTGTGATTTCTTTCAAAGTCAAAAAGGTCTTATTGTACATAGTACACAACTTATCTAAAGTTTCTCCTGGCAATTTTTGCCTAACAACTACTTTGGTCATCCATTCAGCTGACTGAATTTGGACTTTAAGGCTTAAGGCCTTGAGTAAAGACTCTAACTCTAGTCTGAAATTTTGGAGAGAATCTGCAGAATTATTAGCAGAGGGTAAATCTAGCAATTTTTGAACTAAGACAGTAATAGTTCTCTCCGTGTTATCGTAGTTGGTTTTGAGCAATTGAACAGCTAAGGTGTAACCATCACTGGTCAGTGTTATATTAGAGATTACTTTCAAGGCTTCATTTCGTAACAAGCCTTGTAAATAAGTGAATTTGGTGGTTTGAGGAACGTTAGCTTTAGAGTCTACTGCATCTACGAATTTACTCCAGAAATCATCCCAACTTTCTGTATCTAATCCTGAAAATGAAGGCAAGTCTAAAGTAGGTAAACGAACCTCTGGTAGTTGGTTACTGAATTGAGACCCTGTGTTACTGGTATTGGATTTAGATTGTTTTGCTAGTGTAGATAGCATGTAAAGTTTATCTTGAGTCTCATCTTCATACTGGGAGATATCGTCTACAATTTGACTTACTTCATCAGGATCAGTTTCTGTGGTATTCAGTAGAGTAAGATAAGACTGACTTGTAGACTTAACTTGATCAAATTTCAGTTCAGCTACTCTTACTGATGTCTCTAAGTGATAAGAGTCAATGGGAGTATCTTTAGATAAGCCCTCAGCCTTGTTAATTAATCTGGTCAAATGACCTTTAAGGCCAATATAAGTTCTCCTTAATTGCTCAGGAGTAGCCATGTTGGGCTTGGGTCCAAACTTCATGGGATTAGTATATGTATTACTAATGAAGCTTGGGTACTTGTTCATTAGTTGACAAGTAACATTAAATGTAGCCTAATTTAATGTGGCTAATTTATACTCTACCTCACTTGAGGTTAAATGTACCTACCTAACAACAAGTAGCTAGATATTTTGTGCATTGTCTGAACTTCACCATTAGTTCTCGTCCGGTTAGCTCTTCTATATCACCATTAGAGGTAATGGGGATCATCCAGCAATACACAAAATAGATACATACAAATAATGAGTACAAGAGAAATATTATGGAGACACTCCAATCAGAGTTATCTCAAAGTTTAATCCCACCCTGGATAGGGTCAGCACAAATAATATAATACATACACTACTGACTAGCTTAAATCTAGTCGTGATAATTCCTACCTAAGAACTATAAATTTATTTAGTCTGGGCTTGTACCAAATTCAGCACAATCTCAGCCTAAATTCTACCTAATAAGATTGGTAAAGATTATTGTGGTGCAGTAAGGTGAATATAATTGTGCTGTATTTTTGGGTTTATTGTTTTTATAAGGGTGCACTTGCACACACAAGTGAAAACATATAAAGGTTATGAGCTGATGCTCCTGGTGACCTAAAGATTCTTACTTCAGTATGAAGTGTAGGCCTAAGTGTTGTGGGCAATTAACTGTGTCCCACTAGTGCTACCTTGTACATGAGGTGAAAGAAGCAATGAATTGGTGTGACTTAGACTAACTTATGTGTTACGCTGTTGGCAGACACAATTAATTAAATGGTTAGTCTAGATTACATCACACAAGGATTAGTTATTAATAATTAGTATTTATAATTATAATTTATGTTTATCCGGTTTGAAGGACCATAATGTGGGATATTTGGGGCTTGACTCTATTTATTTAAAATTTAATGTAATGAAAATCAATTACGAAGGACCACCCGCTTTTATAGTAAAGAGGGAAACTAATAAATATGATCATTAGAGAATTCCTAGATGAACCAGTAACTACGGATAAAATACTAGAGAATATGATCACTTATATAAATTAATGGGCTGTATAATTTAACTGAATCAAAGCCTCAAACACCTACATTGGGAGGTTATTACTGGAACTTCATATATGTCCAGGAACTAGTGTGGTTCGTGCACCAGTTCATTATGCAATAATCTAATCCTATGACCAATTATAGAATCGTTGTATTTGTCACCAATAAGAACATAGATTATGAACATGAGAAATTAATAATTATAATAAACACATGTTAATCCAAAAAACAGTGCTCTGCATGAATAATACTACAGATAATGTAATTTAAGGAATACGGAAAGGGTCTTAGCTTGAAGACGTTTTCCAAGACATCGGTTGTGAATCATCCTCGGAGTCTCCTGAACTCATCATGGAACACTGGGAGATGATTAACACGGGAAATGACAGCTCAGGGAATTCTTCACACACGCTGCAAATCAAATTATATTCAGTAGGAACAGATTAAGCTGCTAGACATCTATGTTCAAGAAAATTAAATTAATGAATGGAGACAGATAATAACCTGTGGTTTTTTATAGTCGCTCTGCGTGACGACAAGCTACCCAGCTATAACCCCCTCCTAAATGATGCATCAAATGGGAATAAAGGTACTTAGCTAATAGGGCACTGTGTAAGCTAAGGCTTGCCGAAGTTCGCGTCCTAGGTTCAGGCGTCGTTGTAACGAACACGTGGTATCGAGCCTAGCCTAGATGTTGACGCGCTTCTCTGGCCGGTCACGTTGTGCTACACGGAACAAATTTAACAGGTTCCTGGCTGAATGTCAAATTAAATCTCTTGACAATTCAACACGACGTATAAAGTGACACTGACACCAGCTAAGTTGTTGTCTGCAAAGGTTCTTCACACCTCACAGTGGCGACTTTCGTCTTGCGCTCTTGGTGGCGTCCACCCTGGTGGCTTGGGTAATGGCGTCTCTCTTGGTGAACGTCGCCTCGTGTACTGGCGTCTCCCCTGCCCCGCTCCGCATCCCGCATTTGATACACAAATTATTTACTACGAATATTATCATTTCTCGCAGGTGCGATTGAAATGCTCGGATAAGGACGGGTTTATTATTCAGAGGAGTTAAATATTATTATTTGCCCGTTTTATGATGGTAAACAAGCAATGGAGATGAATTAAAGTCTCTCCAGGGCATTCACGCGTGACGTGAAATTTATTACCAGATAACAGTTATAACTATAAACGCTCTATTTGGCATTAGTTGGGGATCAGTTTATCTGTAAATAATTATCACACAGAACACCGTTGTTTTATAGAGAATCAAACTCAATTCTCAGACACACTGGATATAGTTGTGTTTATTATAATGGAATCTGACGCAATACTGGCGTCTGGTGACGTAAGAATTCTAGCCTTATTGTACAGATGTAATTATTAGTACATGTGAACTCTACGTTTGGTTAATTTTAATTACTACAATGATTAGATTTAGTAATAATAAAATAATAATACAACAGAGTTGTATTATGTTGGAAATTTCCAACAGGTGGTGGGTGGTGGCGGGTGGCGGCTGGTGGTGGGTGGTGGCGGCTGGTGGTGGGTGGTGGCGGGTGGTGACTGGTGGTGGGTGGCGGCTGGTGGTGGGTGGTGGTGGTGGCGGCTGGTGGTGGCGGCTGTTGGTGTGTGGTGGCGGCTGGTGGTGGCTGGTGGTGGGTGGTGGCGGCTGGTGGGTGGTGGCTGGTGGTGGGTGGTGGCGGGAGGCGGCTGGTGGTGGCAGCTGGTGGCGGCTGGTGGTGGGTGGTGGTGGCGGCTGGTGGTGGGTGGTGGCGGCTAGTGGTGGGTGGTGGCGGGTGGTGGTGGCGGGTGGCGGCTGGTGGTGGGTGGTGGCGGCTGGTGGCGGCCAGCTGGGACACACCCTCCACCACTGAAGGTCTGAGCACAACTAACCATATGTCTCTCTCACCACCAGCCCAGTGTTGCCAGCTCTCAAAATGTTTCCTTTAAAGATTGTATATTATCTCTGAACAACAAGTTTGATTATCAAGGAAATAATGCATATATTATTGTGACATTAATACTGTGCAATATCTTATTACATTCCTGCTAAATAATTATAATTTGAAACAGGACAAAAAATCAAACATATATATATATATATATATATATATATATATATATATATATATATATATATATATATATATATATATATATATATATATATATATATATATAAAAACCAACATTAGAGATTACGAGGCCTAGGCCTATCTGTGAACACACATCCTGCTTCCCTGGCCTGCTACCCTCTCACACCTCACGCTCTTAACTCACTCTCATAATCACTCTCACTCTCAATCACTCTTATGCACTATTACTCTCAGTCATCCTTACTCACTCTTACTCTCAGTCATCCTTACTCACTCTTACCCACTCTTACTCACTCTCATACTCACTCTTACTCTCAGTCACTCTTACTCTGTCACTCTTACTCTGTCACTTTTACTCTCAGTCATCCTTACCCATTCATACTCACTCTCTCACTCTTACTCTCATACTCTTACTCTCAATCACTCTTACTCGCACTCACTCTCAATTACTCTTATTCTCAATCACTCTTACTCCCAATCACTCTTACTCTCAATTATTCTTACTCCCAATCACTATCAATTACTCTTACTCTCAATCACTCTTACTCTCATTCTTACTCTTACTCTCATTCTTACTCTTACTCACTCTTACTCTCACTCTTACTCCCAATCACTCTTACTCACTCTCACTCTTACTCCCAAACACTCTTACTCTCAATCACTCTTACTCTCATTCTTACTCTTACTCACTCTTACTCCTAATCACTCTTACTCACTCTTACTCTCACTCTTTCTCCCAATCACTCTTACTCTTACTCCTAATCACTCTTACTCTCAATCACTCTTACTCACTCTTTCTCCCAATCACTCTTACTCTCACTCCTACTTCCAATCACTCTTACTCTCACTCTAACTCTCAATCACTCTTACTCTCACTCTAACTCTCAATCGCTCTTACTCTCACTCTCAATCACTCTTACTCTCAATCACTCTTACTCTCACTCTAACTCTCAATCACTCTTACTCTAACTCTCAATCACTCTTACTCTCATTTCTCAATCACTCTTACTCTCATACTCACTCTGTCACTCTTACTCTCACTCACTCTTACTCTCAGTCACTCTTACTTTTACTCACTCTCACTCACTCTTACTCACACTTACACACTCTCTGGCTCTCTCACTCACCTTCAGTCACTCTTACTCTCAGTCACTCTTACCCACTCTCGCTCACTCTTACTCACTCTAGTTAATAAGAACACGCCAATATAAGACAACAAAACGTTTTCAGATTCTTTCCCACCACTTTTCAGCAACTTTTATAATTTATATAAATTATCTTAGGGAAAAATACATAAATTTTATATTTAAACATGATATTAGTGTTTAGTGGAATGCATAAGGAGTCAAATTGTGTTATAAAGAGCGATTTTTAGAAAATTTGGAAAACTACTTTTTTCTGATCATATTATAACTAAATGGATTTTGAACGTTTCACTGAGCCAATAAATATCATTCACAATTTATTATTGAATTTTACAAAAAATACTATAAATTTCATATTTAAACATGTAAAAACTATTTGTAATACATTAGGAACAAAATAGTTGTAGAAAAACAATTTATTATAAAACCTTTGTGTTTGGATTTTTTTATTAAAAGTTTCTCAAAGGCTCACCTGCAGCCATTCTCAATGCAAATCAATCCCAAACCTATGGGAAGAGATAGACGGACGTTTTCTAGATGATTTGTGTTTGCTGGGACATGTCACGTGGAGCTGGCTGGCGTCACACATGTCACGTGGAGCTGGGTGACGTCACACATGTCACGTGGAGCTGGCTGACGTCACACATGTCACGTGGAGCTGGCTGACGTCACACATGTCACGTGGAGCTGGCTGACGTCACACATGTCACGGGGAGCTGGGTGACGTCACACATGTCACGTGGAGCTGGCTGACGTCACACATGTCACGTGGAGCTGGGTGACGTCACACATGTCACGTGGAGCTGGCTGACGTCACATGTCACGTGGAGCTGGCTGATGTCACATAACACGTGAAGCTGGCTGACGTCACACATGTCAAGTGGAGCAGGCTGACATCACATATGTCATGTGGAGCTGGCTGACGTCACACATGTCACGTGGAGCTGGTTGAAGTCACATGTCACGTGGAGCTGGCTGACGTCACATGTCACGTGGAGCTGGCTGATGTCACAAATGTCACGTGGAGCTGGCTGACGTCACACATGTCACGTGGAGCTGGCTGACGTCACATGTCACGTGGAGCTGGCTGACGTCACACATGTCACGGGGAGCTGGGTGACGTCACACATGTCACGTGGAGCTGGCTGACGTCACACATGTCACGTGGAGCTGGCTGACGTCACACATGTCACGGGGAGCTGGCTGACGTCACACATGTCACGCAGAGCTGGCTGACGTCACACATGTCACGTGGAGCTGGCTGACGTCACACATGTCAAGTGGAGCAGGCTGACATCACATATGTCATGTGGAGCTGGCTGACGTCACACATGTCACGTGGAGCTGGTTGAAGTCACATGTCACGTGGAGCTGGCTGACGTCACATGTCACGTGGAGCTGGCTGATGTCACAAATGTCACGTGGAGCTGGCTGACGTCACACATGTCACATGGAGCTGGCTGACGTCACATGTCACGTGGAGCTGGCTGACGTCACACATGTCACGGGGAGCTGGGTGACGTCACACATGCCACGTGGAGCTGGCTGACGTCACACATGTCACGTGGAGCTGGCTGACGTCACACATGTCACGGGGAGCTGGCTGACGTCACACATGTCACGCAGAGCTGGCTGACGTCACACATGTCACGTGGAGCTGGCTGACGTCACACATGTCACGGGGAGCTGGCTGACGTCACACATGTCACGTGGAGCTGGTTGACGTCACACATGTCACGTGGAGCTGGCTGACGTCACACATGTCACGTGGAGCTGGCTGACGTCACATATGTCACATCGAGCTGGCTGACGTCACACATGTCACGTGGAGCTGGCTGACGTCACACATGTCACGTGGAGCTGGCTGACGTTACACATGTCACGTGGAGCTGGCTGACGTCACACATGTCACGTGGAGCTGGCTGACGTCACACATGTCACGTGGAGCTGGCTGACGTCACATATGTGACGTGGAGCTGGCTGACGTCACACATGTCACGTGGAGCTGGCTGACGTCACATGTCACGTGGAGCTGGCTGACGTCACACATGTCACGTGGAGCTGGCTGACGTCACATGTCACGAGGAGCTGGCTAACTTCACATGTCACGTGAAGCTGGCTGACGTCACACATGTCAAGTGGAGCTGGCTGACGTCACACATGTCACATGGAGCTGGCTGACGTCACACATGTCACGTGGAGCTGGCTGACGTCACACATGTCAAGTGGAGCAGGCTGACATCACATATGTCATGTGGAGCTGGCTGACGTCACACATGTCACGTGGAGCTGGTTGAAGTCACATGTCACGTGGAGCTGGCTGACGTCACATGTCACGTGGAGCTGGCTGATGTCACAAATGTCACGTGGAGCTGGCTGACGTCACACATGTCACGTGGAGCTGGCTGACGTCACATGTCACGTGGAGCTGGCTGACGTCACACATGTCACGGGGAGCTGGGTGACGTCACACATGTCACGTGGAGCTGGCTGACGTCACACATGTCACGTGGAGCTGGCTGACGTCACACATGTCACGGGGAGCTGGCTGACGTCACACATGTCACGCAGAGCTGGCTGACGTCACACATGTCACGTGGAGCTGGCTGACGTCACACATGTCACGGGGAGCTGGCTGACGTCACACATGTCACGTGGAGCTGGTTGACGTCACACATGTCACGTGGAGCTGGCTGACATCACACATGTCACGTGGAGCTGGCTGACGTCACATATGTCACATCGAGCTGGCTGACGTCACACATGTCACGTGGAGCTGGCTGACGTCACACATGTCACGTGGAACTGGCTGACGTTACACATGTCACGTGGAGCTGGCTGACGTCACACATGTCACGTGGAGCTGGCTGACGTCACACATGTCACGTGGAGCTGGCTGACGTCACATATGTGACGTGGAGCTGGCTGACGTCACACATGTCACGTGGAGCTGGCTGACGTCACATGTCACGTGGAGCTGGCTGACGTCACACATGTCACGTGGAGCTGGCTGACGTCACATGTCACGAGGAGCTGGCTAACGTCACATGTCACGTGAAGCTGGCTGACGTCACACATGTCAAGTGGAGCTGGCTGACGTCACACATGTCACATGGAGCTGGCTGACGTCACATGTCACGTGGAGCTGGCTGACGTCACATGTCACGTGGAGCTGGCTGACGTCACACATGTCACGTGGAGCTGGCTGACGTCACACATGTCACGTGGAGCTGGCTGACGTCACACATGTCACGGGGAGCTGGGAGACGTCACACATGTCACGTGGAGCTGGCTGACGTCACACATGTCACGTGGAGCTGGGTAACGTCACACATGTCACGTGGAGCTGGCTGACGTCACACATGTCACGTGGAGCTGGTTGACGTCACACATGTCACGTGGTGCTGGCTGACGTCACACATGTCACGTGGAGCTGGCTGACGTTACACATGTCACGTGGAGCTGGCTGACGTCACACATGTTACATGGAGCTGGCTGACGTCACACATGTCACGTGGTGCTGGCTGACGTCACACATGTCACGTGGAGCTGGGTGACGTCACACATGTCACGTGGAGCTGGCTGACGTCACACATGTCACGTGGAGCTGGCTGACGTCACACATGTCACGTGGTGTTGGCTGACGTCACACATGTCACGTGGAGCTGGGTGACGTCACACATGTCACGTGGAGCTGGCTGACGTCACATGTCACGTGGAGCTGGATGACGTCACACATGTAACGTGGAGCTGGCTGACGTCACACATGTCACGTGGAGCTGGCTGACGTCACACATGTCACGTGGAGCTGGCTGACGTCACACATGTCACGTGGAGCTGGGTGACGTCACACATGTCACTTGGAGATGGCTGACGTCACGTGGAGCTGGCTGACGTCACACATGTCACGTGGAGCTGGCTGACGTCACACATGTCACGTGGAGCTGGCTGACGTCACACATGTCACGTGGAGCTGGCTGACGTCACACATGTCACGTGGAGCTGGCTGACGTCACATGTCACGTGGAACTGGCTGACGTCACACATGTCACGTGGAGCTGGCTGACGTCACACATGTCACGTGGAGCTGGCTGACGTCACATATGTCACATGGAGCTGGCTGACGTCACATGTCACGTGTAGCTGGGTGACGTCACACATGTCACGGGGAGCTGGGTGACGTCACACAAATGTCACGTGGAGCTGGCTGACGTCACACATGTCACGTGGAGCTGGCTGACGTCACACATGTCACGGGGAGCTGGCTGACGTCACACATGTCACGCGGAGCTGGCTGACGTCACACATGTCACGTGGAGCTCGCTGACGTCACACATGTCACGGGGAGCTGGCTGACGTCACACATGTCATGTGGAGCTGGTTGACGTCACACATGTCACGTGGAGCTTACTGACGTCACACATGTCACGTGGAGCTGGCTGACGTCACATATGTCATATCGAGCTGGGTGACGTCACACATGTCACGGGGAGCTGGGTGACGTCACACATGTCACGGGGAGCTGGGTGACGTCACACAAATGTCACGTGGAGCTGGCTGACGTCACACATGTCACGTGGAGCTGGCTGACGTCACACATGTCACGTGGAGCTGGCTGACGTCACACATGTCACGGGGAGCTGGCTGACGTCACACATGTCACGCAGAGCTGGCTGACGTCACACATGTCACGTGGAGCTGGCTGACGTCACACATGTCAAGTGGAGCAGGCTGACATCACATATGTCATGTGGAGCTGGCTGACGTCACACATGTCACGTGGAGCTGGTTGAAGTCACATGTCACGTGGAGCTGGCTGACGTCACATGTCACGTGGAGCTGGCTGATGTCACAAATGTCACGTGGAGCTGGCTGACGTCACACATGTCACGTGGAGCTGGCTGACGTCACATGTCACGTGGAGCTGGCTGACGTCACACATGTCACAAGGAGCTGGGTGACGTCACACATGCCACGTGGAGCTGGCTGACGTCACACATGTCACGTGGAGCTGGCTGACGTCACACATGTCACGGGGAGCTGGCTGACGTCACACATGTCACGCAGAGCTGGCTGACGTCACACATGTCACGTGGAGCTGGCTGACGTCACACATGTCACGGGGAGCTGGCTGACGTCACACATGTCACGTGGAGCTGGTTGACGTCACACATGTCACGTGGAGCTGGCTGACGTCACACATGTCACGTGGAGCTGGCTGACGTCACATATGTCACATCGAGCTGGCTGACGTCACACATGTCACGTGGAGCTGGCTGACGTCACACATGTCACGTGGAGCTGGCTGACGTTACACATGTCACGTGGAGCTGGCTGACGTCACACATGTCACGTGGAGCTGTCTGACGTCACACATGTCACGTGGAGCTGGCTGACGTCACATATGTGACGTGGAGCTGGCTGACGTCACACATGTCACGTGGAGCTGGCTGACGTCACATGTCACGTGGAGCTGGCTGACGTCACACATGTCACGTGGAGCTGGCTGACGTCACATGTCACGAGGAGCTGGCTAACGTCACATGTCACGTGAAGCTGGCTGACGTCACACATGTCAAGTGGAGCTGGCTGACGTCACACATGTCACATGGAGCTGGCTGACGTCACACATGTCACGTGGAGCTGGCTGACGTCACACATGTCAAGTGGAGCAGGCTGACATCACATATGTCATGTGGAGCTGGCTGACGTCACACATGTCACGTGGAGCTGTTTGAAGTCACATGTCACGTGGAGCTGGCTGACGTCACATGTCACGTGGAGCTGGCTGATGTCACAATGTCACGTGGAGCTGGCTGACGTCACACATGTCACGTGGAGCTGGCTGACGTCACATGTCACGTGGAGCTGGCTGACGTCACACATGTCACGGGGAGCTGGGTGACGTCACACATGTCACGTGGAGCTGGCTGACGTCACACATGTCACGTGGAGCTGGCTGACGTCACACATGTCACGGGGAGCTGGCTGACGTCACACATGTCACGCAGAGCTGGCTGACGTCACACATGTCACGTGGAGCTGGCTGACGTCACACATGTCACGGGGAGCTGGCTGACGTCACACATGTCACGTGGAGCTGGTTGACGTCACACATGTCACGTGGAGCTGGCTGACGTCACACATGTCACGTGGAGCTGGCTGACGTCACATATGTCACATCGAGCTGGCTGACGTCACACATGTCACGTGGAGCTGGCTGACGTCACACATGTCACGTGGAGCTGGCTGACGTTACACATGTCACGTGGAGCTGGCTGACGTCACACATGTCACGTGGAGCTGGCTGACGTCACACATGTCACGTGGAGCTGGCTGACGTCACATATGTGACGTGGAGCTGGCTGACGTCACACATGTCACGTGGAGCTGGCTGACGTCACATGTCACGTGGAGCTGGCTGACGTCACACATGTCACGTGGAGCTGGCTGACGTCACATGTCACGAGGAGCTGGCTAACGTCACATGTCACGTGAAGCTGGCTGACGTCACACATGTCAAGTGGAGCTGGCTGACGTCACACATGTCACATGGAGCTGGCTGACGTCACATGTCACGTGGAGCTGGCTGACGTCACATGTCACGTGGAGCTGGCTGACGTCACACATGTCACGTGGAGCTGGCTGACGTCACACATGTCACGTGGAGCTGGCTGACGTCACACATGTCACGGGGAGCTGGGAGACGTCACACATGTCACGTGGAGCTGGCTGACGTCACACATGTCACGTGGAGCTGGGTAACGTCACACATGTCACGTGGAGCTGGCTGACGTCACACATGTCACGTGGAGCTGGTTGACGTCACACATGTCACGTGGTGCTGGCTGACGTCACACATGTCACGTGGAGCTGGCTGACGTTACACATGTCACGTGGAGCTGGCTGACGTCACACATGTTACATGGAGCTGGCTGACGTCACACATGTCACGTGGTGCTGGCTGACGTCACACATGTCACGTGGAGCTGGCTGACGTCACACATGTCACGTGGAGCTGGCTGACGTCACACATGTCACGTGGAGCTGGCTGACGTCACACATGTCACGTGGTGTTGGCTGACGTCACACATGTCACGTGGAGCTGGGTGACGTCACACATGTCACGTGGAGCTGGCTGACGTCACATGTCACGTGGAGCTGGATGACGTCACACATGTAACGTGGAGCTGGCTGACGTCACACATGTCACGTGGAGCTGGCTGACGTCACACATGTCACGTGGAGCTGGCTGACGTCACACATGTCACGTGGAGCTGGGTGACGTCACACATGTCACTTGGAGATGGCTCACGTCACGTGGAGCTGGCTGACGTCACACATGTCACGTGGAGCTGGCTGACGTCACACATGTCACGTGGAGCTGGCTGACGTCACACATGTCACGTGGAGCTGGCTGACGTCACACATGTCACGTGGAGCTGGCTGACGTCACACATGTCACGTGGAACTGGCTGACGTCACACATGTCACGTGGAGCTGGCTGACGTCACACATGTCACGTGGAGCTGGCTGACGTCACATATGTCACATGGAGCTGGCTGACGTCACATGTCACGTGTAGCTGGGTGACGTCACACATGTCACGGGGAGCTGGGTGACGTCACACAAATGTCACGTGGAGCTGGCTGACGTCACACATGTCACGTGGAGCTGGCTGACGTCACACATGTCACGGGGAGCTGGCTGACGTCACACATGTCACGCGGAGCTGGCTGACGTCACACATGTCACGTGGAGCTCGCTGACGTCACACATGTCACGGGGAGCTGGCTGACGTCACACATGTCATGTGGAGCTGGTTGACGTCACACATGTCACGTGGAGCTTACTGACGTCACACATGTCACGTGGAGCTGGCTGACGTCACATATGTCACATCGAGCTGGGTGACGTCACACATGTCACGGGGAGCTGGGTGACGTCACACATGTCACGTGGAGCTGGCTGACGTCACACATGTCACGTGGAGCTGGGTGACGTCACACATGTCACGTGGAGCTGGCTGACGTCACACATGTCACGTGGAGCTGGGTGACGTCACACATGTCACTTGGAGCTGGCTGACGTCACGTGTCACGTGGAGCTGGCTGACGTCACACATGTCACGTGGAGCTGGCTGACGTCACACATGTCACGTGGAGCTGGCTGACGTCACACATGTCACGTGGAGCTGGCTGACGTCACACATGTCACGTGGAACTGGCTGACGTCACACATGTCACGTGGAGCTGGCTGACGTCACACATGTCAGGTGGAGCTGGCTGACGTCACACATGTCACATGGAGCTGGCTGACGTCACATGTCACGTGTAGCTGGGTGACGTCACACATGTCACGGGGAGCTGGGTGACGTCACACATGTCACGTGGAGCTGGCTGACGTCACACATGTCACGTGGAGCTGGCTGACGTCACACATGTCACGGGGAGCTGGCTGACGTCACACATGTCACGCGGAGCTGGCTGACGTCACACATGTCACGTGGAGCTCGCTGACGTCACACATGTCACGGGGAGCTGGCTGACGTCACACATGTCATGTGGAGCTGGTTGACGTCACACATGTCACGTGGAGCTTACTGACGTCACACATGTCACGTGGAGCTGGCTGACGTCACATATGTCACATCGAGCTGGGTGACGTCACACATGTCACGGGGAGCTGGGTGACGTCACACATGTCACGTGGAGCTGGCTGACGTCACACATGTCACGTGGAGCTGGCTGACGTCACACATGTCACGGGGAGCTGGCTGACGTCACACATGTCACGCGGAGCTGGCTGACGTCACACATGTCACGTGGAGCTCGCTGACGTCACACATGTCACGGGGAGCTGGCTGACGTCACACATGTCATGTGGAGCTTACTGACGTCACACATGTCACGTGGAGCTGGCTGACGTCACATATGTCACATCGAGCTGGCTGACGTCACACATGTCACGTGGAGCTGGCTGACGTCACACATGTCACGTGGAGCTGGCTGACGTCACACATGTCACGTGGAATTGGCTGACGTCACATGTGTGACGTGGAGCTGGCTGACGTCACACGTGTCACGTGGAGCTGGCTGACGTCACGTGGAGCTGGCTGACGTCACACATGTCACGTGGAGCTGGCTGACGTCACATGTCACGTGGAGCTGGCTGACGTCACATGTCACGTGAAGCTGGCTGACGTCACACATGTCAAGTGGAGCTGGCTGACGTCACACATGTCAAGTGGAGCTGGCTGACGTCACATATGTCATGTGGAGCTGGCTGACGTCACACATGTCACGTGGAGCTTACTGACGTCACACATGTCACGTGGAGCTGGCTGACGTCACATATGTCACATCGAGCTGGCTGACGTCACACATGTCACGTGCAGCTGGCTGACGTCATACATGTCACGTGGAGCTGGCTGACGTCACACATGTCACGTGGAATTGGCTGACGTCACATGTGTGACGTGGAGCTGGCTGACGTCACACGTGTCACGTGGAGCTGGCTGACGTCACGTGGAGCTGGCTGACGTCACACATGTCACGTGGAGCTGGCTGACGTCACATGTCACGTGGAGCTGGCTGACGTCACATGTCACGTGAAGCTGGCTGACGTCACACATGTCAAGTGGAGCTGGCTGACGTCACATATGTCATGTGGAGCTGGCTGACGTCACACATGTCACGTGGAGCTGGCTGACGTCACATGTCACGTGGAGCTGGCTGACGTCACATGTCACGTGGAGCTGGCTGACGTCACACATGTCACGGGGAGCTGGCTGACGTCACATATGTCACGTGGAGCTGGCTGACGTCACACATGTCACGTGGAGCTGGGTGACGTGACACCTGTCACGTGGAGCTGGCTGACGTCACACATGTCACGTGGAGCTGGCTGACGTCACACATGTCACGTGGTGCTGGGTGACGTCACACATGTCACGTGGAGCTGGGTGACGTCACACATGTCACGTGGAGCTGGCTGACGTCACATGTCACGTGGAGCTGGATGACGTCACACATGTAACGTGGAGCTGGCTGACGTCACACATGTCACGTGGAGCTGGCTGACGTCACACATGTCACGTGGAGCTGGCTGACGTCACACATGTCACGTGGAGCTGGGTGACGTCACACATGTCACTTGGAGCTGGCTGACGTCACGTGTCACGTGGAGCTGGCTGACGTCAGACATGTCACGTGGAGCTGGCTGACGTCACACATGTCACGTGGAGCTGGCTGACGTCACACATGTCACGTGGAGCTGGCTGACGTCACACATGTCACGTGGAGCTGGCTGACGTCACACATGTCACGTGGAACTGGCTGACGTCACACATGTCACGGGGAGCTGGGTGACGTCACACATGTCACGTGGAGCTGGCTGACGTCACACATGTCACGTGGAGCTGGCTGACGTCACACATGTCACGGGGAGCTGGCTGACGTCACACATGTCACGCGGAGCTGGCTGACGTCACACATGTCACGTGGAGCTCGCTGACGTCACACATGTCACGGGGAGCTGGCTGACGTCACACATGTCATGTGGAGCTGGTTGACGTCACACATGTCACGTGGAGCTTACTGACGTCACACATGTCACGTGGAGCTGGCTGACGTCACATATGTCACATCGAGCTGGGTGACGTCACACATGTCACGGGGAGCTGGGTGACGTCACACATGTCACGTGGAGCTGGCTGACGTCACACGTGTCACGTGGAGCTGGTTGACGTCACACATGTCACGTGGAGCTGGCTGACGTCACACATGTCACGTGGAGCTGCGTGACGTCACACATGTCACTTGGAGCTGGCTGACGTCACGTGTCACGTGGAGCTGGCTGACGTCACACATGTCACGTAAAGCTGGCTGACGTCACACATGTCACGTGGAGCTGGCTGACGTCACACATGTCACGTGGAGCTGGCTGACGTCACACATGTCACGTGGAGCTGGCTGACGTCACACATGTCACGTGGAACTGGCTGACGTCACACATGTCACGTGGAGCTGGCTGACGTCACACATGTCACGTGGAGCTGGCTGACGTCACACATGTCACATGGAGCTGGCTGACGTCACATGTCACGTGTAGCTGGGTGACGTCACACATGTCACGGAGAGCTGGGTGACGTCACACATGTCACGTGGAGCTGGCTGACGTCACACATGTCACGTGGAGCTGGCTGACGTCACACATGTCACGGGGAGCTGGCTGACGTCACACATGTCACGCGGAGCTGGCTGACGTCACACATGTCACGTGGAGCTCGCTGACGTCACACATGTCACGGGGAGCTGGCTGACGTCACACATGTCATGTGGAGCTGGTTGACGTCACACATGTCACGTGGAGCTTACTGACGTCACACATGTCACGTGGAGCTGGCTGACGTCACATATGTCACATCGAGCTGGGTGACGTCACACATGTCACGGGGAGCTGGGTGACGTCACACGTGTCACGTGGAGCTGGCTGACGTCACACATGTCACGTGGAGCTGGCTGACGTCACACATGTCACGGGGAGCTGGCTGACGTCACACATGTCACGCGGAGCTGGCTGACGTCACGTGGAGCTGGCTGACGTCACGTGGAGCTGGCTGACGTCACGTGGAGCTGGCTGACGTCACACATGTCACGTGGAGCTGGCTGACGTCACATGTCACGTGGAGCTGGCTGACGTCACATGTCACGTGAAGCTGGCTGACGTCACACATGTCAAATGGAGCTGGCTGACGTCACATATGTCATGTGGAGCTGGCTGACGTCACACATGTCACGTGGAGCTGGCTGACGTCACATGTCACGTGGAGCTGGCTGACGTCACACATGTCACGTGGAGCTGGCTGACGTCACACATGTCACGTGGAACTGGCTGACGTCACACATGTCACGTGGAGCTGGCTGACGTCACACATGTCAGGTGGAGCTGGCTGACGTCACACATGTCACATGGAGCTTGCTGACGTCACGTGTCACGTGTAGCTGGGTGACGTCACACATGTCACGGGGAGCTGGGTGACGTCACACATGTCACGTGGAGCTGGCTGACGTCACACATGTCACGTGGAGCTGGCTGACGTCACACATGTCACGGGGAGCTGGCTGACGTCACACATGTCACGTGGTCCTGGCTGACGTCACACATGTCACGTGGAGCTGGGTGACGTCACACATGTCACGTGGAGCTGGCTGACGTCACACATGTCACGTGGAGCTGGCTGACGTCACACATGTCACGTGGTGCTGGCTGACGTCACACATGTCACGTGGAGCTGGGTGACGTCACACATGTCACGTGGAGCTGGCTGACGTCACATGTCACGTGGAGCTGGCTGACGTCACACATGTAACGTGGAGCTGGCTGACGTCACACATGTCACGTGGAGCTGGCTGACGTCACATATGTCACGTGGAGCTGGCTGATGTCACACATGTCACGTGTAGCTGGCTGACGTCACATGTCACGTGGAGCTGGCTGACGTCACACATGTCACGTACAGCTGGCTGACGTCACACATGTCACGTGCAGCTGGCTGACGTCACACATGTCACGTGGAGCTGGCTGACGTCACACATGTCACGTGGAGCTGGCTGACGTCACACATGTCACGTGGAGCTGGCTGACGTCACACATGTCACGTGGAGCTGGCTGACGTCACACATGTCACGGGGAGCTGGCTGACGTCACACATGTCACGTGGAGCTGGCTGACGTCACACATGTCACGTGGAGCTGGCTGACGTCACACATGTCACGTGGAGCTGGCAGACGTCACACATGTCACGTGGAGCTGGCTGACGTCACACATGTCACGTGGAGCTGGCTGACGTCACATGTCACGTGGAGCTGGCTGACGTCACATAACACGTGAAGCTGGCTGACGTCACACATGTCA
Source organism: Procambarus clarkii (assembly GCF_040958095.1). Taxonomy (NCBI): domain Eukaryota; kingdom Metazoa; phylum Arthropoda; class Malacostraca; order Decapoda; family Cambaridae; genus Procambarus; species Procambarus clarkii. The sequence goes on along the minus strand of NC_091210.1, from coordinate 6,215,214 downwards.
AGTTGAGCTGGCTGACGTCACATATGTCACGTGGAGCTGGCTGACGTCACACATGTCACGTGGAGCTGGTTGACGTCATATGTCACGTGGAGCTGGCTGACGCCACATGTCACGTGGAGCTGGCTGATGTCACAAATGTCACGTGGAGCTGGCTGACGTCACACATGTCATGTGGAGCTGGCTGACGTCATATGTCACGTGGAGCTGGCTGACGTCACACATGTCACATGGAGCTGGCTGACGTCACACATGTCACGTGGAGCTGGCTGACGTCACTTATGCCACGTGGAGCTGGCTGACGTCACACATGTCACGTGGAGCTGGCTGACGTCACAAATGTCACGTGGAGCTGGCTGACGTCAGATACGTCACGTGGAGATGGCTGACGTCACACATGTCACGTGGAGCTGGCTGACGTCACATGTCACGTGGAGCTGGCTGACGTCACACATGTCACGTGGAGCTGGCTGACGTCACACATGTCACGTGCAGCTGGCTGACGTCACATATGTCACGGTAAGCTGGCTGACGTCACACATGTCACGTAGAGCTGGCTGACGTCACACATGTTACGTGGAGCTGGCTGACGTCACACATGTCACGTGGAACTGGCTGACGTCACACATGTCACGTGGAGCTGGCTGACGTCACACATGTCACGTGGAGCTGGCTGACGTCACACATGTCACATGGAGCTGGCTGACGTCACATGTCACGTGTAGCTGGGTGACGTCACACATGTCACGGAGAGCTGGGTGACGTCACACATGTCACGTGGAGCTGGCTGACGTCACACATGTCACGTGGAGCTGGCTGACGTCACACATGTCACGGGGAGCTGGCTGACGTCACACATGTCACGCGGAGCTGGCTGACGTCACACATGTCACGTGGAGCTCGCTGACGTCACACATGTCACGGGGAGCTGGCTGACGTCACACATGTCATGTGGAGCTGGTTGACGTCACACATGTCACGTGGAGCTTACTGACGTCACACATGTCACGTGGAGCTGGCTGACGTCACATATGTCACATCGAGCTGGGTGACGTCACACATGTCACGGGGAGCTGGGTGACGTCACACATGTCACGTGGAGCTGGCTGACGTCACACATGTCACGTGGAGCTGGCTGACGTCACACATGTCACGTGGAGCTGGCTGACGTCACACATGTCACGTGGAGCTGGCTGACGTCACACATGTCACGTGGAGCTGGCTGACGTCACACATGTCACGTGGAGCTGGCTGACGTCACACATGTCACGTGGAGCTGGCTGACGTCACACATGTCACGTGGAGCTGGCTGACGTCACACATGTCACGTGGAGCTGGCTGACGTCACACATGTCACAGTGGAGCTGGCTGACGTCACACATGTCACGTGGAGCTGGCTGACGTCACACATGTCACGTGGAGCTGGCTGACGTCACACATGTCACGTGGAGCTGGCTGACGTCACACATGTCACGTGGAGCTGGCTGACGTCACACATGTCACGTGGAGCTGGCTGACGTCACACATGTCACGTGGAGCTGGCTGACGTCACACATGTCACGTGGAGCTGGCTGACGTCACACATGTCACGTGGAGCTGGCTGACGTCACACATGTCACGTGGAGCTGGCTGACGTCACACATGTCACGTGGAGCTGGCTGACGTCACACATGTCACGTGGAGCTGGCTGACGTCACACATGTCACGTGGAGCTGGCTGACGTCACACATGTCACGTGGAGCTGGCTGACGTCACACATGTCACGTGGAGCTGGCTGACGTCACACATGTCACGTGGAGCTGGCTGACGTCACACATGTCACGTGGAGCTGGCTGACGTCACACATGTCACGTGGAGCTGGCTGACGTCACACATGTCACGTGGAGCTGGCTGACGTCACACATGTCACGTGGAGCTGGCTGACGTCACACATGTCACGTGGAGCTGGCTGACGTCACACATGTCACGTGGAGCTGGCTGACGTCACACATGTCACGTGGAGCTGGCTGACGTCAACAATGTCACGTGGAGCTGGCTGACGTCACACATGTCACGTGGAGCTGGCTGACGTCACACATGTCACGTGCAGCTGGCTGACGTCACACATGTCACGTGGCAGCTGGCTGACGTCACACATGTCACGTGGAGCTGGCTGACGTCACACATGTCACGTGGAGCTGGCTGACGTCACACATGTCACGTGGTAGCTGGCTGACGTCACACATGTCACGTGGAGCTGGGTGACGTCACACATGTCACGTGGAGCTGGCTGACGTCACACATGTCACGTGGAGCTGGCTGACGTCACACATGTCACGTGGAGCTGGCTGACGTCACACATGTCACGTGGAGCTGGCTGACGTCACACATGTCACGTGGAGCTGGCTGACGTCACACATGTCACGTGGAGCTGGCTGACGTCACACATGTCACGTGGAGCTGGCTGACGTCACACATGTCACGTGGAGCTGGCTGACGTCACACATGTCACGTGGAGCTGGCTGACGTCACACATGTCACGTGTAGCTGGCTGACGTCACACATGTCACGTGGAGCTGGCTGACGTCACACATGTCACGTGCAGCTGGCTGACGTCACACATGTCACGTGCAGCTGGCTGACGTCACACATGTCACGTGGAGCTGGCTGACGTCACACATGTCACGTGGAGCTGGCTGACGTCACACATGTCACGTGGAGCTGGCTGACGTCACACATGTCACGTGGAGCTGGCTGACGTCACACATGTCACGTGGAGCTGGCTGACGTCACACATGTCACGTGGAGCTGGCTGACGTCACACATGTCACGGGGAGCTGGCTGACGTCACACATGTCACGTGGAGCTGGCTGACGTCACACATGTCACGTGGAGCTGGCTGACGTCACACATGTCACGTGGAGCTGGCTGACGTCACATAGTCACGTGGAGCTGGCTGACGTCACACATGTCACGTGAGCTGGCTGACGTCACACTATGTCACGTGAGCTGGCTGACGTCACACATGTCACGTGGAGCTGGCTGACGTCACAATGTCACGTGGAGCTGGTTGACGTCACTATGTCACGTGGAGCTGGCTGACGTCCACATGTCACGTGGAGCTGGCTGATGTCACAAATGTCACGTGGAGCTGGCTGACGTCACACATGTCATGTGGAGCTGGCTGACGTCATATGTCACGTAGAGCTGGCTGACGTCACACATGTCACATGGAGCTGGCTGACGTCACACATGTCACGTGGAGCTGGCTGACGTCACTATGTCCACGTGGAGCTGGCTGACGTCACACATGTCACGTGGAGCTGGCTGACGTCACAAATGTCACGTGGAGCTGGCTGACGTCAGATACGTCACGTGGAGATGGCTGACGTCACACATGTCACGTGGAGCTGGCTGACGTCACATGTCACGTGGAGCTGGCTGACGTCACACATGTCACGTGGAGCTGGCTGACGTCACACATGTCACGTGCAGCTGGCTGACGTCACATATGTCACGGTAAGCTGGCTGACGTCACACATGTCACGTAGAGCTGGCTGACGTCACACATGTTACGTGGAGCTGGCTGACGTCACACATGTCACGTGGAGCTGGCTTACGTCACACATGTCACGTGGAGCTGGCTGACGTCACACATGTCACGGGGAGCTGGCTGACGTCACACATGTCACGCGGAGCTGGCTGACGTCACACATGTCACGTGGAGCTGGCTGACGTCACACATGTCACGGGGAGCTGGCTGACGTCACACATGTCATGTGGAGCTGGTTGACGTCACACATGTCACGTGGAGCTTACTGACGTCACACATGTCACGTGGAGCTGGCTGACGTCACATATGTCACATCGAGCTGGCTGACGTCACACATGTCACGTGGAGCTGGCTGACGTCACACATGTCACGTGGAGTTGGCTGACGTCACATGTCACGTGGGGCTGGCTGACGTCACACATGTCACGTGGAGCTGGCTGACGTCACACATGTCACGTGGAGCTGGCTGACGTCACATATGTGACGTGGAGCTGGCTGACGTCACACATGTCACGTGGAGCTGGCTGACGTCACACATGTCATGTGGTGCTGGCTGACGTCACACATGTCACGTGGAGCTGGGTGACGTCACACATGTCACGTGGAGCTGGCTGACGTCACATGTCACGTGGAGCTGGCTGACGTCACACATGTAACGTGGAGCTGGCTGACGTCACACATGTCACGTGGAGCTGGCTGACGTCACATATGTCACGTGGAGCTGGCTGACGTCACACATGTCACGTGGAGCTGGCTGACGTCACATGTCACGTGGAGCTGGCTGACGTCACACATGTCACGTGGTGCTGGCAGACGTCACACATGTCACGTGGAGCTGGGTGACGTCACACATGTCACGTGGAGCTGGCTGACGTCACATGTCACGTGGAGCTGGCTGACGTCACACATGTCACGTGCAGCTGGCTGACGTCACACATGTCACGTGCAGCTGGCTGACGTCACACATGTCACGTGGAGCTGGCTGACGTCACACATGTCACGTGGAGCTGGCTGACGTCACACTTGTCACGTGCAGCTGGCTGACGTCACATAACACGTGAAGCTGGCTGACGTCACACATGTCAAGTGGAGCTGGCTGACGTCACATATGTCACGTGGAGCTGGCTGACGTCACACATGTCACGTGGAGCTGGTTGACGTCACATGTCACGTGGAGCTGGCTGACGTCACATGTCACGTGGAGCTGGCTGATGTCACAAATGTCACGTGGAACTGGCTGACGTCACACATGTCAAGTGGAGCTGGCTGACGTCACATATGTCATGTGGAGCTGGCTGACGTCACACATGTCACGTGGAGCTGGCTGACGTCACATGTCACGTGGAGCTGGCTGACGTCACACATGTCACGTGGAGCTGGCTGACGTCACACATGTCACGTGGAACTGGCTGACGTCACACATGTCACGTGGAGCTGGCTGACGTCACACATGTCAGGTGGAGCTGGCTGACGTCACACATGTCACATGGAGCTTGCTGACGTCCCATGTCACGTGTAGCTGGGTGACGTCACACATGTCACGGGGAGCTGGGTGACGTCACACATGTCACGTGGAGCTGGCTGACGTCACACATGTCACGTGGAGCTGGCTGACGTCACACATGTCACGGGGAGCTGGCTGACGTCACACATGTCACGTGGTCCTGGCTGACGTCACACATGTCACGTGGAGCTGGGTGACGTCACACATGTCACGTGGAGCTGGCTGACGTCACACATGTCACGTGGAGCTGGCTGACGTCACACATGTCACGTGGTGCTGGCTGACGTCACACATGTCACGTGGAGCTGGGTGACGTCACACATGTCACGTGGAGCTGGCTGACGTCACATGTCACGTGGAGCTGGCTGACGTCACACATGTAACGTGGAGCTGGCTGACGTCACACATGTCACGTGGAGCTGGCTGACGTCACATATGTCACGTGGAGCTGGCTGATGTCACACATGTCACGTGTAGCTGGCTGACGTCACATGTCACGTGGAGCTGGCTGACGTCACACATGTCACGTACAGCTGGCTGACGTCACACATGTCACGTGCAGCTGGCTGACGTCACACATGTCACGTGGAGCTGGCTGACGTCACACATGTCACGTGGAGCTGGCTGACGTCACACATGTCACGTGGAGCTGGCTGACGTCACACATGTCACGGGGAGCTGGCTGACGTCACACATGTCACGTGGAGCTGGCTGACGTCACACATGTCACAGGGAGCTGGGTGACGTCACACATGTCACGTGGAGCTGGCAGACGTCACACATGTCACGTGGAGCTGGCTGACGTCACACATGTCACGTGGAGCTGGCTGACGTCACATGTCACGTGGAGCTGGCTGACGTCACATAACACGTGAAGCTGGCTGACGTCACACATGTCAAGTTGAGCTGGCTGACGTCACATATGTCACGTGGAGCTGGCTGACGTCACACATGTCACGTGGAGCTGGTTGACGTCATATGTCACGTGGAGCTGGCTGACGCCACATGTCACGTGGAGCTGGCTGATGTCACAAATGTCACGTGGAGCTGGCTGACGTCACACATGTCATGTGGAGCTGGCTGACGTCATATGTCACGTGGAGCTGGCTGACGTCACACATGTCACATGGAGGTGGCTGACGTCACACATGTCACGTGGAGCTGGCTGACGTCACTTATGCCACGTGGAGCTGGCTGACGTCACACATGTCACGTGGAGCTGGCTGACGTCACAAATGTCACGTGGAGCTGGCTGACGTCACATACGTCACGTGGAGATGGCTGACGTCACACATGTCACGTGGAGCTGGCTGACGTCACATGTCACGTGGAGCTGGCTGACGTCACACATGTCACGTGGAGCTGGCTGACGTCACATGTCACGTGGAGCTGGCTGACGTCACACATGTCACGTGGAGCTGGCTGACGTCACACATGTCACGTGCAGCTGGCTGACGTCACATATGTCACGGTAAGCTGGCTGACGTCACACATGTCACGTAGAGCTGGCTGACGTCACACATGTTACGTGGAGCTGGCTGACGTCACACATGTCACGTGGAGCTGGCTTACGTCACACATGTCACGTGGAGCTGGCTGACGTCACACATGTCACGGGGAGCTGGCTGACGTCACACATGTCACCCGGAGCTGGCTGACGTCACACATGTCACGTGGAGCTGGCTGACGTCACACATGTCACGGGGAGCTGGCTGACGTCACACATGTCATGTGGAGCTGGTTGACGTCACACATGTCACGTGGAGCTTACTGACGTCACACATGTCACGTGGAGCTGGCTGACGTCACATATGTCACATCGAGCTGGCTGACGTCACACATGTCACGTGGAGCTGGCTGACGTCACACATGTCACGTGGAGTTGGCTGACGTCACATGTCACGTGGGGCTGGCTGACGTCACACATGTCACGTGGAGCTGGCTGACGTCACACATGTCACGTGGAGCTGGCTGACGTCACATATGTGACGTGGAGCTGGCTGACGTCACACATGTCACGTGGAGCTGGCTGACGTCACATGTCACGTGGAGCTGGCTGACGTCACACATGTCACGTGGAGCTAGCTGACGTCACATGTCACATGGAGCTGGCTGACGTCACATGTCACGTGAAGCTGGCTGACGTCACACATGTCAAGTGGAGCTGGCTGACGTCACATATGTCATGTGGAGCTGGCTGACGTCACACATGTCACGTGGAGCTGGCTGACTTCACATGTCACGTGGAGCTGGCTGACGTCACATGTCACGTGGAGCTGGCTGACGTCACACATGTCACGTGGAGCTGACTGACTTCACACATGTCACGTGGAGCTGGCTGACGTCACACATGTCACGGGGAGCTGGGTGACGTCACATATGTCACGTGGAGCTGGGTGACGTGACACATGTCACGTGGAGCTGGGTGACGTGACACATGTCACGTGGAGCTGGGTGACGTCACACATGTCACGTGGAGATGGCTGACGTCACATGTCACGTGGAGCTGGCTGACGTCACACATGTAACGTGGAGCTGGCTGACGTCACACATGTCACGTGGAGCTGGCTGACGTCACATATGTCACGTGGAGCTGGCTGACGTCACACATGTCACGTGGAGCTGGCTGACGTCACATGTCACGTGGAGCTGGCTGACGTCACACATGTCACGTGGTGCTGGCAGACGTCACACATGTCACGTGGAGCTGGGTGACGTCACACATGTCACGTGGAGCTGGCTGACGTCACATGTCACGTGGAGCTGGCTGACGTCACACATGTCACGTGCAGCTGGCTGACGTCACACATGTCACGTGCAGCTGGCTGACGTCACACATGTCACGTGGAGCTGGCTGACGTCACACATGTCACGTGGAGCTGGCTGACGTCACACTTGTCACGTGCAGCTGGCTGACGTCACATAACACGTGAAGCTGGCTGACGTCACACATGTCAAGTGGAGCTGGCTGACGTCACATATGTCACGTGGAGCTGGCTGACGTCACACATGTCACGTGGAGCTGGTTGACGTCACATGTCACGTGGAGCTGGCTGACGTCACATGTCACGTGGAGCTGGCTGATGTCACAAATGTCACGTGGAACTGGCTGACGTCACACATGTCACGTGCAGCTGGCTGACGTCATATGTCACGTGGAGCTGGCTGTCGTCACACATGTCACGTGGAGCTGGCTGACGTCACACATGTCACGTGGAGCTGGCTGACGTCACTTATGCCACGTGGAGCTGGCTGACGTCACACATGTCACGTGGAGCTGGCTGACGTCACACATGTCACGTGGAGCTGGCTGACGTCACATATGTCACGTGGAGATGGCTGACGTCACACATGTCACGTGGAGCTGGCTGACGCCACATGTCACGTGGAGCTGGCTGACGTCACACATGTCACGTGGAGCTGGCTGACGTCACACATGTCACGTGCAGCTGGCTGACGTCACATATGTCACGGTAAGCTGGCTGACGTTACACATGTCACGTGGAGCTGGCTGACGTCACACATGTTACGTGGAGCTGGCTGACGTCACACATGTCACGTGGAGCTGGCTGACGTCACACATGTCACGGGGAGCTAGCTGACGTCACACATGTCACGTTGAGCTGGCTGACGTCACACATGTCACGGGGAGCTGGGTGACGTCACACATGTCACGTGGAGCTGGCTGACGTCACACATGTCACGTGGAGCTGGCTGACGTCACACATGTCACGTGGAGCTGGCTGACGTCACACATGTCACGTGAAGCTGGCTGACGTCACACATGTCACGTGGAGCTGGCTGACGTCACATATGTCACGTGGAGCTGGCTAACGTCACACATGTCACGTGGAGCTGGCTGACGTCACATGTCACGTGGAGCTGGCTGACGTCACACATGTCACGTGGAGCTGGCTGACGTCACACATGTCACCTGGAGCTGGCTGACGTCACATATGTCACGTGGAGCTGGCTGACGTCACACATGTCACGTGGAGCTGGCTGACGTCACACATGTCACGTGGAGCTGGCTGACGTCACATGTCACGTGGAGCTGGCTGACGTCACACATGCCACGTGGAGCTGGCTGACGTCACACATGTCACGGGGAGCTGGCTGACGTCACACATGTCACGCGGAGCTGGCTGACGTCACACATGTCACGTGGAGCTGGCTGACGTCACATATGTCACCTGGAGCTGGATGACGTCACACATGTCACGTGGAGCTGGCTGACGTCACATGTCACGTGGAGCTGGCTGGCGTCACATATCACGTGGAGCTGGCTGACGTCACACATGTCACGTGGAGCTGGCTGACGTCACAAATGTCACGTGGAGCTGGCTGACGTCACACATGTCACGTGGAGCTGGCTGACGTCACATGTCACGTGGAGCTGGCTGACGTCACACATGTCACGTGGAGCTGGTTGACGTCACTTATGCCACGTGGAGCTGGCTGACGTCACACATGTCACGTGGTGCTGGCTGACGTCACACATGTCACGTGGAGCTGGCTGACGTCACATATGTCACGTGGAGATGGCTGACGTCACACATGTCACGTGGAGCTGGCTGACGTCACATGTCACGTGGAGCTGGCTGACGTCACACATGTCACGTGGAGCTGGCTGACGTCACACATGTCACGTGCAGCTGGCTGACGTCACATATGTCACGGTAAGCTGGCTGACGTCACACATGTCACGTGGAGCTGGCTGACGTCACACATGTTACGTGGAGCTGGCTGACGTCACATATGTCACGTGGAGCTGGCTGACGTCACACATGTCACGTGGAGCTGGCTGACGTCACATGTCACGTGGAGCTGGCTGACGTCACATGTCACGTGGAGCTGGCTAACGTCACATGTCACGAGGAGCTGGCATACGTCACATGTCACGTGGAGCTGGCTGACGTCACACATGTCACGTGGAGCTGGCTGACGTCACACATGTCACGTGGAGCTGGCTGACGTCACACATGTCACGTGGAGCTGGCTGACGTCACATATGTTACGAGGAGCTGGCTGACGTCACACATGTCACGTGGAGCTGGCTGACGTCACACATGTCACGTGGAGCTGGCTGACGTCACATATGTCACGTGGAGCTGGCTGACGTCACACATGTCACGTGGTGCTGGCTGACGTCACACATGTCACGTGGAGCTGGCTGACGTCACATATGTCACGTGGAGATGGCTGACGTCACACATGTCACGTGGAGCTGGCTGACGTCACATGTCACGTGGAGCTGGCTGACGTCACACATGTCACGTGGAGCTGGCTGACGTCACACATGTCACGTGCAGCTGGCTGACGTCACATATGTCACGGTAAGCTGGCTGACGTCACACATATCACGTGGAGCTGGCTGACGTCACACATGTCACGTGAAGCTGGCTGACGTCACACATGTCAAGTGTAGCTGGCTGACGTCACATATGTCATGTGGAGCTGGCTGACGTCACACATGTCACGTGGAGCTGGCTGACTTCACATGTCACGTGGAGCTGGCTGACGTCACATGTCACGTGGAGCTGGCTGACGTCACACATGTCACGTGGAGCTGACTGACTTCACACATGTCACGTGGAGCTGGCTGACGTCACACATGTCACGGGGAGCTGGGTGACGTCACATATGTCACGTGGAGCTGGCTGACGTCACATATGTCACGTGGAGCTGGGTGACGTGACACATGTCACGTGGAGCTGGCTGACGTCACACATGTCACGTGGAGCTGGCTGACGTCACACATGTCACGTGGTGCTGGCTGACGTCACACATGTCACGTGGAGCTGGCTGAAGTTACACATGTCACGTGGAGCTGGCTGACGTCACACATGTTACATGGAGCTGGCTGACGTCACACATGTCACGTGGTGCTGGCTGACGTCACACATGTCACGTGGAGCTGGGTGACGTCACACATGTCACGTGGAGCTGGCTGACGTCACACATGTCACGTGGAGCTGGCTGACGTCACACATGTCACGTGGTGCTGGCTGACGTCACACATGTCACGTGGAGCTGGGTGACGTCACACATGTCACGTGGAGATGGCTGACGTCACATGTCACGTAGAGCTGGCTGACGTCACACATGTAACGTGGAGCTGGCTGACGTCACACATGTCACGTGGAGCTGGCTGACGTCACATATGTCACGTGGAGCTGGCTGACGTCACACATGTCACGTGGAGCTGGGTGACGTCACATGTCACGTGGAGCTGGCTGACGTCACACATGTCACGTGGTGCTGGCAGACGTCACACATGTCACGTGGAGCTGGGTGACGTCACACATGTCACGTGGAGCTGGCTGACGTCACATGTCACGTGGAGCTGGCTGACGTCACACATGTCACGTGCAGCTGGCTGACGTCACACATGTCACGTGCAGCTGGCTGACGTCACACATGTCACGTGGAGCTGGCTGACGTCACACATGTCACGTGGAGCTGGCTGACGTCACACTTGTCACGTGCAGCTGGCTGACGTCACATAACACGTGAAGCTGGCTGACGTCACACATGTCAAGTGGAGCTGGCTGACGTCACATATGTCACGTGGAGCTGGCTGACGTCACACATGTCACGTGGAGCTGGTTGACGTCACATGTCACGTGGAGCTGGCTGACGTCACATGTCACGTGGAGCTGGCTGATGTCACAAATGTCACGTGGAACTGGCTGACGTCACACATGTCACGTGCAGCTGGCTGACGTCATATGTCACGTGGAGCTGGCTGACGTCACACATGTCACGTGGAGCTGGCTGACGTCACACATGTCACGTGGAGCTGGCTGACGTCACTTATGCCACGTGGAGCTGGCTGACGTCACACATGTCACGTGGAGCTGGCTGACGTCACACATGTCACGTGGAGCTGGCTGACGTCACATATGTCACGTGGAGATGGCTGACGTCACACATGTCACGTGGAGCTGGCTGACGCCACATGTCACGTGGAGCTGGCTGACGTCACACATGTCACGTGGAGCTGGCTGACGTCACACATGTCACGTGCAGCTGGCTGACGTCACATATGTCACGGTAAGCTGGCTGACGTCACACATGTCACGTGGAGCTGGCTGACGTCACACATGTTACGTGGAGCTGGCTGACGTCACACATGTCACGTGGAGCTGGCTGACGTCACACATGTCACGGGGAGCTGGCTGACGTCACACATGTCACGTTGAGCTGGCTGACGTCACACATGTCACGGGGAGCTGGGTGACGTCACACATGTCACGTGGAGCTGGCTGACGTCACACATGTCACGTGGAGCTGGCTGACGTCACACATGTCACGTGGAGCTGGCTGACGTCACATGTCACGTGGAGCTGGCTGACGTCACACATGTCACGTGAAGCTGGCTGACGTCACACATGTCACGTGGAGCTGGCTGACGTCACATATGTCACGTGGAGCTGGCTAACGTCACACATGTCACGTGGAGCTGGCTGACGTCACATGTCACGTGGAGCTGGCTGACGTCACACATGTCACGTGGAGCTGGCTGACGTCACACATGTCACCTGGAGCTGGCTGACGTCACATATGTCACGTGGAGCTGGCTGACGTCACACATGTCACGTGGAGCTGGCTGACGTCACACATGTCACGTGGAGCTGGCTGACGTCACATGTCACGTGGAGCTGGCTGACGTCACACATGCCACGTGGAGCTGGCTGACGTCACACATGTCACGGGGAGCTGGCTGACGTCACACATGTCACGCGGAGCTGGCTGACGTCACACATGTCACGTGGAGCTGGCTGACGTCACATATGTCACCTGGAGCTGGATGACGTCACACATGTCACGTGGAGCTGGCTGACGTCACATGTCACGTGGAGCTGGCTGACGTCACATATCACGTGGAGCTGGCTGACGTCACACATGTCACGTGGAGCTGGCTGACGTCACAAATGTCACGTGGAGCTGGCTGACGTCACACATGTCACGTGGAGCTGGCTGACGTCACATGTCACGTGGAGCTGGCTGACGTCACACATGTCACGTGGAGCTGGTTGACGTCACTTACGCCACGTGGAGCTGGCTGACGTCACACATGTCACGTGGTGCTGGCTGACGTCACACATGTCACGTGGAGCTGGCTGACGTCACATATGTCACGTGGAGATGGCTGACGTCACACATGTCACGTGGAGCTGGCTGACGTCACATGTCACGTGGAGCTGGCTGACGTCACACATGTCACGTGGAGCTGGCTGACGTCACACATGTCACGTGCAGCTGGCTGACGTCACATATGTCACGGTAAGCTGGCTGACGTCACACATGTCACGTGGAGCTGGCTGACGTCACACATGTTTCGTGGAGCTGGCTGACGTCACATATGTCACGTGGAGCTGGCTGACGTCACACATGTCACGTGGAGCTGGCTGACGTCACATGTCACGTGGAGCTGGCTGACGTCACATGTCACGTGGAGCTGGCTAACGTCACATGTCACGAGGAGCTGGCATACGTCACATGTCACGTGGAGCTGGCTGACGTCACACATGTCACGTGGAGCTGGCTGACGTCACACATGTCACGTGGAGCTGGCTGACGTCACACATGTCACGTGGAGCTGGCTGACGTCACATATGTTACGAGGAGCTGGCTGACGTCACACATGTCACGTGGAGCTGGCTGACGTCACACATGTCACGTGGAGCTGGCTGACGTCACATATGTCACGTGGAGCTGGCTGACGTCACACATGTCACGTGGTGCTGGCTGACGTCACACATGTCACGTGGAGCTGGCTGACGTCACATATGTCACGGTAAGCTGGCTGACGTCACACATGTCACGTGGAGCTGGCTGACGTCACACATGTTACGTGGAGCTGGCTGACGTCACACATGTCACGTGGAGCTGGCTGACGTCACACATGTCACGGGGAGCTGGCTGACGTCACACATGTCACGTTGAGCTGGCTGACGTCACACATGTCACGGGGAGCTGGGTGACGTCACACATGTCACGTGGAGCTGGCTGACGTCACACATGTCACGTGGAGCTGGCTGACGTCACACATGTCACGTGGAGCTGGCTGACGTCACATGTCACGTGGAGCTGGCTGACGTCACACATGTCACGTGAAGCTGGCTGACGTCACACATGTCACGTGGAGCTGGCTGACGTCACATATGTCACGTGGAGCTGGCTAACGTCACACATGTCACGTGGAGCTGGCTGACGTCACATGTCACGTGGAGCTGGCTGACGTCACACATGTCACGTGGAGCTGGCTGACGTCACACATGTCACCTGGAGCTGGCTGACGTCACATATGTCACGTGGAGCTGGCTGACGTCACACATGTCACGTGGAGCTGGCTGACGTCACACATGTCACGTGGAGCTGGCTGACGTCACATGTCACGTGGAGCTGGCTGACGTCACACATGCCACGTGGAGCTGGCTGACGTCACACATGTCACGGGGAGCTGGCTGACGTCACACATGTCACGCGGAGCTGGCTGACGTCACACATGTCACGTGGAGCTGGCTGACGTCACATATGTCACCTGGAGCTGGATGACGTCACACATGTCACGTGGAGCTGGCTGACGTCACATGTCACGTGGAGCTGGCTGACGTCACATATCACGTGGAGCTGGCTGACGTCACACATGTCACGTGGAGCTGGCTGACGTCACAAATGTCACGTGGAGCTGGCTGACGTCACACATGTCACGTGGAGCTGGCTGACGTCACATGTCACGTGGAGCTGGCTGACGTCACACATGTCACGTGGAGCTGGTTGACGTCACTTACGCCACGTGGAGCTGGCTGACGTCACACATGTCACGTGGTGCTGGCTGACGTCACACATGTCACGTGGAGCTGGCTGACGTCACATATGTCACGTGGAGATGGCTGACGTCACACATGTCACGTGGAGCTGGCTGACGTCACATGTCACGTGGAGCTGGCTGACGTCACACATGTCACGTGGAGCTGGCTGACGTCACACATGTCACGTGCAGCTGGCTGACGTCACATATGTCACGGTAAGCTGGCTGACGTCACACATGTCACGTGGAGCTGGCTGACGTCACACATGTTTCGTGGAGCTGGCTGACGTCACATATGTCACGTGGAGCTGGCTGACGTCACACATGTCACGTGGAGCTGGCTGACGTCACATGTCACGTGGAGCTGGCTGACGTCACATGTCACGTGGAGCTGGCTAACGTCACATGTCACGAGGAGCTGGCATACGTCACATGTCACGTGGAGCTGGCTGACGTCACACATGTCACGTGGAGCTGGCTGACGTCACACATGTCACGTGGAGCTGGCTGACGTCACACATGTCACGTGGAGCTGGCTGACGTCACATATGTTACGAGGAGCTGGCTGACGTCACACATGTCACGTGGAGCTGGCTGACGTCACACATGTCACGTGGAGCTGGCTGACGTCACATATGTCACGTGGAGCTGGCTGACGTCACACATGTCACGTGGTGCTGGCTGACGTCACACATGTCACGTGGAGCTGGCTGACGTCACATATGTCACGTGGAGATGGCTGACGTCACACATGTCACGTGGAGCTGGCTGACGTCACATGTCACGTGGAGCTGGCTGACGTCACACATGTCACGTGGAGCTGGCTGACGTCACACATGTCACGTGCAGCTGGCTGACGTCACATATGTCACGGTAAGCTGGCTGACGTCACACATGTCACGTGGAGCTGGCTGACGTCACACATGTTACGTGGAGCTGGCTGACGTCACATATGTCACGTGGAGCTGGCTGACGTCACACATGTCACGTGGAGCTGGCTGACGTCACATGTCACGTGGAGCTGGCTGACGTCACATGTCACGTGGAGCTGGCTAACGTCACATGTCACGAGGAGCTGGCTAACGTCACATGTCACGTGGAGCTGGCTGACGTCACACATGTCACGTGGAGCTGGCTGACGTCACACATGTCACGTGGAGCTGGCTGACGTCACACATGTCACGTGGAGCTGGCTGACGTCACATATGTTACGAGGAGCTGGCTGACGTCACACATGTCACGTGGAGCTGGCTGACGTCACACATGTCACGTGGAGCTGGCTGACGTCACATATGTCACGTGGAGCTGGCTGACGTCACACATGTCACGTGGAGCTGGCTGACGTCACACATGTCTCGTGGAGCTGGCTGACGTCACATGTCACGTGGAGCTGGCTGACGTCACATGTCACGTGAAGCTGGCTGACGTCACACATGTCAAGTGAGCTGGCTGACGTCACATATGTCACGTGGAGCTGGCTGACGTCACACATGTCACGTGGAGCTGGCTGACGTTACATGTCACGTGGAGCTGGCTGACGTCACATGTCACGTGGAGCTGGCTGACGTCACACATGTCACTTGGAGCTGGCTGACGTCACACATGTCACGTGGAGCTGGCTGACGTCACACATGTCACGTGGAGCTGGCTGACGTCACACATGTCACGTGGAGCTGGCTGACGTCACACATGTCACGTGGAGCTGGCTGACGTCACATATGTCACGGGAAGCTGGCTGACGTCACACATGTCACGCGGAGCTGGCTGACGTCACACATGTCACGTGGAGCTGGCTGACGTCACATATGTCACGTGGAGCTGGCTGACGTCACACATGTCACGTGGAGCTGGCTGACGTCACATATGTCACGGGAAGGTGGCTGACGTCACACATGTCACGCGGAGCTGGCTGACGTCACACATGTCACGTGGAGCTGGCTGACGTCACATATGTCACGTGGAGCTGGCTGATGTCACACATATCACGTGGAGCTGGCTGACGTCACAAATGTCACGTGGAGCTGGCTGACGTCACATGTCACGGGGAGCTGGCTGACGTCACATGTCACGGGAAGCTGGCTGACGTCACACATGTCACGCGGAGCTGGCTGACGTCACACATGTCACGTGGAGCTGGCTGACGTCACATATGTCACGTGGAGCTGGCTGACGTCACACATATCACTTGGAGCTGGCTGACGTCACAAATGTCACGTGGAGCTGGCTGACGTCACATGTCACGTGATGCTGGCTGACGTCACACATGTCAAGTGGAGCTGGCTGACGTCACAAATGTCACGTCAGCCTAGTAATAATAATATTATAATTCATAGTTTAATAACAGGAATTATCTTCATAATAACTTAATTACAGTAATAATAATTTGTGGTTAGTCTTATAAGCTTAACAGAGGACGGCATAGCTGTATATTATTATAAATATTTATTAGGTAGTTATTTATGTTATAAGTGGGAAATATTTCACACAGACCATCTATATGTCTATTTATCCAACTATCTACTCATTAATCTATCCATTTATAAATCCATCTACTTTTCCATCTGTACATCCATCTATCTATCCATCTATTTGTGCATCTAATTGAGTATGTAACTGTCCAACCCGATCTCGCAATTTCGTATAGTCAATATTGACTTATTAAATACGTGCATATGTGACATACTAAACATACTAGTTTACCTTGAATAGCTTCATAGAAAACACCGACCTTACCTAACCTCCTTAGTATGTTAAGATAAGCATCTTATTGCTTCGTTTAATTACAATTATTTCTTAACCTATTATAGGTATAGGTTAAGTAATAATTTTAATTACGAAGCAATAAGATGCTTATCTTAACATACTAAGAAGGTTAGGTAAGGTAGGTGTTTTCTATGGAGCTATTCAAGGTAAACTAGTATTTTTAGTATGTCACATATGCACGCATTTAATAAGTCAATATTGACTGTAAGAAAGTGCGAGAACGGGTTGAACTGTCCATCTATCTATCCAGCATTCTATTAAATTATCTATCCATTAATCCATAAATCCAGCTATTCATCTATTGTCAATCGGTCCATCTATATGTTTATTAATCTATCCATCTACGATCCGTCTATCTATCCATATATTTATCAATTCATCCATCCATTCATTTATTAGTACATCTCTCGATATATCTACCTGTCCATCTATGTATCCATCCATCTATCCATCCAACTACTATTTTTTCTACTCAAATAGCTGTCCTCAATCCACCCATCCATCTCTCCTATCTATTCATCTATCCATCCAGCTACTGATCTTTCTGTTATTTGTCTATCTATCCATACATTATTCATTTTATCTATCTATCTATCTTTTTATCACCTATATATCTATCTATTTATCCAGCTACCTACTCATCTTTCCATTCATCTATCTATTTATCTAGCCATCTATCCAACCATCTATCTCTTCATCCATTTATCAATCCATCAATCTATCATACTCATCTATCTATATACACCTCTATCTGTCTCTCTATCCATATATATATATATATATATATGTCGTACCTAGTAGCCAGAATGCACTTCTCAGCCTACTATGCAAGGCCCGATTTGCCTAATAAGCCAAGTTTTCCTGAATTAATATATTTTCTCAATTTTTTTTCTTATGAAATGATAAAGCTACCCATTTCATTATGTATGAGGTCAATTTTATTTTATTGGAGTTAAAATTAACGTAGATATATGACCGAACCTAACCAACTCTACCTAACCTAACCTAACCTATCTTTATACGTTAGGTTAGGTTAGGTGGCCGAAAAAGTTAGGTTAGGTTAGGTTAGGTAGTCGAAAAACAATTAATTCATGAAAACTTGGCTTATTAGGCAAATCGAGCCTTGCATAGTAGGCTGAGAAGTGTGTTCTGGCTACTAGGTACGACATATATATATATATATATATATATATATATATATATATATATATATATATATATATATATATATATATATATATATATATATATATATATATGCGAACAAGCCTGAATGGTCCCCAGGACAATATGCAACTGAAAACTCACACCCCAGAAGTGACTCGAACCCATACTCCCAGGAGCCACGCAACTGGTATGTACAAGACGCCTTAATCCACTTGACCATCACGACCGGACATAATGAGGTGATAGTAATCTTGGTAAAATGCTATGCCCAAGATTACTATCCGAGTGCCGGCGGTGGGGTGGTTCAAATAGCCTCGGCTATCACCTCATTATGTCCGGTCGTGATGGTCAAGTGGATTAAGGCGTCTTGTACATACCAGTTGCGTGGCTCCTGGGAGTATGGGTTCGAGTCACTTCTGGGGTGTGAGTTTTCAGTTGCATATTGTCCTGGGGACCATTCAGGCTTGTTCGCATTTGTGTTCCTCACGTGTGCCCCAAAGAATGAGGTGATTTGGTAAAATGCTATGCCCAAGATTACTATCCGAGTGCCGGCGGTGGGGTGGTTCAAATAGCCTCGGCTATCACCTCATTATGTCCGGTCGTGATGGTCAAGTGGATTAAGGCGTCTTGTACATACCAGTTGCGTGGCTCCTGGGAGTATGGGTTCGAGTCACTTCTGGGGTGTGAGTTTTC
This sequence comes from Procambarus clarkii, assembly GCF_040958095.1. Classification (NCBI taxonomy): domain Eukaryota; kingdom Metazoa; phylum Arthropoda; class Malacostraca; order Decapoda; family Cambaridae; genus Procambarus; species Procambarus clarkii. Next base: position 6,195,738 of record NC_091210.1, on the reverse strand, counting down.
AGTTGCATATTGTCCTGGGGACCATTCAGGCTTGTTCGCATATATATATATATATATATATATATATATATATATATATATATATATATATATATATATATATATATATATATATATATATATATATATATGTCGTACCTAGTAGCCAGAACGCACTTCTCAGCCTACTATGCATGGCCCAATTTGCCTAATAAGCCAAGTTTTGATGAAATAATTGTTTTTCGACTACCTAACCTACCTAACCTAACCTAACCTAACTTTTTCGGCTACCTAACCTAACATAACCTATAAAGATAGGTAAGGTTAGGTTAGGTAGGGTTGGTTACCTAACCAACCCTACCTAACCTAACCTAACCTATCTTTATAGGTTATGTTAGGTTAGGTAGCCGAAAAAGTTAGGTTAGGTTAGGTTAGGTAGGTTAGGTAGTCGAAAAACAATTATTTCATCAAAACTTGGCTTATTAGGCAAATTGGGCCATGCATAGTAGGCTGAGAAGTGCGTTCTGGCTACTAGGTACGACATATATATATATATATATATATATATATATATATATATATATATATATATATATATATATATATATATATATATGCGAACAAGCCTGAATGGTCCCCAGGACAATATGCAACTGAAAACTCACACCCCAGAAGTGACTCGAACCCATACTCCCAGGAGCCACGCAACTGGTATGTACAAGACGCCTTAATCCACTTGACCATCACGACCGGACATAATGAGGTGATAGCCGAGGCTATTTGAACCACCCCACCGCCGGCACTCGGATAGTAATCTTGGGCATAGCATTTTACCAAATCACCTCATTCTTTGGGGCACACGTGAGGAACACAAATGCGAACAAGCCTGAATGGTCCCCAGGACAATATGCAACTGAAAACTCACACCCCAGAAGTGACTCGAACCCATACTCCCAGGAGCCACGCAACTGGTATGTACAAGACGCCTTAATCCACTTGACCATCACGACCGGACATAATGAGGTGATAGCCGAGGCTATTTGAACCACCCCACCGCCGGCACTCGGATAGTAATCTTGGGCATAGCATTTTACCAAGATTACTATCACCTCATTATGTCCGGTCGTGATGGTCAAGTGGATTAAGGCGTCTTGTACATACCAGTTGCGTGGCTCCTGGGAGTATGGGTTCGAGTCACTTCTGGGGTGTGAGTTTTCAGTTATATATATATATATATATATATATATATATATATATATATATATATATATATATATATATATATATATATATATATATATATATATATATATATATATATGTCGTACCTAGTAGCCAGAACACACTTCACAGCCTACTATGCAAGGCTCGATTTGCCTAATAAGCCAAGTTTTCATGAATTAATTGTTTTTCGACTACCTAACCTAACCTAACCTAACTTTTTCGGCCACCTAACCTAACCTAACGTATAAAGATAGGTTAGGTTAGGTTAGGTAGAGTTGGTTAGGTTCGGTCATATATCTACGTTAATTTTAACTCCAATAAAATAAAATTGACCTCATACATAATGAAATGGGTAGCTTTATCATTTCATAAGAAAAAAAATTGAGAAAATATATTAATTCAGGAAAACTTGGCTTATTAGGCAAATCGGGCCTTGCATAGTAGGCTGAGAAGTGCATTCTGGCTACTAGGTACGACATATATATATATATATATATATATATATATATATATATATATATATATATATATATATATATATATGTCGTACTTAGTAGCCAGATTGCACTTTTTGGGCTACTATGCAAGGCCCAATTTGCCTAATAAGCCAAGTTTTCCTGAATTAATATATTTTCTCAAATTTTTTTCTTATGAAATGATAAAGCTACCCATTTCATTATGTATGAGGTCAATTTTTTTTATTGGAGTTAGAATTTACGTAGATATATGACCGAACCTAACCAACCCTACCTAACCTAACCTAACCTATCTTTATAGGTTAGGTTAGGTTAGGTAGCCGAAAAAGATAGGTTAGGTTAGGTTAGGTAGGTTGGGTAGTCGAAAAACAATTAATTCATGAAAAGTTGGCTTATTAGGCAAATCGGGCCTTGCATAGTAGGCTGAGAAGTGCGTTCTGGCTACTAGGTACGACATATATATATATATATATATATATATATATATATATATATATATATATATATATATATATATATATATATATATATATATATATATATATGGATAGAGAGACAGATAGAGGTGTATATAGATAGATGAGTATGATAGATTGATGGATTGATAAATGGATGAAGAGATAGATGGTTGGATAGATGGCTAGATAAATAGATAGATGAATGGAAAGATGAGTAGGTAGCTGGATAAATAGATAGATATATAGGTGATAAAAAGATAGATAGATAGATAAAATGAATAATGTATGGATAGATAGACAAATAACAGAAAGATCAGTAGCTGGATGGATAGATGAATAGATAGGAGAGATGGATGGGTGGATTGAGGACAGCTATTTGAGTAGAAAAAATAGTAGTTGGATGGATAGATGGATGGATACATAGATGGACAGGTAGATATATCGAGAGATGTACTAATAAATGAATGGATGGATGAATTGATAAATATATGGATAGATAGACGGATCGTAGATGGATAGATTAATAAACATATAGATGGACCGATTGACAATAGATGAATAGCTGGATTTATGGATTAATGGATAGATAATTTAATAGAATGCTGGATAGATAGATGGACAGTTCAACCCGTTCTCGCACTTTCTTACAGTCAATATTGACTTATTAAATGCGTGCATATGTGACATACTAAAAATACTAGTTTACCTTGAATAGCTTCATAGAAAACACCTACCTTACCTAACCTTCTTAGTATGTTAAGATAAGCATCTTATTGCTTAGTAATTAAAATTATTACTTAACCTATACCTATAATAGGTTAAGAAATAATTGTAATTAAACGAAGCAATAAGATGCTTATCTTAACATACTAAGGAGGTTAGGTAAGGTCGGTGTTTTCTATGAAGCTATTCAAGGTAAACTAGTATGTTCAGTATGTCACATATGCACGTATTTAATAAGTCAATATTGACTATACGAAATTGCGAGATCGGGTTGGACAGTTACATACTCAATTAGATGCACAAATAGATGGATAGATAGATGGATGTACAGATGGAAAAGTAGATGGATTTATAAATGGATAGATTAATGAGTAGATAGTTGGATAAATAGACATATAGATGGTCTGTGTGAAATATTTCCCACTTATAACATAAATAACTACCTAATAAATATTTATAATAATATACAGCTATGCCGTCCTCTGTTAAGCTTATAAGACTAACCACAAATTATTATTACTGTAATTAAGTTATTATGAAGATAATTCCTGTTATTAAACTATGAATTATAATATTATTATTACTAGGCTGACGTGACATTTGTGACGTCAGCCAGCTCCACTTGACATGTGTGACGTCAGCCAGCATCACGTGACATGTGACGTCAGCCAGCTCCACGTGACATTTGTGACGTCAGCCAGCTCCAAGTGATATGTGTGACGTCAGCCAGCTCCACGTGACATATGTGACGTCAGCCAGCTCCACGTGACATGTGTGACGTCAGCCAGCTCCGCGTGACATGTGTGACGTCAGCCAGCTTCCCGTGACATGTGACGTCAGCCAGCTCCCCGTGACATGTGACGTCAGCCAGCTCCACGTGACATTTGTGACGTCAGCCAGCTCCACGTGATATGTGTGACATCAGCCAGCTCCACGTGACATATGTGACGTCAGCCAGCTCCACGTGACATGTGTGACGTCAGCCAGCTCCGCGTGACATGTGTGACGTCAGCCACCTTCCCGTGACATATGTGACGTCAGCCAGCTCCACGTGACATGTGTGACGTCAGCCAGCTCCACGTGACATATGTGACGTCAGCCAGCTCCACGTGACATGTGTGACGTCAGCCAGCTCCGCGTGACATGTGTGACGTCAGCCAGCTTCCCGTGACATATGTGACGTCAGCCAGCTCCACGTGACATGTGTGACGTCAGCCAGCTCCACGTGACATGTGTGACGTCAGCCAGCTCCACGTGACATGTGTGACGTCAGCCAGCTCCACGTGACATGTGTGACGTCAGCCAGCTCCAAGTGACATGTGTGACGTCAGCCAGCTCCACGTGACATGTGACGTCAGCCAGCTCCACGTGACATGTAACGTCAGCCAGCTCCACGTGACATGTGTGACGTCAGCCAGCTCCACGTGACATATGTGACGTCAGCCAGCTCACTTGACATGTGTGACGTCAGCCAGCTTCACGTGACATGTGACGTCAGCCAGCTCCACGTGACATGTGACGTCAACCAGCTCCACGAGACATGTGTGACGTCAGCCAGCTCCACGTGACATGTGTGACGTCAGCCAGCTCCACGTGACATATGTGACGTCAGCCAGCTCCACGTGACATGTGTGACGTCAGCCAGCTCCACGTGACATGTGTGACGTCAGCCAGCTCCTCGTAACATATGTGACGTCAGCCAGCTCCACGTGACATGTGTGACGTCAGCCAGCTCCACGTGACATGTGTGACGTCAGCCAGCTCCACGTGACATGTGTGACGTCAGCCAGCTCCACGTGACATGTGACGTTAGCCAGCTCCTCGTGACATGTGTGACGTCAGCCAGCTTACCGTGACATATGTGACGTCAGCCAGCTGCACGTGACATGTGTGACGTCAGCCAGCTCCACGTGACATGTGTGACGTCAGCCAGCTCCACGTGACATGTGACGTCAGCCAGCTCCACGTGACATGTGTGACGTCAGCCATCTCCACGTGACATATGTGACGTCAGCCAGCTCCACGTGACATGTGTGACGTCAGCCAGCACCACGTGACATGTGTGACGTCAGCCAGCTCCACGTGACATATGTGACGTCAGCCAGCTCCACGTGACATGTGTGACGTCAGCCAGCTCCACATGACATGTGTGACGTCAGCCAGCTCCTCGTAACATATGTGACGTCAGCCAGCTCCACGTGACATGTGTGACGTCAGCCAGCTCCACGTGACATGTGTGACGTCAGCCAGCTCCACGTGACATGTGTGACGTCAGCCAGCTCCACGTGACATGTGACGTATGCCAGCTCCTCGTGACATGTGACGTTAGCCAGCTCCACGTGACATGTGACGTCAGCCAGCTCCACGTGACATGTGACGTCAGCCAGCTCCACGTGACATGTGTGACGTCAGCCAGCTCCACGTGACATATGTGACGTCAGCCAGCTCCACGTAACATGTGTGACGTCAGCCAGCTCCACGTGACATGTGTGACGTCAGCCAGCTTACCGTGACATATGTGACGTCAGCCAGCTGCACGTGACATGTGTGACGTCAGCCAGCTCCACGTGACATGTGTGACGTCAGCCAGCTCCACGTGACATGTGACGTCAGCCAGCTCCACGTGACATGTGTGACGTCAGCCATCTCCACGTGACATATGTGACGTCAGCCAGCTCCACGTGACATGTGTGACGTCAGCCAGCACCACGTGACATGTGTGACGTCAGCCAGCTCCACGTGGCATAAGTGACGTCAACCAGCTCCACGTGACATGTGTGACGTCAGCCAGCTCCACGTGACATGTGACGTCAGCCAGCTCCACGTGACATGTGTGACGTCAGCCAGCTCCACGTGACATTTGTGACGTCAGCCAGCTCCACGTGACATGTGTGACGTCAGCCAGCTCCACGTGATATGTGACGTCAGCCAGCTCCACGTGACATGTGACGTCAGCCAGCTCCACGTGACATGTGTGACGTCATCCAGCTCCAGGTGACATATGTGACGTCAGCCAGCTCCACGTGACATGTGTGACGTCAGCCAGCTCCGCGTGACATGTGTGACGTCAGCCAGCTCCCCGTGACATGTGTGACGTCAGCCAGCTCCACGTGGCATGTGTGACGTCAGCCAGCTCCACGTGACATGTGACGTCAGCCAGCTCCACGTGACATGTGTGACGTCAGCCAGCTCCACGTGACATGTGTGACGTCAGCCAGCTCCACGTGACATATGTGACGTCAGCCAGCTCCAGGTGACATGTGTGACGTCAGCCAGCTCCACGTGACATGTGTGACGTCAGCCAGCTCCACGTGACATGTGACGTCAGCCAGCTCCATTCATCTTTGCCAACATACAAGGACTGAAAACAAGAACAAACAACAAAGTACACTTCATAATTGGCCTCCTCACGGAGTCAAATGCAGTATTTGGAGCTTTCACAGAAACCCTGCAGGGGAATTGTTGGACAGTGAGATCTGGATTCCAGGATATAACCTATACAGGTGTGATAGGAAAATTAGGTCACATGGAGGAGTGGGTCTGTATATTAGTGAAGACCTTGTATGCTCGGAGCTCCTAAACGTTACAAATGAGGTGGTAGAGGTACTGGGATTAAAAATAGAGAAAATAAATTTAGTGATTATTTTAATATACAAACCGCCAGATGCAACGGCTGAGGAATTCACAGAACAGATAAGCAAAATAGAGAATAGCCTTGATAATTTGGAGAACCCGATACCTGATATTATCTTCCTAGGTGACTTCAACTTGCCTAGTCTCAGGTGGAAAATAGCAAACAATAATATTATACCAGGAAATCTATCAGGACCTAACCAACGACAGATTAGAGAACTACTTAGATTCTGTGACAAATTTTCACTCAATCAGCAGATATCGGAGCCAACGAGAAATAAAAATATTCTAGATCTGGTCTTTACGAACAATGAAGACATTATCAGAGACATTACGATATCAGATACCACATACTCAGATCACAAACTCATTGCAGTGCAAACGACAATCAATACTCAGAATAGACCTAAAACGTTGATAAAGCGAGAGGGGCTATTCAGTAAATTCAATTTTAATAATAAAAGGATAGACTGGGAGATAATAAACAGGGAACTTACAAACATTCCATTGGGAACTGTTCTAAGTAATACAAGTCCTACAGAAGGAATAGAAAAACTGACTTCAGAAGCGTATCAAGTCTGTCTGAAACATGTTCCCTTGAGGAAAGCCAGAAAGAGATCTAACGTAGAAAGAGAACGCAGACGACACTATAAACGCAGGAAAAAAAATAACGGAACTGCTTATGCAGACACGAATTTCTCGTCAAAGAAGGAATAATTTAAATAGGGAGATTGAAGAAATCGAGCGGAAATTGAAACACTCATATGAAACTGAAGAAAGGCAGTTAGAACAGAAAGCAATTCAGGAAGTAAAGAAAAATCCAAAATATTTCTTCTCATATGCGAAATCAAAAGCAAAAACCACTGCCAGTATTGGACCTATTCGTACAAGTGAAGGTTCATACACGGAGGATGACAAAGAAATTAGTGAAATCCTAAAAAAGCAGTATGAGGACATGTTTAGCACTCCAATAAACAACATAAAGGTGGAAGATCCAGACAATTTCTTTATGCGGGATATTCAAACCCCTGTATATATAACTGATATAAACACGAGCGCACTAAATTTTGAAAAAGAAATTGAAAACATGCCCATGCACTCGGTCCCAGGTCCAGCCTCATGGAATTCAATATTTATAAAGAAATGCAAAGTGCCGGTAGCACAGGCACTCAGTAGAGTGTGGAGGAAGAGCTTGGACACGGGGGAGATACCAGATGCACTTAAAGTAGCAGACATAGCCCCTCTACACAAGGGAGGGAGCAAAGCATTGGCAAAAAATTATAGACCAGTTGCACTAACATCGCACATCATAAAAGTATTTGAGAGAGTGATTAGGAGTCAGGTCACCAATTTCATGGAGACCAATGACCTTCACAACCCAGGCCAACATGGATTCCGAGCGGGAAGATCGTGCCTCTCACAGCTACTGGAGCACTACGACAAAGTCACTGAGGCATTAGAAGAAAAACAGAATGCTGATGTGATATACACGGACTTCGCAAAGGCTTTCGATAAATGTGACCATGGCGTGATAGCACACAAAATGAAGTCAATGGGAATAACCGGTAAAGTAGGACGCTGGATACTCAGTTTTCTGTCAAACAGGACTCAGCGAGTAACGGTCAACCATATAAAATCTAGTCCAAGTGCAGTGTAAAGCTTTGTACCTCAGGGTACAGTCCTTGCACCGCTGCTTTTCCTTATTCTCATATCAGATATAGACAAAAATACAAGTCACAGCTTCGTATCATCCATTGCAGATGACACAAAAATCAGTATGAAAATTACCTCGGCTGAGGACATTGAAAAACTTCAAGCTGATATTAATAAAGTTTTCGACTGGGCATCAGAAAATAACATGATGTTTAACAGTGATAAATTCCAGGTACTCAGGTACGGTAAAAATGAGGACCTTAAACATAATACAGAGTACAAAACACAATCAAATGTACCCATAGTAGGAAAACAGCATGTAAAGGATTTGGGAATAATAATGTCTGGCGACCTAACGTTTAAGGAGCATAACCAAGCAAATATTGTGACAGCCAAAAAAATGATAGGATGGATTACGAGAACTTTCAAATCTAGGGGTCCCATCACAATGGTCATACTCTTCAAGTCACTTGTGTTGTCCCGTCTTGAGTGCTGCTCAGTACTCACTTCCCCCTTCAGAGCAGGAGAGATTGCTGAAATATATGGATTTAAACTATTTCACACAGATAGATATATTAGACGAGGAGGTGGAGTAGCCATATATGTTAGGGACAATTTGAAATGTAGTCTCAAAGAGGGTAATCAAAACAGAGCCACACACAGAAACTATTTGGATTGAATTAAACGAAAAAGCTAATAATATTATAATAGGAGTAATATATAGGCCACCAAATTTAGACAGAATGGAAGCAAAGCATCTATGGGATGAAATATCTAGAGCATCTAGATCTAACAGTATTTATGTCATGGGTGACTTTAATTTTAGCGGAATAAACTGGTTGAACAAAACAGGGAATAGTGAAGCAGAAGATTTTCAAGAATTAATATACGATTGCTTTCTTACGCAACACATTAAGGAACCAACACGGGAAAATAATATTTTAGATTTAGTGTTAACTAACAGGGAAACGCAAATTAATGACATCGAAATAGGGAGTGAGCTAGGGAGCAGTGATCACAAAGAAATCAGATTTAGCATAGAATGGAATAGACCAGTAGGAGAAAATTCTGTTAAAGTGCCAGATTTTCGAAAAGCTGATTTTAATAGCCTAAGAAATTTTTTGGGTCAAATTGATTGGAAAGTCTTGGGTATGGGGTGGGGGCCGGTCTTGGAGCCAGACATGAACCCAGCGATAGGTGACTTAAATGGGGATTTCGATGTGGATTCAATATATAACTTATTTAAGAATATTCTAAACAAAGCACAGGAACGTAGTATACCATACAAATTGAATAGATCGAATACTAATGACCCAAAGTGGATAACAAAGAATTTGAAGAACCTTATAGGTAAAAAGAGAGCTTGGTACAAAAGGATTAAAAATGGGGAGGTCACTTTAGAACAGGAATTCGTACAACTGGTTAGAAATGTTAAAAAAGAGATAAGGAAAGCAAAAAGAAACTATGAAGTTCGCATAGCAGGGCAAGCAAAGACAAATCCTAAAGGGTTTTTTCAGTTATATCGTACCAAGACTAGGGAAAGGATAGGTCCATTAAAAACTGAGACAGGTCAAATAACAGATAGTGATGAAGAGATGAGTAGTATTTTTAATAAATATTTTGTATCTGTATTTACTAAAGAGGAACTTAACAATATGCCTTCAGCCGAACAAGTCTATGTGGGTGGGGACGAGGACAGGTTGACGAGTTTAGCAGTTACCAGGGAGGATGTTCTTAAACAAATAGTAAAACTCAAACCAAACAAATCCCCAGGGCCGGATGAAGTGTTTGCCAGGGTGCTTAAAGAATGCAAAGAGGAGCTTTGTGACCCCCTGTCAACCATATTTAATAAATCAATAGAGACAGGCAGAGTGCCAGAGTTTTGGAAAGTTGCTAATGTGATACCAGTTTTTAAGAAAGGAGATAGATCACTTGCGTCTAACTATCGACCAATTAGCCTAACGTCTATTGTGGGAAAGTTACTCGAATCTATAATAGCAAATAAAATTCGTCTTCATCTTGAAAAACATAAATTAATAATTGAGTCGCAACATGGTTTTATAAATGGCCGTTCATGTTTAACAAATTTGTTATCTTTTTATTCTAGCATTGTTGAGGCAGTTGATAGTGGTAAGGATTGCGATGTTGTATACCTTGACTTTAGCAAAGCTTTTGATACAGTGCCACATGAAAGACTGATTAAAAAGATAGAGTCTCATGGTATTGGGGGTGCTATATTAAGCTGGATTAGGGCATGGCTATACCAAAGGAAACAGAGAGTTAGTATAAATGGAATCAAGTCAGAGTGGGAAAATGTTGTAAGTGGAGTGCCTCAAGGCTCTGTCCTGGGACCTCTGTTGTTTATAATATATATAAATGATTTAGATTCAGGTTTGAGTAGCAACATTTGCAAATTTGCCGATGATACGAAAATCGGTAGGGAAATTAATTCGGAGGAGGACTCACTATCACTTCAAGTTGATCTAGATAGGGTTTTGAAATGGTCAAAGGATTGGCAGATGCAGTTTAATGCTGATAAATGTAAAGTTCTGAGGTTAGGTAATGATGATAGAGTTACAAGATACGAGCTAGATGGTGGTGTGATTGCGAAGTCGGATTAAGAACATAAGAACATAAGAACAAAGGTAACTGCAGAAGGCCTATTGGCCCATACGAGGCAGCTCCTATTCTATAACCACCCAATCCCACTCATATACTTGTCCAACCCGTGCTTGAAACAATCGAGGGACCCCACCTCCACAATGTTACGCGGCAATTGGTTCCACAAATCAACAACCCTGTTACTGAACCAGTATTTACCCAAGTCTTTCCTAAATCTAAACTTATCCAATTTATATCCATTGTTTCGTGTTCTGTCCTGTGTTGATACTTTTAATACCCTATTAATATCCCCCCGGTTATGTCCATTCATCCACTTGTAAACAGAAGATTTTCTAGAATTAATTGACGATTGCTTTCTTACGCAACACATTAAGGAACCAACACGGGAAAATAATATTTTAGATTTAGTGTTAACTAACAGGGAAACGCAAATTAATGACATCGAAATAGGGAGTGAGCTAGGGAGCAGTGATCACAAAGAAATCAGATTTAGCATAGAATGGAATAGACCAGTAGGAGAAAATTCTGTTAAAGTGCCAGATTTTCGAAAAGCTGATTTTAATAGCCTAAGAAATTTTTTGGGTCAAATTGATTGGAAAGTCTTGGGTATGGGGTGGGGGCCGGTCTTGGAGCGAGACATGAACCCAGCGATAGGTGACTTAAATGGGGATTTCGATGTGGATTCAATATATAACTTATTTAAGAATATTCTAAACAAAGCACAGGAACGTAGTATACCATACAAATTGAATAGATCGAATACTAATGACCCAAAGTGGATAACAAAGAATTTGAAGAACCTTATAGGTAAAAAGAGAGCTTGGTACAAAAGGATTAAAAATGGGGAGGTCACTTTAGAACAGGAATTCGTACAACTGGTTAGAAATGTTAAAAAAGAGATAAGGAAAGCAAAAAGAAACTATGAAGTTCGCATAGCAGGGCAAGCAAAGACAAATCCTAAAGGGTTTTTTCAGTTATATCGTACCAAGACTAGGGAAAGGATAGGTCCATTAAAAACTGAGACAGGTCAAATAACAGATAGTGATGAAGAGATGAGTAGTATTTTTAATAAATATTTTGTATCTGTATTTACTAAAGAGGAACTTAACAATATGCCTTCAGCCGAACAAGTCTATGTGGGTGGGGACGAGGACAGGTTGACGAGTTTAGCAGTTGCCGGGGGGGATGTTCTTGGACAGGTAGTGGGGCTCAAACCAGGCAGGTCCCCGGGGCCGGATGAGGTGTTTGCCGGGGTGCTTAAAGAATGCAAAGAGGAGCTTTGTGACCCACTGTCAACCATATTTAATAAATCAATAGAGACAGGCAGAGTGCCAGAGTTTTGGAAAGTTGCTAATGTGATACCAGTTTTTAAGAAAGGAGATAGATCACTTGCGTCTAACTATCGACCAATTAGCCTAACGTCTATTGTGGGAAAGTTACTCGAATCTATAATAGCAAATAAAATTCGTCTTCATCTTGAAAAACATAAATTAATAATTGAGTCGCAACATGGTTTTATAAATGGCCGTTCATGTTTAACAAATTTGTTATCTTTTTATTCTAGCATTGTTGAGGCAGTTGATAGCGGTAAGGATTGCGATGTTGTATACCTTGACTTTAGCAAAGCTTTTGATACAGTGCCACATGAAAGACTGATTAAAAAGATAGAGTCTCATGGTATTGGGGGTGCTATATTAAGCTGGATTAGGGCATGGCTATACCAAAGGAAACAGAGAGTTAGTATAAATGGAATCAAGTCAGAGTGGGAAAATGTTGTAAGTGGAGTGCCTCAAGGCTCTGTCCTGGGACCTCTGTTGTTTATAATATATATAAATGATTTAGATTCAGGTTTGAGTAGCAACATTTGCAAATTTGCCGATGATACGAAAATCGGTAGGGAAATTAATTCGGAGGAGGACTCACTATCACTTCAAGTTGATCTAGATAGGGTTTTGAAATGGTCAAAGGATTGGCAGATGCAGTTTAATGCTGATAAATGTAAAGTTCTGAGGTTAGGTAATGATGATAGAGTTACAAGATACGAGCTAGATGGTGTTGTGATTGCGAAGTCGGATTGCGAAAGGGATCTGGGAGTTATGATTAGTAAGAATTTAAAACAAAAGGATCAATGCATAAATGTTCGTAATAAGGCAAATCGGACACTTGGATTTATTAATCGCAGCATTAGTAACAAGACACCTGGTGTGGTTCTCAAGCTATATCTTGCTCTAGTTAGGCCCCATTTAGATTATGCAGTTCAGTTTTGGTCGCCATATTATAGAATGGATATAAATTCACTTGAACGTGTCCAGCGTAGGATGACTAAGTTAATTCCCCAAATTAGAAATCTTTCATATGAAGAAAGATTAACAAAGCTTAAGTTGCATTCACTGGAAAGGCGAAGAGTTAGGGGTGACATGATAGAGGTTTACAAGTGGATGAATGGACATAACCGGGGGGATATTAATAGGGTATTAAAAGTATCAACACAGGACCGAACACGAAACAATGGGTATAAATTGGATAAGTTTAGATTTAGGAAAGACTTGGGTAAATACTGGTTCAGTAACAGGGTTGTTGATTTGTGGAACCAATTGCCGCGTAACATTGTGGAGGTGGGGTCCCTCGATTGTTTCAAGCATGGGTTGGACATGTATATGAGTGGGATTGGGTGGTTATAAATAGGAGCTGCCTCGTATGGGCCAATAGGCCTTCTGCAGTTACCTTTGTTCTTATGTTCTTATGTAAACCTCTATCATGTCACCCCTAACTCTTCGCCTTTCCAGTGAATGCAACTTAAGCTTTGTTAATCTTTCTTCATATGAAAGATTTCTAATTTGGGGAATTAACTTAGTCATCCTACGCTGGACACGTTCAAGTGAATTTATATCCATTCTATAATATGGCGACCAAAACTGAACTGCATAATCTAAATGGGGCCTAACTAGAGCAAGATATAGCTTGAGAACCACACCAGGTGTCTTGTTACTAACGCTGCGATTAATAAATCCAAGTGTCCGATTTGCCTTATTACGAACATTTATGCATTGATCCTTTTGTTTTAAATTCTTACTAATCATAACTCCCAGATCCCTTTCGCAATCCGACTTCGCAATCACAACACCATCTAGCTCGTATCTTGTAACTCTATCATCATTACCTAACCTCAGAACTTTACATTTATCAGCATTAAACTGCATCTGCCAATCCTTTGACCATTTCAAAACCCTATCTAGATCAACTTGAAGTGATAGTGAGTCCTCCTCCGAATTAATTTCCCTACCGATTTTCGTATCATCGGCAAATTTGCAAATGTTGCTACTCAAACCTGAATCTAAATCATTTATATATATTATAAACAACAGAGGTCCCAGGACAGAGCCTTGAGGCACTCCACTTACAACATTTTCCCACTCTGACTTGATTCCATTTATACTAACTCTCTGTTTCCTTTGGTATAGCCATGCCCTAATCCAGCTTAATATAGCACCCCCAATACCATGAGACTCTATTTTTTTAATCAGTCTTTCATGTGGCACTGTATCAAAAGCTTTGCTAAAGTCAAGGTATACAACATCGCAATCCTTACCACTATCAACTGCCTCAACAATGCTAGAATAAAAAGATAACAAATTTGTTAAACATGAACGGCCATTTATAAAACCATGTTGCGACTCAATTATTAATTTATGTTTTTCAAGATGAAGACGAATTTTATTTGCTATTATAGATTCGAGTAACTTTCCCACAATAGACGTTAGGCTAATTGGTCGATAGTTAGACGCAAGTGATCTATCTCCTTTCTTAAAAACTGGTATCACATTAGCAACTTTCCAAAACTCTGGCACTCTGCCTGACTCTATTGATTTATTAAATATGGTTGACAGTGGGTCACAAAGCTCCTCTTTGCATTCTTTAAGCACCCTAGCAAACACTTCATCCGGCCCTGGGGATTTGTTTGGTTTGAGTTTTACTATTTGTTTAAGAACATCCTCCCTGGTAACTGCTAAACTCGTCAACCTGTCCTCGTCCCCACCCACATAGACTTGTTCGGCTGAAGGCATATTGTTAAGTTCTTCTTTAGTAAATACAGATACAAAATATTTATTAAAAATACTACTCATCTCTTCATCACTATCTGTTATTTGACCTGTCTCAGTTTTTAATGGACCTATCCTTTCCCTAGTCTTAGTACGATATATCTGAAAAAACCCTTTAGGATTTGTCTTTGCTTGCCCTGCTATGCGAACTTCATAGTTTCTTTTTGCTTTCCTTATCTCTTTTTTAACATTTCTAACCAGTTGTACGAATTCCTGTTCTAAAGTGACCTCCCCATTTTTAATCCTTTTGTACCAAGCTCTCTTTTTACCTATAAGGTTCTTCAAATTCTTTGTTATCCACTTTGGGTCATTAGTATACGATCTATTCAATTTGTATGGTATACTACGTTCCTGTGCTTTGTTTAGAATATTCTTAAATAAGTTATATATTGAATCCACATCGAAATCCCCATTTAAGTCACCTATCGCTGGGTTCATGTCTCGCTCCAAGACCGGCCCACACCCCATACCCAAGCCTTTCCAATCAATTTGACCCAAAAAATTTCTTAGGCTATTAAAATCAGCTTTTCGAAAATCTGGCACTTTAACAGAATTTTCTCCTACTGGTCTATTCCATTCTATGCTAAATCTGATTTCTTTGTGATCACTGCTCCCTAGCTCACTCCCTATTTCGATGTCATTAATTTGCGTTTCCCTGTTAGTTAACACTAAATCTAAAATATTATTTTCCCGTGTTGGTTCCTTAATGTGTTGCGTAAGAAAGCAATCGTCAATTAATTCTAGAAAATCTTCTGCTTCACTATTCCCTGTTTTGTTCAACCAGTTTATTCCGCTAAAATTAAAGTCACCCATGACATAAATACTGTTAGATCTAGATGCTCTAGATATTTCATCCCATAGATGCTTTGCTTCCATTCTGTCTAAATTTGGTGGCCTATATATTACTCCTATTATAATATTATTAGCTTTTTCGTTTAATTCAATCCAAATAGTTTCTGAGTGTGGCTCAGTTTTGATTCCCTCTTTGAGACTACATTTCAAATTGTCCCTAACATATATGGCTACTCCACCTCCTCGTCTAATATATCTATCTGTGTGAAATAGTTTAAATCCATATATTTGATATTCAGCTAATAGTTCTCTATTTTCTACATTCATCCACGTTTCGGTAAGTGCAATAATATCTATTTTTTCTGTGCAGACAAGAGCATTTAATTCGTTAATTTTATTTCTTAGACTTCTACTGTTAGTGTAATATACCCTAAGTGAATTGTTATTTTGCGGACCTTCTCTTTCCCTGATCGTTTTGCCAATTCCTTTCTCCCACAAACACATACTTTTATTACCTCCTTCCTCCAAATCAATTCCCATACCTCTATCTACTAACAGTTTAAACCCAAACAAACACCTCTAACCACTTCTTCTAGCGAGTTCGCAACAGCAACAACCCCAGCTCTCGATAGATGCACCCCATCACGAGCATACATTTCATTTCTTCCATAGAAGTGTTCCCAGTTGTCTATGAAAGATATTGCATTTGATTTGCAATATCTTTCCAGCCGGCAATTGACACCAAGTGCCCTCGATATCCATTCATTTCCCACTCCCTTTCTTGGAAGAATGCCACATATGATCGGGATTCCTCCCTTGCTCCTAACTAACTCTATGGCTGTTTTATACCTCTGAATCAGTTCCTCACTCCTGACTCGACCAACATCATTTCCTCCCACGCTAATGCAAATAATGGGATTGTTCCCATTACCAGCCATAATATCATTCATGTTGTTTATAATATCACCAATGCCAGCTCCGGGATAGCAAACCCTTAACCTGTTCCCCCTATCTCTAGCACAAAACGTTCTATCCAAATACCTTATCTGGGAATCTCCCACAACTAATGTTTGCTTAGGTACTTCCTTTACTTTCTGAGGGGCCTGCGCTTCCTTTCTCTTCGTTGCTTTCCCTTTTGCGCGATCCACAGTCTCTCCACAGCACTCGTCCTCCAAAACGTCAAATGAATTTGAAGTTGCTATGGCGTTTGAAGGCGGCTTTATCAAAGTCTTCTTAAGGCCCCTGTCTTTCGCAACTCTCCAAGACGAGGTCCCTTTACTGCTGGTCTCCTCCTTCGTTACTTCTCGTTGTTTTTTAAGCTGACGCACCTCCTCCCGCAGAGAGTCCAACTCTGTCCTCAGGGCTCCCACTAGAGTCACCAGGTCCTTCACTACAACTTAAGAACATAAGAACATAAGAACAAAGGTAACTGCAGAAGGCCTATTGGCCCATACGAGGCAGCTCCTATTCTATAACCACCCAATCCCACTCATATACTTGTCCAACCCGTGCTTGAAACAATCGAGGGACCCCACCTCCACAATGTTACGCGGCAATTGGTTCCACAAATCAACAACCCTGTTACTGAACCAGTATTTACCCAAGTCTTTCCTAAATCTAAACTTATCCAATTTATATCCATTGTTTCGTGTTCTGTCCTGTGTTGATACTTTTAATACCCTATTAATATCCCCCCGGTTATGTCCATTCATCCACTTGTAAACCTCTATCATGTCACCCCTAACTCTTCGCCTTTCCAGTGAATGCAACTTAAGCTTTGTTAATCTTTCTTCATATGAAAGATTTCTAATTTGGGGAATTAACTTAGTCATCCTACGCTGGACACGTTCAAGTGAATTTATATCCATTCTATAATATGGCGACCAAAACTGAACTGCATAATCTAAATGGGGCCTAACTAGAGCAAGATATAGCTTGAGAACCACACCAGGTGTCTTGTTACTAACGCTGCGATTAATAAATCCAAGTGTCCGATTTGCCTTATTACGAACATTTATGCATTGATCCTTTTGTTTTAAATTCTTACTAATCATAACTCCCAGATCCCTTTCGCAATCCGACTTCGCAATCACAACACCATCTAGCTCGTATCTTGTAACTCTATCATCATTACCTAACCTCAGAACTTTACATTTATCAGCATTAAACTGCATCTGCCAATCCTTTGACCATTTCAAAACCCTATCTAGATCAACTTGAAGTGATAGTGAGTCCTCCTCTGAATTAATTTCCCTACCGATTTTCGTATCATCGGCAAATTTGCAAATGTTGCTACTCAAACCTGAATCTAAATCATTTATATATATTATAAACAACAGAGGTCCCAGGACAGAGCCTTGAGGCACTCCACTTACAACATTTTCCCACTCTGACTTGATTCCATTTATACTAACTCTCTGTTTCCTTTGGTATAGCCATGCCCTAATCCAGCTTAATATAGCACCCCCAATACCATGAGACTCTATTTTTTTAATCAGTCTTTCATGTGGCACTGTATCAAAAGCTTTGCTAAAGTCAAGGTATACAACATCGCAATCCTTACCACTATCAACTGCCTCAACAATGCTAGAATAAAAAGATAACAAATTTGTTAAACATGAACGGCCATTTATAAAACCATGTTGCGACTCAATTATTAATTTATGTTTTTCAAGATGAAGACGAATTTTATTTGCTATTATAGATTCGAGTAACTTTCCCACAATAGACGTTAGGCTAATTGGTCGATAGTTAGACGCAAGTGATCTATCTCCTTTCTTAAAAACTGGTATCACATTAGCAACTTTCCAAAACTCTGGCACTCTGCCTGACTCTATTGATTTGTTAAATATGGTTGACAGTGGGTCACAAAGCTCCTCTTTGCATTCTTTAAGCACCCTAGCAAACACTTCATCCGGCCCTGGGGATTTGTTTGGTTTGAGTTTTACTATTTGTTTAAGAACATCCTCCCTGGTAACTGCTAAACTCGTCAACCTGTCCTCGTCCCCACCCACATAGACTTGTTCGGCTGAAGGCATATTGTTAAGTTCCTCTTTAGTAAATACAGATACAAAATATTTATTAAAAATACTACTCATCTCTTCATCACTATCTGTTATTTGACCTGTCTCAGTTTTTAATGGACCTATCCTTTCCCTAGTCTTGGTACGATATAACTGAAAAAACCCTTTAGGATTTGTCTTTGCTTGCCCTGCTATGCGAACTTCATAGTTTCTTTTTGCTTTCCTTATCTCTTTTTTAACATTTCTAACCAGTTGTACGAATTCCTGTTCTAAAGTGACCTCCCCATTTTTAATCCTTTTGTACCAAGCTCTCTTTTTACCTATAAGGTTCTTCAAATTCTTTGTTATCCACTTTGGGTCATTAGTATACGATCTATTCAATTTGTATGGTATACTACGTTCCTGTGCTTTGTTTAGAATATTCTTAAATAAGTTATATATTGAATCCACATCGAAATCCCCATTTAAGTCACCTATCGCTGGGTTCATGTCTCGCTCCAAGACCGGCCCACACCCCATACCCAAGCACTTCCATATTGCTATGTCAATGCGAAAGGGATCTGGGAGTTATGATTAGTAAGAATTTAAAACAAAAGGATCAATGCATAAATGTTCGTAATAAGGCAAATCGGACACTTGGATTTATTAATCGCAGCGTTAGTAACAAGACACCTGGTGTGGTTCTCAAGCTATATCTTGCTCTAGTTAGGCCCCATTTAGATTATGCAGTTCAGTTTTGGTCGCCATATTATAGAATGGATATAAATTCACTTGAACGTGTCCAGCGTAGGATGACTAAGTTAATTCCCCAAATTAGAAATCTTTCATATGAAGAAAGATTAACAAAGCTTAAGTTGCATTCACTGGAAAGGCGAAGAGTTAGGGGTGACATGATAGAGGTTTACAAGTGGATGAATGGACATAACCGGGGGGATATTAATAGGGTATTAAAAGTATCAACACAGGACAGAACACGAAACAATGGGTCTATTCCATTCTATGCTAAATCTGATTACTTTGTGATCACTGCTCCCTAGCTCACTCCCTATTTCGATGTCATTAATTTGCGTTTCCCTGTTAGTTAACACTAAATCTAAAATATTATTTTCCCGTGTTGGTTCCTTAATGTGTTGCGTAAGAAAGCAATCGTCAATTAATTCTAGAAAATCTTCTGCTTCACTATTCCCTGTTTTGTTCAACCAGTTTATTCCGCTAAAATTAAAGTCACCCATGACATAAATACTGTTAGATCTAGATGCTCTAGATATTTCATCCCATAGATGCTTTGCTTCCATTCTGTCTAAATTTGGTGGCCTATATATTACTCCTATTATAATATTATTAGCTTTTTCGTTTAATTCAATCCAAATAGTTTCTGTGTGTGGCTCTGTTTTGATTCCCTCTTTGAGACTACATTTCAAATTGTCCCTAACATATATGGCTACTCCACCTCCTCGTCTAATATATCTATCTGTGTGAAATAGTTTAAATCCATATATTTGATATTCAGCTAATAGTTCTCTATTTTCTACATTCATCCACGTTTCGGTAAGTGCAATAATATCTATTTTTTCTGTGCAGACAAGAGCATTTAATTCGTTAATTTTATTTCTTAGACTTCTACTGTTAGTGTAATATACCCTAAGTGAATTGTTATTTTGCGGACCTTCTCTTTCCCTGATCGTTTTGCCAATTCCTTTCTCCCACAAACACATACTTTTATTACCTCCTTCCTCCAAATCAATTCCCATACCTCTATCTACTAACAGTTTAAACCCAAACAAACACCTCTAACCACTTCTTCTAGCGAGTTCGCAACAGCAACAACCCCAGCTCTCGATAGATGCACCCCATCACATAAGAACATAAGAACATAAGAACAAAGGTAACTGCAGAAGGCCTATTGGCCCATACGAGGCAGCTCCTATTCTATAACCACCCAATCCCACTCATATACTTGTCCAACCCGTGCTTGAAACAATCGAGGGACCCCACCTCCACAATGTTACGCGGCAATTGGTTCCACAAATCAACAACCCTGTTACTGAACCAGTATTTACCCAAGTCTTTCCTAAATCTAAACTTATCCAATTTATATCCATTGTTTCGTGTTCTGTCCTGTGTTGATACTTTTAATACCCTATTAATATCCCCCCGGTTATGTCCATTCATCCACTTGTAAACCTCTATCATGTCACCCCTAACTCTTCGCCTTTCCAGTGAATGCAACTTGAGCTTTGTTTAGATTTCTAATTTGGGGAATTAACTTAGTCATCCTACGCTGGACACGTTCAAGTGAATTTATATCCATTCTATAATATGGCGACCAAAACTGAACTGCATAATCTAAATGGGGCCTAACTAGAGCAAGATATAGCTTGAGAACCACACCAGGTGTCTTGTTACTAACGCTGCGATTAATAAATCCAAGTGTCCGATTTGCCTTATTACGAACATTTATGCATTGATCCTTTTGTTTTAAATTCTTACTAATCATAACTCCCAGATCCCTTTCACAATCCGACTTCGCAATCACAACACCATCTAGCTCGTATCTTGTAACTCTATCATCATTACCTAACCTCAGAACTTTACATTTATCAGCATTAAACTGCATCTGCCAATCCTTTGACCATTTCAAAACCCTATCTAGCATAAGAAATTGTTGAGATTGCGAAGTCGGATTGCCAAACGGATCTGGGAGTTATGATTAGTAAGAATTTAAAACAAAAGGATCAATGCCTGAGTGTTCGTAATAAGGCCAGTAGGACACTGGGATTTATTAATCGAAGCGTTAGTAACAAGACACCTGGTGTTGTTCTTCAGCTATATCTTGCTCTGGTTAGGCCCCATTTAGATTATGCATTTCAGTTTTGGTCGCCATACTATAGAATGGATATAAATTCACTTGAACGTGTCCAGCGTAGGATGAAGAAGTTAATTCCCCAAATTAGAAATCTTTCATATGAAGAAAGATTAACAAAGCTTAATTTGCATTCACTGGAAAGGCGAAGAGTTAGGGGGGACATGATAGAGGTTTACATGTTGATGAATGGACATAACAAAGGGGATATAAATAGGGTATTAAAAGCATCAACACAAGACAGAACGCGAAAAAATGGGTATAAATTGGATAAGTTTAGATTTAGGAAAGACTTGGGTAAATACTGGTTCGGTAACATAGTTTTTGATTTGTGGAACCAATTACTGCATAACGTGGTGGAGGTTGGGTCCCTCGATTGTTTCAAGCGTGGGTTAGACATGTATATGAGTGGGATTGGGGGGGTTATATATAGGAGCTGCCTCGTATGGGCCAATAGGCCTTCTGCAGTTGCCTTTGTTCTTATGTTCTTAAATTGTGTTTGTAATTATTGTGTGGTGTTGGATTGTCCCAGTGATATCCTTGGTAGTGATTCATTAATGTAATTATTAAAATTATTATTGTAATTAGTAAAGTCATTATTTTCATTGATAGCTGTCGGTTGACAGTGTATTAAGCTGTTAATTGATTGTTTCGTCTAATTGATAAACAATATATTAATGTAATTAAGTGATTGTTAATTGTCGAGGTGACAGTGATAAACGTAATTGTCTTTGATTGGACATTTGTCTGGGTGAAAGTGACGTTGATGTAACTGTTGATTTGTTGACCATCTAAGTGACCGTAATTAATATAATTGTGGTTAATTAATTAATGGTAATTAATTGAAAAACTAAATGTTAATTGTATATGTTTTGGTTGCTGTTCAAGTTACATGTGTTACGTAGGTGATTGAATGTCTTGGTGACATTGATTGTTAAAGCAATTGTTGGTATTGTTGTGTGTCCTAATGACACTGTTATGTATGCATTTATATATGTTGATGTATTGTGGTAGTGAAGTATTTTGATATTTGCCAAGAATGTGCACGAAGTGTTTCAGGTTAGTAAACTGTTGCTGATGAGCTGTCCGGTGGGTCGAGGCCTTGATTTCCTTTACACCTGTCAGGTGGTGGGTCAGGAGACCTACTGCAACAGTGGGTCGAGGCCTTATGACTCTATACACCTGTCAGGTGGTGGGTCAGGAGACCTACTGCAACAGTGGGCCGAGGCCTTATGACTCTATACACCTGTCAGGTGGTGGGTCAGGAGACCTACTGTAACAGTGGGTCGAGGCCTTATGACTCTATACACCTGTCAGGTGGTGGGTCAGGAGATCTACTGCAACAGTGGGTCGAGGCCTTATGACTCAATACACCTGTCAGGTGGTGGGTCAGGAGACCTACTGCAACAGTGGATCGAGGCCTTATGACTCTATACACCTGTCAGGTGGTGGGTCAGGAGACCTACTGCAACAGTGGGTCGAGGCCTTATGACTCTATACACCTGTCAGGTGGTGGGTCAGGAGACCTACTGCAATTGTGGTATTGACAGATTTGAAATGACACTCTTGAATTAACGTAATGTGGGTGCCTGTGTATTAGTAGGTAGTTGAATAAAGCTATTTTTGCTATTACACTTGCCTTTGACATCATTCCCCATTCTGCAGTATGGCCCCATTTCACATCACAATCCAATTGTCTCTTAAGTTGGTTCAGGTTCCAGCTCCTAACCCCAAACATCTTTATATAAATATTGGTGTGAGAATCCAAGCTCTACCGGCTATATTTGCTTGCATGCAAGTTGTAGAGAGAACGACCCAAGTGAGGATGGCTCTGTATTGGCTTTTGGGGGTGAATACCGTCTTGGTCTTCATCTCTACCTGACATACGGAACCCTTGGCGCAGCGGAAGCAAAACGCTCACGCTGCTCACTTTCTGGATCAGCGATTCCAATTGTGGAATTTGGAAGCCAGATTTCACAACTGGCTTCCCAGCGTGGAGGCCTGTGGGTTTGTAGTGACTCCCGAAGTGAACAACGTACATCTGGCATTTCCTATGTGGGCAACGCCTGGTTAATGAATGTACGCTCTCACACTGTGTCTGTCTCACTCTTTTTCTGTCTCACTCTCTCTCTGTCTTATAAAAAATACAATTGTCTAATGTGTGGTTGGTTGGCAGCAAAAGCAGCTAAGTGGTGTGAAGTACTAAAACAAGAATAGTTACCCTTACTCTGGTATATAACAGTTGCTTGAGAAACTTTTAACGGTGTGGGAGAATTGTCTGTTTGATGCTAGTACGGACAAATTATTCACATCAGGAATTTTCTGTTAATTTTCGTAACATCAGTGAATAATGGTGCAGATTACTTTTGTATATGAAACGTATGTGACAATTTTTTGTATATGAAACGTTTGGCCTCCAACTTTGAACAGACACACAAACAGACATTATCTCCTATGGTATAATTATAAAATATATATATTGCATTTTGTCAAATGATAAGTGTGGTGTGTTGTGTGACATGAGTGTTGTATAATGTTGGGATGCATAAGTGTGACTCTTACTATCATTATCTGCAGCGTTGATGTTTGCTCCAGCGTCGAGGAGGACCTTCACAGTGTTGTCATGACCACGTGCGGCTGCAAAGTGAAGGGCTGTCCTGCCTGTCAACAGATACCACAATTGTTATTATGCATAATCCATCACGATTCAAGTTGTTTCTGTAATATATTGAAATAAGCTGTTCGAGATGGACATTTCTTTTTACTTTTGTGAAGTGTACGGACTCCAAATATTATGCAAAAGTATTTTCCACCCTAAATTTAAGAGAGCACCATTAAAATGTCCGACATCCCACCTGTACTTATATGAGCACTTATTACTTGCCTCGAGAGCTACAGTGATGCTATTGTCATGCCCGAAACTCTGTGAGTATTATTGGCTTGCAGCATAGTATATACTTGCCCTAATAAGAAATAAAACATTCTTCTTGTTCTCACCTAATTTTATTCACCAAATTGTGCTTGCGAGGGTTGAGCTTTGACTCTTAGGTCCCGCCTCTCAACCGCCAACCAACTGATGTACAGATTCCTGAGCCTACTGGGTTCTATCATATCTACATATGAAACTGTGTATGAAGTCAGCCTCCACCATCTCACTTCCTACTGCATTCCGTTTAACAACTTCTCTGACCCTGAAAAAGTTCTCTCTAATGTCTGTGTGGAATATTTGGGAACTCAGCTTCCACCTGTCCCCTTGTTCATGTACCACCTGTGTTAAATAATCCATCCTTGTCTATCATGTCAATTCCCCTGAGAATTTTGTATGTGGTGATCATGTCTCCACGAGCTCTTCTGTCTTCCAGCGACATGAGGTGCAGTTCCCGCAGCCGTTCCTCATAATTCATAACTTTTTCTCTTAGTTCCGGGACTAGCCTAGTGGCATACCTATGAACTTTTTCCAGCTTCGTCTTGTGCTTGACTAGGTACGGGCTCCATGCTGGGGCTGCATACTCCAGGATTAGCCTTACATATGTTGTATACAAGGTTCTGAAGGATTCCTTACACAGGTTTCTGAAAGAAGTTCTGATGTTATCCTGCCTCACAAAGGCCACTGATGTTATTCTTTTTATGTAGGCTTCAGGAGACAGGATTTGGTGTGAAATCAACTCCTAGATCTTTCTTTCTGTTCGTTTCATTTGGTACTTCATCTCCTATTCTGTATCCTGTGTCTGGCCTCCTATATATATATAAATATATATATATATATATATATATATATATATATATATATATATATATATATATATATATATATATATATATATATATATATATATATATATTGGTGTATACTGGCAGCAGGTTTTCTTTCAAACATGTTTCATTGAATATGACCGCATATTCTGTATTTATTATTTTCTGGTTTAGGGCTTCTATCCCTCTAACTATTTTCTTAGCATCAGGGCTTAATTGGAATAGGAGTTCTCCAAAACTCATTTTCGTACTTTTAAGGTGAAGAAAAGAAGTGATTTACTATAGAGTGTATTACACTTATTTGTATAATTTGCACGACGTTTCGAACCTCCATGGTTCATTCTCAAGTGAACAGATCTTACAATACTAGTTGATTTTATACCCGCATTAGGTCAGGTGATAATACAATGAAGGTGAAAACATGGGGGGATACATAAGGGATAAACATAGGGGCTGCAGAAGACTTATTGGCCCATACGAGGCATCTCCTATCCAAACACAAAGATTAATCCAGTGTAATTGGCCTGTTATGTTGGACATTGTCTTCTGTGTTGGCATCGATATGTTCTTGTCTTGTCCTTACTCTCATGGTAAGGACAAGATGAACTAGGTCAATTAGATGAACTAATTGACCTAAAAAGACACCTAGAGAGAGAGAGAGTCAGTACTCCGATTTACACATGAAAATAGTGAAAATAACAGTCTGCCATTCTTGGATGTACTAATAACAAAAACAGGAACCTCTTTAAGCACCAACGTATATACCAAGCCCACCAACATAGGATTATGCCTGAACGGTAGAAGTGAGTGCCCCCAAAGATACAAAGCCAGTGTTCTCAATGCTTATATTCGTCGAGCGCTTACCCACTGCTCTGAATGGAGCAACGTGAGTAGAGAGTTTGAAAGAGTAACTCAGGTATTGGTGAACAACGGATATAGCAACGCGGAAATAAACGCTGCTATAAGAATACACTTGGACCGTTGGTATAATTCAGAACCTAGAACAGAAACCACAACACCCCCAATAAAATTATATTACAAATCAACCATGCACAGTGAACATATAAAAGAGGAAAGAATAATGAAAGAAATAATCCGTAAAGGAGTAAAAAGCACTACTCCTAACCAAAACATAAACCTGATAATATTCTACAAAACCAAGAAGACTTCCGAACTCCTTATCAAAAACAGCCCGAAGCCGACGGAGAACCCTCTACAGCAGTCAAGCGTTGTATACATGTACACTTGCCCCGACGAAGGATGTAACCTTCAATGTAAGTACATAGGTATGACGTCGACCAAGCTGACGAGGCGTTTGACATGCCATCTTCAATCTGGTGCCCCTAGGAATCACATGAGACAAGCCCATGACATTACTCTAACAAGAGAAATGTTGAACAAGAATACTTGCATAATAGACAAAACCCAAGATTCAAGAAGATTACAAATTCTTGAGGCAATTCACATAAGAATAGAGCGACCTACCATGAACACCCAAATCACGGAACTATTTACTCTACCCACCATGAGAGTAAGGACAAGACAAGAACATATCGATGCCAACACAGAAGACAATGTCCAACATAACAGGCCAATTACACTGGATTAATCTTTGTGTTTGGATAGGAGATGCCTCGTATGGGCCAATAAGCCTTCTGCAGCCCCTATGTTTATCCCTTATGTATCCCCCCATGTTTTCACCTTCATTGTATTATCACCTGACCTAATGCGGGTATAAAATCAACTAGTATTGTAAGATCTGTTCACGTGAGAATGAACCATGGAGGTTCGAAACGTCGTGCAAATTATACAAATAAGTGTAATACACTCTATAGTAAATCACTTCTTTTCTTCACCTTAAAAGTACGAAAATGAGTTTTGGAGAACTCCTATTTCAATTAAGCCCTGATGCTAAGAAAATAGTTAGAGGGATAGAAGCCCTAAACCAGAAAATAATAAATACAGAATATGCGGTCATATTCAATGAAACATGTTTGAAAGAAAACCTGCTGCCAGTATGCACCAATATAAACCCACATGACCCAGCAGTCCGCAATACAGAGTTTACCTATAGGTATAGGCAAGAGCTCATTCGGCATCAACTAAACAAGAAGAAGGAAGCCCTCCAAACCTTTATAGAGCAGGCGGAGCATCTGTTAAACAAATGGACCCAGTACGACATCCCTATCCAACTCAAGCAAACCATCAACAGTGAACTATTTAACCTGAAACAACAACATAAAACTCTTGTAGAAACAAAGACACTCCGTAAGTTAACATCCCTAAACGGTGGACAGCTAAAAATCCCTCGTCCTAAAGATGGCTACTTTAACCTGACTTCTTATGATCTTACCCAGGACCAACGTGACCTCTTAAATCTTGGTCTAAATTGTCAATTCTTATCTAAACCAAAGATGCATCAAAAACGCCTGGAAATCGAAATGCTTCTGGACGATATCCATAAGCTAGAAGACAACAAAAAAGTCATCACCACTGACACACTTCAAGCTGAACTACTTGCAGAAGCAGGGAAAAAACGAGGAACATATTCATCTACAATCTTAACCCCACGACTCAAAGAAGCAGCGAAACAACTAAAAAATCTGAAAGACGTAACAATAAGAAAAGCCGACAAAACAGCAGCATATGTATTGATTCCTACCCATGAATACATGAACAAAATTAGCGACATCCTAAGTGACGACTCCAAATTTCAACGAATCACGAGGAACCCCGTAGAAGACCTTAAGCGGAAAGTAAACAAAACAATTACAGCAATCAACGCAAAGAAAGGTAGTGTGCATTTCAATAAACTTCAAGGCGACTATGGCTTAGGATATGCCTACGGCAATGTTAAGACGCATAAACCAGGTAACCCACTACGCCCTATAATCAGCCTAATACCAACCCCAACTTATCACCTGGCAAAGAAACTCAATGAACTCCTAACTCCATACACTCCAAGTAACTTTAGTCTACAATCATCAGCAGATTTCCTAGAATTGATCAAATCTACCCAGCCCGATGGAATCATCGCTTCCCTGGACGTTGAATCCCTTTTTACCAACGTCCCAGTCGACACAACCATAGGAATGATACTGGACAGAGTATACAGAGACGAGAGCACCCCCAAATTAGACATACCTGAGCCACACTTGAAAAGTCTTCTCGAAGCATGTACAAAGGAAGCCCCTTTCATCAGTCCACAAGGAGACATGTATTTACAAATAGACGGAGTAGCAATGGGCTCCCCCTTAGGAGTTTTATTTGCTAATTTTTATATGGGAACCATCGAAGATAGGGTCTTCAGTAGCAGACAAAAACCAACTGTATACTGCCGTTATGTAGATGACATATTCGTAATAGTAAAAGACTCAGATGAACTAATTGACCTAAAAAGACACCTAGAGAGAGAGTCAGTACTCCGATTTACACATGAAAATAGTGAAAATAACAGTCTGCCATTCTTGGATGTACTAATAACAAAAACAGGAACCTCTTTAAGCACCAACGTATATACCAAGCCCACCAACATAGGATTATGCCTGAACGGTAGAAGTGAGTGCCCCCAAAGATACAAAGCCAGTGTTCTCAATGCTTATATTCGTCGAGCGCTTACCCACTGCTCTGAATGGAGCAACGTGAGTAGAGAGTTTGAAAGAGTAACTCAGGTATTGGTGAACAACGGATATAGCAACGCGGAAATAAACGCTGCTATAAGAAGACACTTGGACCGTTGGTATAATTCAGAACCTAGAACAGAAACCACAACACCCCCAATAAAATTATATTACAAATCAACCATGCACAGTGAACATATAAAAGAGGAAAGAATAATGAAAGAAATAATCCGTAAAGGAGTAAAAAGCACTACTCCTAACCAAAACATAAACCTGATAATATTCTACAAAACCAAGAAGACTTCCGAACTCCTTATCAAAAACAGCCCGAAGCCGACGGAGAACCCTCTACAGCAGTCAAGCGTTGTATACATGTACACTTGCCCCCACGAAGGATGTAACCTTCAATGTAAGTACATAGGTATGACGTCGACCAAGCTGACGAGGCGTTTGACATGCCATCTTCAATCTGGTGCCCCTAGGAATCACATGAGACAAGCCCATGACATTACTCTAACAAGAGAAATGTTGAACAAGAATACTTGCATAATAGACAAAACCCAAGATTCAAGAAGATTACAAATTCTTGAGGCAATTCACATAAGAATAGAGCGACCTACCATGAACACCCAAATCACGGAACTATTTACTCTACCCACCATGAGAGTAAGGACAAGACAAGAACATATCGATGCCAACACAGAAGACAATGTCCTAACATAACAGGCCAATTACACTGGATTAATCTTTGTGTTTGGATAGGAGATGCCTCGTATGGGCCAATAAGCCTTCTGCAGCCCCTATGTTTATCCCTTATGTATCCCCCCATGTTTTCACCTTCATTGTATTATCACCTGACCTAATGCGGGTATAAAATCAACTAGTATTGTAAGATCTGTTCACGTGAGAATGAACCATGGAGGTTCGAAACGTCGTGCAAATTATACAAATAAGTGTAATACACTCTATAGTAAATCACTTCTTTTCTTCACCTTAAAAGTACGAAAATGAGTTTTGGAGAACTCCTATTTCAATTAAGCCCTGATGCTAAGAAAATAGTTAGAGGGATAGAAGCCCTAAACCAGAAAATAATAAATACAGAATATGCGGTCATATTCAATGAAACATGTTTGAAAGAAAACCTGCTGCCAGTATGCACCAATATAAACCCACATGACCCAGCAGTCCGCAATACAGAGTTTACCTATAGGTATAGGCAAGAGCTCATTCGGCATCAACTAAACAAGAAGAAGGAAGCCCTCCAAACCTTTATAGAGCAGGCGGAGCATCTGTTAAACAAATGGACCCAGTACGACATCCCTATCCAACTCAAGCAAACCATCAACAGTGAACTATTTAACCTGAAACAACAACATAAAACTCTTGTAGAAACAAAGACACTCCGTAAGTTAACATCCCTAAACGGTGGACAGCTAAAAATCCCTCGTCCTAAAGATGGCTACTTTAACCTGACTTCTTATGATCTTACCCAGGACCAACGTGACCTCTTAAATCTTGGTCTAAATTGTCAATTCTTATCTAAACCAAAGATGCATCAAAAACGCCTGGAAATCGAAATGCTTCTGGACGATATCCATAAGCTAGAAGACAACAAAAAAGTCATCACCACTGACACACTTCAAGCTGAACTACTTGCAGAAGCAGGGAAAAAACGAGGAACATATTCATCTACAATCTTAACCCCACGACTCAAAGAAGCAGCGAAACAACTAAAAAATCTGAAAGACGTAACAATAAGAAAAGCCGACAAAACAGCAGCATATGTATTGATTCCTACCCATGAATACATGAACAAAATTAGCGACATCCTAAGTGACGACTCCAAATTTCAACGAATCACGAGGAACCCCGTAGAAGACCTTAAGCGGAAAGTAAACAAAACAATTACAGCAATCAACGCAAAGAAAGGTAGTGTGCATTTCAATAAACTTCAAGGCGACTATGGCTTAGGATATGCCTACGGCAATGTTAAGACGCATAAACCAGGTAACCCACTACGCCCTATAATCAGCCTAATACCAACCCCAACTTAATCACCTGGCAAAGAAACTCAATGAACTCCTAACTCCATACACTCCAAGTAACTTTAGTCTACAATCATCAGCAGATTTCCTAGAATTGATCAAATCTACCCAGCCCGATGGAATCATCGCTTCCCTGGACGTTGAATCCCTTTTTACCAACGTCCCAGTCGACACAACCATAGGAATGATACTGGACAGAGTATACAGAGACGAGAGCACCCCCAAATTAGACATACCTGAGCCACACTTGAAAAGTCTTCTCGAAGCATGTACAAAGGAAGCCCCTTTCATCAGTCCACAAGGAGACATGTATTTACAAATAGACGGAGTAGCAATGGGCTCCCCCTTAGGAGTTTTATTTGCTAATTTTTATATGGGAACCATCGAAGATAGGGTCTTCAGTAGCAGACAAAAACCAACTGTATACTGCCGTTATGTAGATGACATATTCGTAATAGTAAAAGACTCAGATGAACTAATTGACCTAAAAAGACACCTAGAGAGAGAGTCAGTACTCCGATTTACACATGAAAATAGTGAAAATAACAGTCTGCCATTCTTGGATGTACTAATAACAAAAACAGGAACCTCTTTAAGCACCAACGTATATACCAAGCCCACCAACATAGGATTATGCCTGAACGGTAGAAGTGAGTGCCCCCAAAGATACAAAGCCAGTGTTCTCAATGCTTATATTCGTCGAGCGCTTACCCACTGCTCTGAATGGAGCAACGTGAGTAGAGAGTTTGAAAGAGTAACTCAGGTATTGGTGAACAACGGATATAGCAACGCGGAAATAAACGCTGCTATAAGAAGACACTTGGACCGTTGGTATAATTCAGAACCTAGAACAGAAACCACAACACCCCCAATAAAATTATATTACAAATCAACCATGCACAGTGAACATATAAAAGAGGAAAGAATAATGAAAGAAATAATCCGTAAAGGAGTAAAAAGCACTACTCCTAACCAAAACATAAACCTGATAATATTCTACAAAACCAAGAAGACTTCCGAACTCCTTATCAAAAACAGCCCGAAGCCGACGGAGAACCCTCTACAGCAGTCAAGCGTTGTATACATGTACACTTGCCCCCACGAAGGATGTAACCTTCAATGTAAGTACATAGGTATGACGTCGACCAAGCTGACGAGGCGTTTGACATGCCATCTTCAATCTGGTGCCCCTAGGAATCACATGAGACAAGCCCATGACATTACTCTAACAAGAGAAATGTTGAACAAGAATTACTTGCATAATAGACAAAACCCAAGATTCAAGAAGATTACAAATTCTTGAGGCAATTCACATAAGAATAGAGCGACCTACCATGAACACCCAAATCACGGAACTATTTACTCTACCCACCATGAGAGTAAGGACAAGACAAGAACATATCGATGCCAACACAGAAGACAATGTCCTACATAACAGGCCAATTACACTGGATTAATCTTTGTGTTTGGATAGGAGATGCCTCGTATGGGCCAATAAGCCTTCTGCAGCCCCTATGTTTATCCCTTATGTATCCCCCCATGTTTTCACCTTCATTGTATTATCACCTGACCTAATGCGGGTATAAAATCAACTAGTATTGTAAGATCTGTTCACTTGAGAATGAACCATGGAGGTTCGAAACGTCGTGCAAATTATACAAATAAGTGTAATACACTCTATAGTAAATCACTTCTTTTCTTCACCTTAAAAGTACGAAAATGAGTTTTGGAGAACTCCTATTTCAATTAAGCCCTGATGCTAAGAAAATAGTTAGAGGGATAGAAGCCCTAAACCAGAAAATAATAAATACAGAATATGCGGTCATATTCAATGAAACATGTTTGAAAGAAAACCTGCTGCCAGTATACACCAATATAAACCCACATGACCCAGCAGTCCGCAATACAGAGTTTACCTATAGGTATAGGCAAGAGCTCATTCGGCATCAACTAAACAAGAAGAAGGAAGCCCTCCAAACCTTTATAGAGCAGGCGGAGCATCTGTTAAACAAATGGACCCAGTACGACATCCCTATCCAACTCAAGCAAACCATCAACAGTGAACTATTTAACCTGAAACAACAACATAAAACTCTTGTAGAAACAAAGACACTCCGTAAGTTAACATCCCTAAACGGTGGACAGCTAAAAATCCCTCGTCCTAAAGATGGCTACTTTAACCTGACTTCTTATGATCTTACCCAGGACCAACGTGACCTCTTAAATCTTGGTCTAAATTGTCAATTCTTATCTAAACCAAAGATGCATCAAAAACGCCTGGAAATCGAAATGCTTCTGGACGATATCCATAAGCTAGAAGACAACAAAAAAAGTCATCACCACTGACACACTTCAAGCTGAACTACTTGCAGAAGCAGGGAAAAAACGAGGAACATATTCATCTACAATCTTAACCCCACGACTCAAAGAAGCAGCGAAACAACTAAAAAATCTGAAAGACGTAACAATAAGAAAAGCCGACAAAACAGCAGCATATGTATTGATTCCTACCCATGAATACATGAACAAAATTAGCGACATCCTAAGTGACGACTCCAAATTTCAACGAATCACGAGGAACCCCGTAGAAGACCTTAAGCGGAAAGTAAACAAAACAATTACAGCAATCAACGCAAAGAAAGGTAGTGTGCATTTCAATAAACTTCAAGGCGACTATGGCTTAGGATATGCCTACGGCAATGTTAAGACGCATAAACCAGGTAACCCACTACGCCCTATAATCAGCCAAATACCAACCCCAACTTATCACCTGGCAAAGAAACTCAATGAACTCCTAACTCCATACACTCCAAGTAAGTTTAGTCTACAATCATCAGCAGATTTCCTAGAATTGATCAAATCTACCCAGCCCGATGGAATCATCGCTTCCCTGGACGTTGAATCCCTTTTTACCAACGTCCCAGTCGACACAACCATAGGAATGATACTGGACAGAGTATACAGAGACGAGAGCACCCCCAAATTAGACATACCTGAGCCACACTTGAAAAGTCTTCTCGAAGCATGTACAAAGGAAGCCCCTTTCATCAGTCCACAAGGAGACATGTATTTACAAATAGACGGAGTAGCAATGGGCTCCCCCTTAGGAGTTTTATTTGCTAATTTTTATATGGGAACCATCGAAGATAGGGTCTTCAGTAGCAGACAAAAACCAACTGTATACTGCCGTTATGTAGATGACATATTCGTAATAGTAAAAGACTCAGATGAACTAATTGACCTAAAAAGACACCTAGAGAGAGAGTCAGTACTCCGATTTACACATGAAAATAGTGAAAATAACAGTCTGCCATTCTTGGATGTACTAATAACAAAAACAGGAACCTCTTTAAGCACCAACGTATATACCAAGCCCACCAACATAGGATTATGCCTGAACGGTAGAAGTGAGTGCCCCCAAAGATACAAAGCCAGTGTTCTCAATGCTTATATTCGTCGAGCGCTTACCCACTGCTCTGAATGGAGCAACGTGAGTAGAGAGTTTGAAAGAGTAACTCAGGTATTGGTGAACAACGGATATAGCAACGCGGAAATAAACGCTGCTATAAGAAGACACTTGGACCGTTGGTATAATTCAGAACCTAGAACAGAAACCACAACACTCCCAATAAAATTATATTACAAATCAACCATGCACAGTGAACATATAAAAGAGGAAAGAATAATGAAAGAAATAATCCGTAAAGGAGTAAAAAGCACTACTCCTAACCAAAACATAAACCTGATAATATTCTACAAAACCAAGAAGACTTCCGAACTCCTTATCAAAAACAGCCCGAAGCCGACGGAGAACCCTCTACAGCAGTCAAGCGTTGTATACATGTACACTTGCCCCCACGAAGGATGTAACCTTCAATGTAAGTACATAGGTATGACGTCGACCAAGCTGACGAGGCGTTTGACATGCCATCTTCAATCTGGTGCCCCTAGGAATCACATGAGACAAGCCCATGACATTACTCTAACAAGAGAAATGTTGAACAAGAATACTTGCATAATAGACAAAACCCAAGATTCAAGAAGATTACAAATTCTTGAGGCAATTCACATAAGAATAGAGCGACCTACCATGAACACCCAAATCACGGAACTATTTACTCTACCCACCATGAGAGTAAGGACAAGACAAGAACATATCGATGCCAACACAGAAGACAATGTCCAACATAACAGGCCAATTACACTGGATTAATCTTTGTGTTTGGATAGGAGATGCCTCGTATGGGCCAATAAGCCTTCTGCAGCCCCTATGTTTATCCCTTATGTATCCCCCCCATGTTTTCACCTTCATTGTATTATCACCTGACCTAATGCGGGTATAAAATCAACTAGTATTGTAAGATCTGTTCACTTGAGAATGAACCATGGAGGTTCGAAACGTCGTGCAAATTATACAAATTAGTGTAATACACTCTATAGTAAATCACTTCTTTTCTTCACCTTAAAAGTACGAAAATGAGTTTTGGAGAACTCCTATTTCAATTAAGCCCTGATGCTAAGAAAATAGTTAGAGGGATAGAAGCCCTAAACCAGAAAATAATAAATACAGAATATGCGGTCATATTCAATGAAACATGTTTGAAAGAAAACCTGCTGCCAGTATACACCAATATAAACCCACATGACCCAGCAGTCCGCAATACAGAGTTTACCTATAGGTATAGGCAAGAGCTCATTCGGCATCAACTAAACAAGAAGAAGGAAGCCCTCCAAACCTTTATAGAGCAGGCGGAGCATCTGTTAAACAAATGGACCCAGTACGACATCCCTATCCAACTCAAGCAAACCATCAACAGTGAACTATTTAACCTGAAACAACAACATAAAACTCTTGTAGAAACAAAGACACTCCGTAAGTTAACATCCCTAAACGGTGGACAGCTAAAAATCCCTCGTCCTAAAGATGGCTACTTTAACCTGACTTCTTATGATCTTACCCAGGACCAACGTGACCTCTTAAATCTTGGTCTAAATTGTCAATTCTTATCTAAACCAAAGATGCATCAAAAACGCCTGGAAATCGAAATGCTTCTGGACGATATCCATAAGCTAGAAGACAACAAAAAAGTCATCACCACTGACACACTTCAAGCTGAACTACTTGCAGAAGCAGGGAAAAAACGAGGAACATATTCATCTACAATCTTAACCCCACGACTCAAAGAAGCAGCGAAACAACTAAAAAATCTGAAAGACGTAACAATAAGAAAAGCCGACAAAACAGCAGCATATGTATTGATTCCTACCCATGAATACATGAACAAAATTAGCGACATCCTAAGTGACGACTCCAAATTTCAACGAATCACGAGGAACCCCGTAGAAGACCTTAAGCGGAAAGTAAACAAAACAATTACAGCAATCAACGCAAAGAAAGGTAGTGTGCATTTCAATAAACTTCAAGGCGACTATGGCTTAGGATATGCCTACGGCAATGTTAAGACGCATAAACCAGGTAACCCACTACGCCCTATAATCAGCCAAATACCAACCCCAACTTATCACCTGGCAAAGAAACTCAATGAACTCCTAACTCCATACACTCCAAGTAAGTTTAGTCTACAATCATCAGCAGATTTCCTAGAATTGATCAAATCTACCCAGCCCGATGGAATCATCGCTTCCCTGGACGTTGAATCCCTTTTTACCAACGTCCCAGTCGACACAACCATAGGAATGATACTGGACAGAGTATACAGAGACGAGAGCACCCCCAAATTAGACATACCTGAGCCACACTTGAAAAGTCTTCTCGAAGCATGTACAAAGGAAGCCCCTTTCATCAGTCCACAAGGAGACATGTATTTACAAATAGACGGAGTAGCAATGGGCTCCCCCTTAGGAGTTTTATTTGCTAATTTTTATATGGGAACCATCGAAGATAGGGTCTTCAGATCAGACAAAAACCAACTGTATACTGCCGTTATGTAGATGACATATTCGTAATAGTAAAAGACTCAGATGAACTAATTGACCTAAAAAGACACCTAGAGAGAGAGTCAGTACTCCGATTTACACATGAAAATAGTGAAAATAACAGTCTGCCATTCTTGGATGTACTAATAACAAAAACAGGAACCTCTTTAAGCACCAACGTATATACCAAGCCCACCAACATAGGATTATGCCTGAACGGTAGAAGTGAGTGCCCCCAAAGATACAAAGCCAGTGTTCTCAATGCTTATATTCGTCGAGCGCTTACCCACTGCTCTGAATGGAGCAACGTGAGTAGAGAGTTTGAAAGAGTAACTCAGGTATTGGTGAACAACGGATATAGCAACGCGGAAATAAACGCTGCTATAAGAAGACACTTGGACCGTTGGTATAATTCAGAACCTAGAACAGAAACCACAACACTCCCAATAAAATTATATTACAAATCAACCATGCACAGTGAACATATAAAAGAGGAAAGAATAATGAAAGAAATAATCCGTAAAGGAGTAAAAAGCACTACTCCTAACCAAAACATAAACCTGATAATATTCTACAAAACCAAGAAGACTTCCGAACTCCTTATCAAAAACAGCCCGAAGCCGACGGAGAACCCTCTACAGCAGTCAAGCGTTGTATACATGTACACTTGCCCCCACGAAGGATGTAACCTTCAATGTAAGTACATAGGTATGACGTCGACCAAGCTGACGAGGCGTTTGACATGCCATCTTCAATCTGGTGCCCCTAGGAATCACATGAGACAAGCCCATGACATTACTCTAACAAGAGAAATGTTGAACAAGAATACTTGCATAATAGACAAAACCCAAGATTCAAGAAGATTACAAATTCTTGAGGCAATTCACATAAGAATAGAGCGACCTACCATGAACACCCAAATCACGGAACTATTTACTCTACCCACCATGAGAGTAAGGACAAGACAAGAACATATCGATGCCAACACAGAAGACAATGTCCAACATAACAGGCCAATTACACTGGATTAATCTTTGTGTTTGGATAGGAGATGCCTCGTATGGGCCAATAAGCCTTCTGCAGCCCCTATGTTTATCCCTTATGTATCCCCCCCATGTTTTCACCTTCATTGTATTATCACCTGACCTAATGCGGGTATAAAATCAACTAGTATTGTAAGATCTGTTCACTTGAGAATGAACCATGGAGGTTCGAAACGTCGTGCAAATTATACAAATAAGTGTAATACACTCTATAGTAAATCACTTCTTTTCTTCACCTTAAAAGTACGAAAATGAGTTTTGGAGAACTCCTATTTCAATTAAGCCCTGATGCTAAGAAAATAGTTAGAGGGATAGAAGCCCTAAACCAGAAAATAATAAATACAGAATATGCGGTCATATTCAATGAAACATGTTTGAAAGAAAACCTGCTGCCAGTATACACCAATATAAACCCACATGACCCAGCAGTCCGCAATACAGAGTTTACCTATAGGTATAGGCAAGAGATCATTCGGCATCAACTAAACAAGAAGAAGGAAGCCCTCCAAACCTTTATAGAGCAGGCGGAGCATCTGTTAAACAAATGGACCCAGTACGACATCCCTATCCAACTCAAGCAAACCATCAACAGTGAACTATTTAACCTGAAACAACAACATAAAACTCTTGTAGAAACAAAGACACTCCGTAAGTTAACATCCCTAAACGGTGGACAGCTAAAAATCCCTCGTCCTAAAGATGGCTACTTTAACCTGACTTCTTATGATCTTACCCAGGACCAACGTGACCTCTTAAATCTTGGTCTAAATTGTCAATTCTTATCTAAACCAAAGATGCATCAAAAACGCCTGGAAATCGAAATGCTTCTGGACGATATCCATAAGCTAGAAGACAACAAAAAAGTCATCACCACTGACACACTTCAAGCTGAACTACTTGCAGAAGCAGGGAAAAAACGAGGAACATATTCATCTACAATCTTAACCCCACGACTCAAAGAAGCAGCGAAACAACTAAAAAATCTGAAAGACGTAACAATAAGAAAAGCCGACAAAACAGCAGCATATGTATTGATTCCTACCCATGAATACATGAACAAAATTAGCGACATCCTAAGTGACGACTCCAAATTTCAACGAATCACGAGGAACCCCGTAGAAGACCTTAAGCGGAAAGTAAACAAAACAATTACAGCAATCAACGCAAAGAAAGGTAGTGTGCATTTCAATAAACTTCAAGGCGACTATGGCTTAGGATATGCCTACGGCAATGTTAAGACGCATAAACCAGGTAACCCACTACGCCCTATAATCAGCCAAATACCAACCCCAACTTATCACCTGGCAAAGAAACTCAATGAACTCCTAACTCCATACACTCCAAGTAAGTTTAGTCTACAATCATCAGCAGATTTCCTAGAATTGATCAAATCTACCCAGCCCGATGGAATCATCGCTTCCCTGGACGTTGAATCCCTTTTTACCAACGTCCCAGTCGACACAACCATAGGAATGATACTGGACAGAGTATACAGAGACGAGAGCACCCCCAAATTAGACATACCTGAGCCACACTTGAAAAGTCTTCTCGAAGCATGTACAAAGGAAGCCCCTTTCATCAGTCCACAAGGAGACATGTATTTACAAATAGACGGAGTAGCAATGGGCTCCCCCTTAGGAGTTTTATTTGCTAATTTTTATATGGGAACCATCGAAGATAGGGTCTTCAGTAGCAGACAAAAACCAACTGTATACTGCCGTTATGTAGATGACATATTCGTAATAGTAAAAGACTCAGATGAACTAATTGACCTAAAAAGACACCTAGAGAGAGAGAGTCAGTACTCCGATTTACACATGAAAATAGTGAAAATAACAGTCTGCCATTCTTGGATGTACTAATAACAAAAACAGGAACCTCTTTAAGCACCAACGTATATACCAAGCCCACCAACATAGGATTATGCCTGAACGGTAGAAGTGAGTGCCCCCAAAGATACAAAGCCAGTGTTCTCAATGCTTATATTCGTCGAGCGCTTACCCACTGCTCTGAATGGAGCAACGTGAGTAGAGAGTTTGAAAGAGTAACTCAGGTATTGGTGAACAACGGATATAGCAACGCGGAAATAAACGCTGCTATAAGAAGACACTTGGACCGTTGGTATAATTCAGAACCTAGAACAGAAACCACAACACTCCCAATAAAATTATATTACAAATCAACCATGCACAGTGAACATATAAAAGAGGAAAGAATAATGAAAGAAATAATCCGTAAAGGAGTAAAAAGCACTACTCCTAACCAAAACATAAACCTGATAATATTCTACAAAACCAAGAAGACTTCCGAACTCCTTATCAAAAACAGCCCGAAGCCGACGGAGAACCCTCTACAGCAGTCAAGCGTTGTATACATGTACACTTGCCCCCACGAAGGATGTAACCTTCAATGTAAGTACATAGGTATGACGTCGACCAAGCTGACGAGGCGTTTGACATGCCATCTTCAATCTGGTGCCCCTAGGAATCACATGAGACAAGCCCATGACATTACTCTAACAAGAGAAATGTTGAACAAGAATACTTGCATAATAGACAAAACCCAAGATTCAAGAAGATTACAAATTCTTGAGGCAATTCACATAAGAATAGAGCGACCTACCATGAACACCCAAATCACGGAACTATTTACTCTACCCACCATGAGAGTAAGGACAAGACAAGAACATATCGATGCCAACACAGAAGACAATGTCCAACATAACAGGCCAATTACACTGGATTAATCTTTGTGTTTGGATAGGAGATGCCTCGTATGGGCCAATAAGCCTTCTGCAGCCCCTATGTTTATCCCTTATGTATCCCCCCCATGTTTTCACCTTCATTGTATTATCACCTGACCTAATGCGGGTATAAAATCAACTAGTATTGTAAGATCTGTTCACTTGAGAATGAACCATGGAGGTTCGAAACGTCGTGCAAATTATACAAATAAGTGTAATACACTCTATAGTAAATCACTTCTTTTCTTCACCTTAAAAGTACGAAAATGAGTTTTGGAGAACTCCTATTTCAATTAAGCCCTGATGCTAAGAAAATAGTTAGAGGGATAGAAGCCCTAAACCAGAAAATAATAAATACAGAATATGCGGTCATATTCAATGAAACATGTTTGAAAGAAAACCTGCTGCCAGTATACACCAATATAAACCCACATGACCCAGCAGTCCGCAATACAGAGTTTACCTATAGGTATAGGCAAGAGCTCATTCGGCATCAACTAAACAAGAAGAAGGAAGCCCTCCAAACCTTTATAGAGCAGGCGGAGCATCTGTTAAACAAATGGACCCAGTACGACATCCCTATCCAACTCAAGCAAACCATCAACAGTGAACTATTTAACCTGAAACAACAACATA
The DNA here is from genome assembly GCF_040958095.1 of Procambarus clarkii. NCBI lineage: Eukaryota > Metazoa > Arthropoda > Malacostraca > Decapoda > Cambaridae > Procambarus > Procambarus clarkii. The sequence goes on along the minus strand of NC_091210.1, from coordinate 6,154,415 downwards.
AAACTCTTGTAGAAACAAAGACACTCCGTAAGTTAACATCCCTAAACGGTGGACAGCTAAAAATCCCTCGTCCTAAAGATGGCTACTTTAACCTGACTTCTTATGATCTTACCCAGGACCAACGAGACCTCTTAAATCTTGGTCTAAATTGTCAATTCTTATCTAAACCAAAGATGCATCAAAAACGCCTGGAAATCGAAATGCTTCTGGACGATATCCATAAGCTAGAAGACAACAAAAAAGTCATCACCACTGACACACTTCAAGCTGAACTACTTGCAGAAGCAGGGAAAAAACGAGGAACATATTCATCTACAATCTTAACCCCACGACTCAAAGAAGCAGCGAAACAACTAAAAAATCTGAAAGACGTAACAATAAGAAAAGCCGACAAAACAGCAGCATATGTATTGATTCCTACCCATGAATACATGAACAAAATTAGCGACATCCTAAGTGACGACTCCAAATTTCAACGAATCACGAGGAACCCCGTAGAAGACCTTAAGCGGAAAGTAAACAAAACAATTACAGCAATCAACGCAAAGAAAGGTAGTGTGCATTTCAATAAACTTCAAGGCGACTATGGCTTAGGATATGCCTACGGCAATGTTAAGACGCATAAACCAGGTAACCCACTACGCCCTATAATCAGCCAAATACCAACCCCAACTTATCACCTGGCAAAGAAACTCAATGAACTCCTAACTCCATACACTCCAAGTAAGTTTAGTCTACAATCATCAGCAGATTTCCTAGAATTGATCAAATCTACCCAGCCCGATGGAATCATCGCTTCCCTGGACGTTGAATCCCTTTTTACCAACGTCCCAGTCGACACAACCATAGGAATGATACTGGACAGAGTATACAGAGACGAGAGCACCCCCAAATTAGACATACCTGAGCCACACTTGAAAAGTCTTCTCGAAGCATGTACAAAGGAAGCCCCTTTCATCAGTCCACAAGGAGACATGTATTTACAAATAGACGGAGTAGCAATGGGCTCCCCCTTAGGAGTTTTATTTGCTAATTTTTATATGGGAACCATCGAAGATAGGGTCTTCAGTAGCAGACAAAAACCAACTGTATACTGCCGTTATGTAGATGACATATTCGTAATAGTAAAAGACTCAGATGAACTAATTGACCTAAAAAGACACCTAGAGAGAGAGTCAGTACTCCGATTTACACATGAAAATAGTGAAAATAACAGTCTGCCATTCTTGGATGTACTAATAACAAAAACAGGAACCTCTTTAAGCACCAACGTATATACCAAGCCCACCAACATAGGATTATGCCTGAACGGTAGAAGTGAGTGCCCCCAAAGATACAAAGCCAGTGTTCTCAATGCTTATATTCGTCGAGCGCTTACCCACTGCTCTGAATGGAGCAACGTGAGTAGAGAGTTTGAAAGAGTAACTCAGGTATTGGTGAACAACGGATATAGCAACGCGGAAATAAACGCTGCTATAAGAAGACACTTGGACCGTTGGTATAATTCAGAACCTAGAACAGAAACCACAACACTCCCAATAAAATTATATTACAAATCAACCATGCACAGTGAACATATAAAAGAGGAAAGAATAATGAAAGAAATAATCCGTAAAGGAGTAAAAAGCACTACTCCTAACCAAAACATAAACCTGATAATATTCTACAAAACCAAGAAGACTTCCGAACTCCTTATCAAAAACAGCCCGAAGCCGACGGAGAACCCTCTACAGCAGTCAAGCGTTGTATACATGTACACTTGCCCCCACGAAGGATGTAACCTTCAATGTAAGTACATAGGTATGACGTCGACCAAGCTGACGAGGCGTTTGACATGCCATCTTCAATCTGGTGCCCCTAGGAATCACATGAGACAAGCCCATGACATTACTCTAACAAGAGAAATGTTGAACAAGAATACTTGCATAATAGACAAAACCCAAGATTCAAGAAGATTACAAATTCTTGAGGCAATTCACATAAGAATAGAGCGACCTACCATGAACACCCAAATCACGGAACTATTTACTCTACCCACCATGAGAGTAAGGACAAGACAAGAACATATCGATGCCAACACAGAAGACAATGTCCAACATAACAGGCCAATTACACTGGATTAATCTTTGTGTTTGGATAGGAGATGCCTCGTATGGGCCAATAAGCCTTCTGCAGCCCCTATGTTTATCCCTTATGTATCCCCCCCATGTTTTCACCTTCATTGTATTATCACCTGACCTAATGCGGGTATAAAATCAACTAGTATTGTAAGATCTGTTCACTTGAGAATGAACCATGGAGGTTCGAAACGTCGTGCAAATTATACAAATAAGTGTAATACACTCTATAGTAAATCACTTCTTTTCTTCACCTTAAAAGTACGAAAATGAGTTTTGGAGAACTCCTATTTCAATTAAGCCCTGATGCTAAGAAAATAGTTAGAGGGATAGAAGCCCTAAACCAGAAAATAATAAATACAGAATATGCGGTCATATTCAATGAAACATGTTTGAAAGAAAACCTGCTGCCAGTATACACCAATATATATATATATATATATATATATATATATATATATATATATATATATATATATATATATATATATATATATATATATATATATATATATATATATATATATATATATATATATATATACATATATACATATATATATATATATATATATATATATATATATATATATATATATATATATATATATATACCACCCCCTTCTTTCCTTTTTTATTTTTTGTGCTTTATTATGCATTTGATGTACGCATATATATATATATATATATATATATATATATATATATATATATATATATATATATATATATAAATATATATATATATATATATATATATATATATATATATATATATATATATATATATATATATATATATATATATATATATATATATATATATATATATATTAGTATATTTTGGTAGCAGTCTTTCCTGTAGACATATATTATTAAATATGACCGAAAAAGTAAGATTAATAATTCTAACACGAATTTTCTCAATCTTTCGTACATTACGCTTCACTGTTGGAGGTAAATCAAAAATCACTTCTCCAAAATTCATTTTTATTTCTAGTCTGACGCGACACGGGCGCGTTGCGTAAAACTTATTACATTTTCAAAGACTTCACAAATACACAACTGATTAGAACTTACGTCTCTCTGATATTATATCTACATTTGAGTGAGGTGGGAAGGATGATGTGGCATTAACACAAGACAGAACAGGGGATATTAATAGGGTATTAAAAGTATCAACACAAGACAGAACAGAAAACAATGGGTATTGAATAGAAGTGTTTGTAGAAAGCCTATTGGTCCATATTTCTTGATGCTTCTATATTGGAGCGGAGTCTTGAGGTGGGTAGAATATAGTTGTGCAATAATTGGCTGTTGATTGCTGGTGTTGACTTCTTGATGTGTAGTGCCTCGCAAACGTCAAGCCGCCTGCTATCGCTGTATCTATCGATGATTTCTGTGTTGTTTACTAGGATTTCTATATATGTTTGAGATATATATCTCGAACTATCTACTTCTTTTGTAAGGTCTGATGGCGTAGTGGGTTAAAGCATACTAGTTATGCCAGCTACTGGAAGGTAGTTGTGCTTTCTGGGTTCGAGTCCCACTGGTGGGTGTTGTCCAAAGATTGTTTATCTTCACTTGTGGTTTATGCAAGTATAGGCTTATATATATATATATATATATATATATATATATATATATATATATATATATATATATATATATATATATATATATATATATATATATATATATATATATATATATATATATATATATAGTATTGGGGGTGCTATATATATATATATAGTATTGGGGGTGCTATATATATATATATATATATATATATATATATATATATATATATATATATATATATATATATATATATATATATATATATATATATATATATATATATATATATATATATATATATATATATGCTCATGGTATTGGGGGTGCTATATTAACTTGGATTAGGGCATGGTTATTCCAAAGGAAACAGAGAGTTAGTATAAATGGGGTTAAGTCAGAGTGGGATAATGTTGTTAGTGGAGTACCTCAGGGCTCTGTCCAGGGCACTCTATTGTTTATAATATATATAAATGATTTAGATTCAGGTTTGAGTAGCAACATTTGCAAATTTGCCGATGATACGAAAATCGGTAGGGAAATTAATTCGGAGGACTCACTATCACTTCAAGTTGATCTAGATAGGGTTTTGAAATGGTCAAAGGATTGGCAAATGCGGTTTAATGCTGATAAATGTAAAGTTCTGAGGTTAGGTAATGATGATAGAGTTACAAGATACGAGCTAGATGGTGTTGAGATTGCGAAGTCGGATTGCGAAAGGGATCTGGGAGTTATGATTAGTAAGAATTTAAAACAAAAGGATCAATGCATAAATGTTCATAATAAGGCAAATCGGACACTTGGATTTATTAATCGCAGCGTTAGTAACAAGACACCTTGTGCGGTTCTCAAGCTATATCTTGCTCTAGTTAGGCCCCATTTAGATTATGCAGTTCAGTTTTGGTCGCCATATTATAGAATGGATATAAATTCACTTGAACGTGTCCAGCGTAGGATATCTTGTGATGGTTATCTTGAGATGATTTCGGGGCTTTAGTGTCCCCGCGGCCCGGTCCTCGACCAGGCCTCCACCCCCAGGAAGTAGCCCGCAGGATGACTAAGTTAATTCCCCAAATTAGAAATCTTTCATATGAAGGAAGATTAACAAAGCTTAATTTGCATTCACTGGAAAGGCGAAGAGTTAGGGGCGACATGATAGATGTTTACAAGTGGGTGAATGGACATAACAAAGAGGATATTAATAGGGTATTAAAAGTATCAACATAAGACATAACACGAAACAATGGGTATAAATTGGATAAGTTTAAATTTAGGAAAGACTTGGGTAAATACTGGTTCAGTAACAGGGTTGTTGACTTGTGGAACCAATTACCGCGTAACGTGCTGGAGGTGGGGTCCCTCGATTGTTTCAAGCGCGGGTTGGACAAGTATATGAGTGGGATTGGGTGGTTATAAATAGGAGCTGCCTCGTATGGGCCAATAGGCCGTCTGCAGTTGCCTTTGTTCTTATGTTCTTATGTTCTGTGTTGGCATCGTTATGTTCTGGTCTTGTTCTTACTCTCATGGTGGGTAGAGTAAATAGTTCCGTGATTTGGGTGTTCATGGTAGGTTGTTCTATTCTTATGTGAATTGCCTCAAGAATTTGTAATCTTCTTGCATCTTGGGTTTTGTCTATTATGCAGGTATTCTTGTTCAACATTTCTCTTGTTAGAGTGATGTCATGGGCTTGTCTCATGTGATTCCTAGGGGCACCGGATTGAAGATGGCATGTCAAATGCCTCGTCAGCTTGGTCGACGTCATACCTATGTACTTAGATTGAAGGTTACATCCTTCGTGGGGGCAAGTGTACATGTATACAACGCTTGACTGCTGTAGAGGGTTCTCCGTCGACTTCGGGCTGTTTTTGATAAGGAGTTCGGAAGTCTTCTTGGTTTTGTAGAATATTATCAGGTTTATGTTTTGGATAGGAGTAGTGCTTTTTACTCCTTTACGGATTATTTCTTTCATTATTCTTTCCTCTTTTATATGTTCACTGTGCATGGTTGATTTGTAATATAATTTTATTGGAGGTGTTGTGGTTTCTGTTCTAGGTTCTGGATTATACCAACGGTCCAAGTGTCTTCTTATAGCAGCGCTTTTTTCCGCGTTGCTATATCCGTTGTTCACCAATACCTGAGTTACTCTTTGAAAATCTCTACTCACGTTGCTCCATTCAGAGCAGTGGGTAAGCGCTCGACGAATATAAGCATTGAGAACACTGGCTTTGTATCTTTGGGGGCACTCACTTCTACCGTTCAGGCATAATCCTATGTTGGTGGGCTTGGTGGGTGCTTAAAGAGGTTCCTGTTTTTGTTATTAGTACATCCAGGAATGGCAAACTGTTATTTTCACGTGTAAATCGGAGTACTGACTCTCTCTCTAGATGTCTTTTTAGGTCAATTAGTTCATCTGAGTCTTTTACTATTACGAATATGTCATCTACATAACGGCAATATACAGTTGGTTTTTGTCTGCTACTGAAGACCCTGTCTTCGATGGTTCCCATATAAAAATTAGCAAATAAAACTCCTAAGGGGGAGCCCATTGCTACTCCGTCTATTTGTAAATACATGTCTCCTTGTGGACTGATGAAAGGGGCTTCCTTTGTACATGCTTCGAGAAGACTCTTCAAGTGTGGCTCAGGTATGTCTATTTTGGGGGTGCTCTCGTCTCTGTATACTCTGTCCAGTATCATTCCTATGGTTGT
>NC_091210.1:6106263-6147509 GCF_040958095.1 Procambarus clarkii | reverse complement strand
TTACGTTACTACACAGCAAGGTAACGTTCCACGGGATGACTACCATGTTAATGTGACCACTCAGCCGAGGAATGTTCCACTGGATGATTACCATATTAATGTGACCTAACAGCAAGGGAATGTTCCACTGGATGACTATCATTTCAGTGTGACCACACATCCATTGAATGTTCCACTGGATAACTTCCAATTTAATGTAACCACACAGCCAGGGAATGTTACACTGGATGACAACCACGTTAATGAGACCAAACAGCCAGGAAACGTGCCACTGGATAACTACTATGTTAATGGGACCACACAGTCAGCGAATGTTCCATTGGATGATAACCATGTTAATGTGAACTCACAGCCTGGGAATATTCCTCTGGATGACTATTGTGGGATATCTGGGGCTTGACTCAATTATTTAATTACTTACTTAATTTATATAATAACGAAGGACCACCCACTTTTGAGAAAAGAGGGAAACTAATAAAAAGTAATCATTAGAAACACAAGGAAGAACCAGTGTCTATGGATAAATATTAGAAAGAATAATCACTTAAATAAATAATGGACTGTATGATTAATTAACTAAAGTCAAAGCCTCAAACACCTACATTGGGGGGGTATTGCTAGAACTTCATGGTGAGGCTACTCTAACGCAGGTGTTAGTGTGGAATTGTTATAGAAGTTATAAGCTGTTGCTCCTGGTGACCTAAAGATTCTTACTTCAGTATGAGGTATAGGTCTAAGTGTTGTGGGTAATTGACTGTGTCCCACGAGTGCTACCTTATACATGAGGTATAAGTAGCAATGAATTGGTGTGAATTAGGCTAACCTATGTGTTACGCTGCCGGTAGACACAATTAATTAAGGTGGTTAGTCTAGACTACTTCACACGGTGATTAGTTATTACTAATTAGTATATTTATATTTATCCGGTTCGAAAAGGACCATAATGTGGGATATCTGGGGCTTGACTCAATTATTTAATTACTTACTTAATTTATATAATAACGAAGGACCACCCACGTCTGAGAAAAGAGGGAAACTAATAAAAAGTGATCATTAGAAACACAGGGAAGAACCAGTGTCTATGGATAAATATTAGAAAGAATAATCACTTAAATAAATAATGGACTGTATGATTAAAGTCAGAGCCTCAAACACCTACATTGGGAGGGGGGGTTGGTATTGCTAGAACTTCATATACGTCTAGGAACCAGTGTGGTTCGTAACCAGTTCATTGTTGAGTAAAGAATATTATGACCAAAAATATTATAGAATCAATAGGTAAATCCAAATAGAGAATATTAATGATTGTTAGAATTAAAGAGCAATCATCTAAATAAACACACCAATCTCCAAATTCATATAGTAAGTACTCGATATGATAATATTATGGATAAGCATAATAAATTGGAATAATTAAATGTGTACAAAAAGTCTTAGCTTTAAGACGATTTCTATGACATCGTTCGTGCTTCGTCCTCGTGATCTCAGGATCTCCACATAGAAGCCATTAGAGGTGAATAACACGAATGTAGTTAACGACTCGTTGACTCCTCACATACGAGCTGTAATTTAAAGGATATTATGTAGCATTGAACTAGGCGACTTAAATCTCAAAATTTATGAAAATAGAAAATGAATATTAATGCGGTACTAACATTGGATTTATTGTCGTCCCGCTATGTAACGACAGACTACCCACAAAATATACAATCTCTAATGATGCATCAAGAAAGAAAATATACTTAGCATGAGCGCAGTATATGCTGAAGTCTGCCGATATCGCGTCTCAGTCTCAAACTTCCACGATGTTGTACACGTGATTGAGAGTTTGGCTTGATTCTCGACGCGTTATTGTTTGGCCGAGCACTATGGAGCACGTGGAAGAATAATTATTCGTTATAAGTTGAGTATCAGTGTAATTCTTGCTGATAATCCTAACGTCAAGTGTCTCAGACTCTGACGCCACGACTTTCTTCTGTCCAAGTACGCACGCTGGCTGCTCACTCCGCAACACCAGCCTCCACAATGGCGTCTCCTTCCTCTCCAACCCACGTCCCGCATTCACCACAGAAATTATTTATCACGAATAATACTATTTCGCGCAATTGTGGTTGAAATACTTTAATAAGGACTAGGTTGTGATTCTAGAGATTTAAATATTATTGCTTTCTCGTCTTATGGTGGTAAACGAGAAATGGAGAAGTTTATAGTTTTCTCCATGGCATTCACACGTGACAGAAAAACTATTACTTGATAACAATTGTAACTAAAAACTCATGATTTAGAATTATTTGGGAGTTATGTTATCCGTAAATAATTATCACATGGAATACTGATGAATTTAGAGAACCACATTCAATTCTCTAGCACATTGGCAATAAATGTGTTTAACTAGATATAATCTGACGCAATATTGGTGCTTGATTTCGTAAGAATTCCAGCACCAATATGCAGATATCATGGTTAGTTTATGTTAACATTACTGTTAGTAAATTTAGTGACTACTGTAGTTAGTATATAATAATAATGATTTATTATAATACAATAGTATTGTATTAGTGTTGGAAATTTCCAACATAACTCCGGGGGGAGATTTCTCGGGTCGCAGTGCAATGTTGAGTACTGACATACCTATCCCGAAGTTAGTATTAATGTTAGTATGTTAGTATACACATAACGGATGTCCTGTAATTGGCAAGGACATACAAGAAACTTAAGTCTTGCAAAGAAATTCACGTTGAATGGAACATGTTATTGGGAATCATCTAAAGTTAATGACTAATAAAGCCTACAATAAACTCTGTGACTAGTGTCGCTATGACATGTAATGTTTATGTTACTAAGACTTAAAGTCTTGCAAACTCTTAGATACTCTAGACAAAATAATGTTATTATTAATAGCCTATACAACAAATTAAGAATTAAATCATACAGTTTAAAGTAACTGAGAATCCACTGTGATGAGAATGTTCTGGGTCATTGTGACTTGTAACGATTTGTTACTTGACATCACAGCACAGTATCATCATGGTTACTCAAATTGGATGGGAAATTATTTGCTCTTGGTCCGAGCTATAATAGGCTTGTAGTTTCCGTTTGCATTGTTGAGCAGCAGCTCTAGTGGGGCGGTTGCTCGGTGGATCAGAATTGTTGTCCTCGGAAACTGTTGGTGAAGCTGGTTCTGATAAATACTCTCGTTCTGCTAATTCGACCGGTACCAACTTCTCTAAGGTTTTTAGGGTAGTGTTGCCTCGGCACAAAACCTTTACTACTCTCAGGATGCCTTGGTGATCTGGGTAGATAGCAACAATTTTGCCTATGGGCCACTCTGACCTTGGTCCATCACTGTCAACCAATACTAGGTCTCCTGGTTTAAGTTGAACTTTATTATAGGGGCTCGAAGCTCCGTAGTGGTACTCTCGTAGAGCTGTGAGGTACTCTCGACTCCATACCTAATTCCACCTTTCAATTACTCTTGAGAGATGTTGGTAACTTTCTACTAAGTCTCTCCTGGTTACATGTGAAGGGTCGACAGGGTCCTCTTCTGCCAAAGGTATCAGAGGGCTAAGCAGGCCTCCATGTATCATCTGATAGGTATGTTAATGGGTGATTGTTGACTCGCGCCTCGATTTCCACGACAAGTGTTTGGAGTTCGAAGTAACTAATTTTCTGTAGATGTAAGGTCTTCCTTAAACACATCTTGACAGTTCCTATCATACGTTCGTAGAACCCACCTTGCCAGGGGGCTCTGGGAGCCATAAATTTCCAGTGGCATTGTCGTCTCGACAGGACTGACTGCACTTCTGGATGATTCCATACCTCTCGTAGACAGGCTTCTCCTGCTACAAAATTTGAACCATTGTCCGATATCATTAGTTTGGGACAAGATCTGCGAGCTGCAAATCTACGAAAAGCTTGGATGAAGGCTTCAGCACTCATGTCAGAAGTCACTTCTAGATGTACGCCTCGCGTGGTAGCACACGTGAAGAGGCAAATATAAGCTTTCACTGGTATCTTATCTGGATTGCCAGTGAGAAGCAAGGCTCCTGTGTAATCGACACCAGTGGTCTCAAAGGGACGAAGATGAACTACTCTTTCTTCAGGGAGTGGTGGAGGTCCTGGGTAAGGACACACTCGAGCGTCGTATCTTTTGCAGATCACACAGAATTTAATAATTGATTTGACTGTTTGACGACCTTGAGGAAGCCAATATTTCTGTCTAAGGTCGGTGAGAGTGTCTAACACTCCACCATGCAAAGTACCATATTGATGGTGATGTAAAACTAGAAGTTTTGTAATAATGTGGTGACGTGGTAGAAGGATCGGATTCTTTGTATCCAAATCAATTTTTGCATGAAGCAAACGTCTTCCACACCTTAATATATTATGAGTGTTGGCATCATACCAGACACCTAGAGACTTGGTTAATTTATCTGGAAGGTTTTCATATTCACTTCCATATGTCTCTTGTTGTGCACGTTTGATCCATTAGAGGATAGGATTCAGAAGCTTATGTCTGATTCCTATCTTAGCAAGAAAGTCATACACATGTGCTGTCACTCTTAATAACTTACTCAAGTTAGAATAATTGTGAGGATTAATTGCTAAGATTCGATGAGGTTCTGGTTCTTTCATGGGAGTAGTGATATTGGTCACTATGACTTGTGGCTTTTGTTTGGGCCACTGACCACTAACAAGCCATGAAGGTCCATTAAACCACATCGAAGACATGATAAATTGTTTTAATGTTAACCCTCGAGATAAGTAATCTGCAGGATTGTCCTTAGTGGGAACATGTCTGAATTTATATCCAGTAGATAATTCATGAATTTCCCTAACACGATTACTAACGTAGGGAGTTTTAATGTTGTTGCTTCTTACCCATTGTAAGACGGCCTCATTGTCTGACCACACGAAGATTTCACCAAAGTGGATATTATTGAGTGTCTTGGTCAGGCAATGAGCTAATCTTACTCCCACCAGCAATGCAGTTAACTCCATTTGAGGTAAAGATCTCTTCTTAATGGGAGCAACTCTTGCTTTAGATGTGAGCAAAATTGATTGTGCACTATTGACTAAGTAGGCTACAGCGCCAAACGCTTTGCCAGAGGCATCGCAAAAAACGTGCAAATTTGTGGGCAAGTTTTGTCCTGAAGCATTACGAGGAAATTTCAAAACACCTAACTGATTGAAATCCGTTGTGAGTATCTGCCATTTATCGTGCAACTCAATTGGCAACGGATCATCCCATCCCATATGTTTCTGCCAGCATTCCTGCATTAGGAGTTTGCCCCTTACTAATATAGGACTAAGTATGCCTAAAGGGTCAAATGGTTGACTGACATACGAGAGTAATTTTCTCATGGTAAGGGATGAATTATCGGTTTGTACTGACTTGACATTCATCTTGTCAGTACTTGTGTTTCATTCCACACCCAGAACTTTTAATTGATTAGGCACCTGATAACCTGGAAACTCTTTCTCAATTATCTGTTTTTAATGATTTATTATTTGAGGCCCATGATTGTAGTGGCATATTGGCTCCTAATAACTCACGGTTAGCCTCATGGTAGATTTCTACTAAATTGGATTGATCATTTGTAGTTCCCTGGAAATTATCGACATACAAGTTGTCACTGATTTTTGCCTTATAAGAGCTATTTGACTTCCTCAAATGTGTATCTAATGTTGCTTGAATTAGAAACGGGGAGGAAGTCGCTCCGAATAGCACTGAGGCAAAACGATAAGTTATGATATCACTTTTAGGATCCAGTGGGTCCTTAATCAAGAGGAACTTGGTGTAATTACGATCCTCTTCTTCTAAACCTACTCTAAGGAAAGCTTTACTGATATCAGCAGTATAAGCAAAAATACCAGTACGGAATCGTAATAGCACATCATGTAGCCTTTGTGTTAGGCTAGGTCCCGTTTGGAGACATTCATTCAAGGACACGCTGTTTGGCTTCACTTTAGCACTACAGTTGAAGACAATACGTATTGGTGTTGTCAATGAATCTTTCACCACAGCGTGATGAGGTAAATAGTGACCTGTTTTTCGGTCATCATTACCAACAACTTCGATAAATTTACTGTTGAGCCGTTGTTGGATTAGTTGATGATACATGTTCAGTTTGTCTGGCTGCTTCTTCAGTCGCGTTAATTGAGACTGTAATTGTGAGGCTGCCATGAAATAATTAACTGGAAGTTGTGGATGATTCAACTTCCATGGTAGTCTCACCCAGTATTGTTTATCTTTATAGACAACTGTATCCAGACATTGCTGGTAAGTCCACATATCATCAGGGCTTGGTTGTTCAGGGACAATACCTAAAGTGTCTAAATCCCACAGACGATGTACAGGTGGATCAGACTCATTATCTTCACATATTTCTCTGAAATGAAGGAGTGACTTCCTAGCCTAGTCACGCCACTATTGTATTGTTAGATGGTTGGTTGGTTGACGCTGGATTTTGTTGGAAAAGCACCGGCCCAGTAAGCAACTTGCCTGCAGCAGATGACAACAAATTCATTCCATGTTGTCTGGTGCATCCCGTTATAAATTTATAATAATGGCCAGCGCCTATAAGTATTCCAACATCAGTGAGGCAGTCAGAATTTATTTTGTAATCTGCTAGCCTCATGCGGTTTCGTTTAAGATATTTCGCAGTGCGAGCTAATCCTGTGACCTGCAGGTCTGTAGGAAGTTTGTCTACTACTACCGCTTGTATTGGACTAGTGGAAGATCCAAGTCTCACTAATACCTTAACTACTTGGTATTCACGAGGTCCACTATTAGTCAAGAAACCAGAAATATTCAATCTCACACTTTTGGCAGGTTTTAAATTTAACTGCTCGACCAATTGTTGTGTGATAAAGGTTTTCTGTGATCCTTGATCAAAAAAACCTCAAGTGTTAACTCTAGATTTCCTGTTAATTAATTTGAGTTGAGCTGTAGGCAGAGTGGTATTATTGCCTAACTCAGTAGCAAGTACATTTATTTCTTGATGTACCTTGCAATATTGTACTGTGGTAGAATTCGTAGAATTCTCCCCAGTTGTCATGGATTGGGTAGAAGTTTTTCTACATAAGGCATAATGATGTATACCTTTGTTGCATCTACTGCATGAACGTAGTTGCACTACACATTTACTGGGATCATGAGAGCCCATGCACTTGGTGCACCTGTGTATTTCTTGTAACCGTTTAATCCTGGTATTAAAATTAGGATAAACAGTGCATTGGTAGGTCGCATGTTCTTGACTACAGAACAGACACCTTCTCTCTCTGGTTGACTTTGTCCCTTTAGTACACAAATCATTTGTTACATCAGAGGGAGATACTGAATAAGTACCTACATTACCACTCCCTTTTCCAGTGGATGGAGCAGTCCTAGGTTTAAATTTATTAGATTTATTTGAAGTCGGTTTGGGTTTGACTGAAGTGTCAATATGAGCTGAGTTACGATGGGAGTTAGTAGAGAAGTTTGAAACACCTTTCCCATCTTGGTTGGCTCTTTGTCTTTCGACTAAGGTATGTAGACCTTCAGTAATTTCTTTCAAGGTCAGAAAGGTTTTATTGTACATAGTACACAATTTATCTAAAGTTTCTCTTGGCAATTTTCGCCTTACAACTACTTTGGTCATCCATTCAGCTGTCTGAATTTGGACTATAAGGCTTAAGGCTTTGAGTAAAGATTCTAAGTCTAGCCTGAAAGTTTGGAGAGAATCGGTAGAATTATTAGCAGATGGTAAATCTAGCAATTTTTGAACTAAGACAGTAATAGTTCTCTCCTTGTTATCGTAGTTGGTTTTGAGCAATTGAACAGCTAAGGTGTAACCATCACTGGTCAGTGTTATGTTAGAGATTACTTTCATGGCTTCATTTCGTAACAAGCCTTGTAATTAAGTGAATTTGGTTGTTTGAGGAATGTTGACTTTAGAGTCTACTGCATCCACGAATTTACTCCAGAAATCATCCCAACTTTCATTCTCGTTACCAGAGAATGTGGGTATGTTGATCTGAGGTAATTTGACATCAGGATCTGGATGTGCAGTAGAGGTTATTGTTAATTTGTTTTTAGCAATTTGCTCTTTAAAGGGTTGAAGCTTAACCTGTATATCATCTTCATACTGGGCTAAGTCATTTACAATATCCTCAAGTTCACTATCACCTATAGAAGTTGAGTAAAGTTCTGTTAAATACAGATTCATATGTTGCTTAATATGGGCGAATTTGCCTTCAGCAACTTGAAGTAAATCTTCTAATTCAAGGTAGTCAACAGGTGACTGTTGTGACAGATTTTGACATTTGGTAATCTGTCGGGTCAAATGACCTTTCAGACCGATAAGGGTCCTTTTCATTTTGTCAGCCGTTTCCATCTTGGTGGGTAAAGGCTGGTTTGACAGTAAATAGTTGTTACTGAGGTAACTGGGATATTGACTCATTCAATGGAGTTCAATATCAATATAATAGCCTAATATATTTGAATAGACTACACTACCTCGTTCAGAGGTTAATTTACCTACCTAACAAGAAGTAATTAATTATTTTGAGCAGTGCTCGAACTTCACCATTAACTTTCGTCCGGCTAGCTCATCTTTATCACCATTAGATGTAATGGTGATCATTCAGCAGCACTCAAAATGTATACACACAAATAATGAGTACAAGAATAAGTAATATGGATATACACTAATCAGAGTTATCCTAAAGTTTAATCCCACCCTTGATAGGGTCAGCACAAGAATGAATAATATATGTACTACTAACTAGCTCAAGCCTAGTCGTGAGAATTTCTACATAAGAAACTACAAATTTATTTAGTCTGCGTTTGTGCCAAATTCAGCACAATCACAGCTTAAATTCCTACCTAATAAAAGTTGGCAAAGATTATATTGTGGTGCAGTAATGTGAATATATAGTTGTGCTGTATTTTTGTTTTTTTGGAATTTTTATAGTTTATATAAATGTGCACTTGCACACACAGGTGAAAAACAATTATGTACAGTTAATTTTGGCTAGCTAGCCACAGCCGTTTGTGGTAATTGATTGTGTTGATCAATTTGTCAACTACATGTGACCTAGACTCACCTGACAGGTGTACACCATCTCTTGTCAGGGTTTGCCTGTATGGTCTGGCTGTAAATTGAATGTAAGTGGCATCCAATCGTACTCGCTTCTTCAGCCTAAAGTTTATATATTTGGCAGCTCTTTGGTAATATTCTGGGGTTACTCCCCAACGATTATTATTACTCAGTTGGCGAGGTTCCACCAATGTGAATACTACCGAATTGCTGATGAGTTTAAATGAGGAAATTATGGTTTTAAGGTGATTAATAACCTCAGCTGGATGTCGAGTAGGATGGATGTCATTACCACCTAAATAAATAATGGTTAAATGGTGAGGCTACTCTAACGCAGGTGTTAGTGTGGAATTGTTATAGAAGTTATAAGCTGTTGCTCCTGGTGACCTAAAGATTCTTACTTCAGTATGAGGTATAGGTCTAAGTGTTGTGGGTAATTGACTGTGTCCCACGAGTGCTACCTTATACATGAGGTATAAGTAGCAATGAATTGGTGTGAATTAGGCTAACCTATGTGTTACGCTGCCGGTAGACACAATTAATTAAGGTGGTTAGTCTAGACTACTTCACACGGTGATTAGTTATTACTAATTAGTATATTTATATTTATCCGGTTCGAAAAGGACCATAATGTGGGATATCTGGGGCTTGACTCAATTATTTAATTACTTACTTAATTTATATAATAACGAAGGACCACCCACGTCTGAGAAAAGAGGGAAACTAATAAAAAGTGATCATTAGAAACACAGGGAAGAACCAGTGTCTATGGATAAATATTAGAAAGAATAATCACTTAAATAAATAATGGACTGTATGATTAAAGTCAGAGCCTCAAACACCTACATTGGGAGGGGGGGTTGGTATTGCTAGAACTTCATATACGTCTAGGAACCAGTGTGGTTCGTAACCAGTTCATTGTTGAGTAAAGAATATTATGACCAAAAATATTATAGAATCAATAGGTAAATCCAAATAGAGAATATTAATGATTGTTAGAATTAAAGAGAAATCATCTAAATAAACACACCAATCTCCAAATTCATATAGTAAGTACTCGATATGATAATATTATGGATAAGCATAATAAATTGGAATAATTAAATGTGTACAAAAAGTCTTAGCTTTAAGACGATTTCTATGACATCGTTCGTGCTTCGTCCTCGTGATCTCAGGATCTCCACATAGAAGCCATTAGAGGTGAATAACACGAATGTAGTTAACGACTCGTTGACTCCTCACATACGAGCTGTAATTTAAAGGATATTATGTAGCATTGAACTAGGCTACTTAAATCTCAAAATTTATGAAAATAGAAAATGAATATTAATGCGGTACTAACATTGGATTTATTGTCGTCCCGCTATGTAACGACAGACTACCCACAAAATATACAATCTCTAATGATGCATCAAGAAAGAAAATATACTTAGCATGAGCGCAGTATATGCTGAAGTCTGCCGATATCGCGTCTCAGTCTCAAACTTCTACGATGTTGTACACGTGATTGAGAGTTTGGCTTGATTCTCGACGCGTTATTGTTTGACCGAGCACTATGGAGCACGTGGAAGAATAATTATTCGTTATAAGTTGAGTATCAGTGTAATTCTTGCTGATAATCCCAACGCCACGTGTCTCAGACTCTGACGCCACGACTTTCTTCTGTCCAAGTACGCACGCTGGCTGCTCACTCCGCAACACCAGCCTCCACAATGGCGTCTCCTTCCTCTCCAACCGAGTCCCGCATTCACCACAGAAATTATTTATCACGAATAATACTATTTCGCGCAATTGTGGTTGAAAAACTTTAATAAGGACTAGGTTGTGATTCTAGAGATTTAAATATTATTGCTTTCTCGTCTTATGGTGGTAAACGAGAAATGGAGAAGATTATAGTTTTCTCCATGGCATTCACGCGTGACAGAAAAACTATTACTTGATAACAATTGTAACTAAAAACTCTCGATTTAGAATTATTTGGGAGTTATGTTATCCGTAAATAATTATCACACGGAATACTGATGATTTTAGAGAACCACATTCAATTCTCTAGCACATTGGCAATAAATGTGTTTAACAAGATATAATCTGACGCAATATTGGTGCTTGATTTCGTAAGAATTCCAGCACCAATACGCAGATATCATGGTTAGTTTATGTTAACATTACTGTTAGTAAATTTAGTGACTACTGTAGTTAGTATATAATAATAATGATTTATTATAATACAATAGTATTGTATTAGTGTTGGAAATTTCCAACAACTATCATGTTAATGTGACCACACACCCAGGGTATGTTACATTGGATGATTACCAATGTAATGTGACAACACACCCAGGAAATGTTCCATTGGATGACAACCAATTAATGTAACCACACAACCAAGGACCGTTCACCGTATGGCCGCAATATTGATGTGACCACACAGCCAGAGAATGTTCCACTGGATGACTAACATGTCAATTGAACCACGCATCCTGGAAATGTTCCACTGGATAACTAGTGTTAATGTAGCCACACAGCAAAGGAATGTTCCACTTGATGACTACCGTGTTAATGTGACCACACAGCCAGAGAATGTTCCACTGGACGACTAACATGTCAATGGAACTGTTACGAACCCGATTCCATCATCGGAGCACAGAGCAGTGACGTCAACGCTCTGAGTTCGCTCCCGACGCCCCCACGAAATGGACGACGCCATCTAGTGGTGGCAAGAATATGCCAGCTAGACATACTAGATTCTTGTCTTGGTAGCTCGTTAGGTAGCCGCTGCTGACCTCTGGTGAGGTGGTGCTCAGAACATCAGCGCCAAATGGAATTGAGCTAGCAGCTGTACGTTTGTGGCTAAGCCAGTAAGTGATATGTCCTGGTGGTTCCCATGTAGTGTCCTAGTACTGATCACGTGTCTGCTTTCATAGAGTCAACCTAGGACGGCTGTGATGTACGATGAGGCAGTCTACCCAAGGCAGCCAAGGTCTCTTCACCAGTCTGCTTTGTAGAAGCAGTGAACCGCCACCGGACGAGCACGGCTGAGTGTTCAATTGTCTGCCTGAGGAGTGGCAGTGACGGGATCCGCCGTACCCGGGGCTGGCTGGTGAAAGAGACAACCAACTGCGGTGCCGATCGAGGAGAGTAACCAGCGAGTTACACGAGGCTCCTGCCTAGGGCTCGCAACCCTACTATTCGTCGTGAAGTAACCTAACAGCGAGGCTGATTGGTACCTGACAGCTACGGGCTGGACTGTGGTTGTGGGCCATCAGGACGAGGCACCCAGTGGAAGTGTGATTTGGCTAGCCTGTGGGCAAGGGTAGATTCATCGTGGTTTCCTGGTACCTACAGAGGGTTGTGCCACGGAATAGGAAACCAGGCAAGACTGCATGGAGTGAGCGTCGCCAAGTGTTCAGCGTCTTCAGAGGGAGACGAAGACATATATTTTGTAGTAACATTTCCCGTTTGTGAATTTTAATTTATATATGGTGGTGGGAAAAGAATTATATATATATAGAAAGTGATAAACTTGTTTATTTAATGTACCTCCCCTGTTTATTTGATTTGCATTACGGAGCTCACCCCATGAAAGCCTCTACTAACTTGGGGCCGGATACCCAAACTCTAATACCATCAGAGAAGAACCCAGTTGTGTTCCATTAGGGCCGTAACAGGAACCACACCTCAAGGGTATGTTCCACTGGATGATTACCATAATATCGTCACCACACAGCCAGGGAATGTTCCAATGATTGACTACCATGTTAATGTGACCACTCAGCTGAGGAATGTTCCACTGGATGACAACAATGTTAATGTGACCACACAGTGAAGTAGAGTGTTCTACTGTATGGCTTCCATGTTAATGTTACCACAGAGCCCGGGAATGTTCCTCTGGATAACTTGCATGATTAGGTGACCATACTGCGAAGGAATGTTCCAATGAATGACTACAATGTCAATGTGACAACACAGCTAAGGAATGTTCCATTGGATGACCACCAAGTTAATTTGAAGACACATCCAGGTAATGTTCCTCTAAATTACCACTTTGTTAATGTGACAACATAGCCAGGGAAGGTTCAACTGTATGACTAAAATGTCAATATAACCACACAGCCAGGGAATGTTCCACTGGATGACTTCCACGTTAATGGTTCCACACATCAATGGATTGTTCCAATGGGTGACCACTATGTTAATGAGACCACACAGGCAAGGAATGTTCCACTGGATGACCAATATGTTAATGTGACTACACAGCCAGGTAATATTCTACAGGATGACTACCCTGTTAATGTGTCCACACAGCCAGGAAATGTTCCACTGGATGACAACCATTATAATGTGACCACACAGTCAGGGAATGTTCCACTGGATGACTACCATGTTAATGTGACCACACAGCTTGGGAATGTTCCATTGGATGACTACCATGTTATTTTGACCACACAGCCAGGGAATGCTCCACTGGATGACCACGAAGTTAATTTGATGACACATCCAGGTAATCTTCCACTAGATGATTACAATGTTAATTTAACCACACAACCAGGGAATGTTCCACTGAATGACTGCAATGTCAATGTGACCACACATCCTGGGACTCTTCTACTGGATGACTACCATGTTAATGTGACCACACGACTAGGGACTCTTCCACTGGATGACTACCATGTTAATGTGACCAAACGGCCAGGGAATGTTCCACTGGATGACTACCATGTTAATGTGACCACACAGCTAGAGAATGTTCCAATGGATGACTACCAAATTTATGCGACCACACAGTGAGGGAATGTCCCATTGATGACTACAATGGTAATTTGATCACACAGCATGATAAAGTTCCACTGGATCTCTACCATGATAATGTGACCACACAGCCAAGGAATGTTCCACTGGATGACTTCAATGTCATTGTGACCACACAGCCAGGGAATGTTCCACTGGATGACTACTATGTTAATGTGACCACACAGTCAGGGAATGTTCAACTGGATATCTACCATGTTATTGTGACCACACAGCAAGGGAATGTTCCCCTGGATGACTACCATGTTAATCACAGCAGCCACAGAATGTTCCACAGAATGACTACCATGTCAATGTGACCACACACCTATGAATGTTCCACTGGATGATTACCATGTTAATGTGACCACTCAGCCAGAGAATGTTCCATTGGATGACCACCGTGTTAATAATACTCTTCGGCGGACACAAGATCGTGTCCGCCGGGGGTCACATGAAAAATTTAATTCCTGTCCGATCGATTTGGGGATAGTGTGAACATGTTTGCCATAAAATTTACGTTTCTGTAATATCCACATAGCCTATTTGAAAGAACGGCATTGTCTTGTATCTTCGTGGTAAAACTATTGTAGATCACCTATGTACAGTAACAGGTAACACTTCACCCACTTCCCACACTCTTGTGGGTGGGCCGCGCTCATGATTCTACATTTATCTTCATATGTGCGTGTAGGGAATTTTAATGCGATCTCAAAGATACCAAATTTAACGCTGTAGGACATGTGTGGAGTTTCTGAAAAGAATGGAAACATTCTGAAAAGTCTGAAAAGAATGGAAACATCTCGTCACTGTTTGGAGCTCACGGGTAGTGATCCATGTAGTTTCTTTATTAGTAGTGGTTTAAATCACGGTTTGGTGACATATTATACATATGTTCTTCTAGAACATTCTATTGCGAACACATTGGTACAAACATGAAATATGTACATTGAAAATTAAGGTCAGGACAGTGAAAAGAGTATACACTTTTCTGTGTTGGTGCTCGATCGCCCGAAACGGTGATTCCACTTCCAGCAAGTTTTGGTCCTGTTCGTGGAAAGCAGTAAAGTGTACGTAATGTAGCCACACAGCCAGGGAATGTTCGACTGCATGACTACTATGTTAATGTGACCACAGCAAGAGAATGTTCCATTGGATGACTACATGTTAATGTGGCCACACAGCCACGGAATGTTCCACTGGATGACTACTATGTTAATGTGACCACAGCAAGAGAATGTTCCACTGGATGACTACATGTTAATGTGACTACACAGCCACGGAATGTTCCACTGGATGACTACTATATTTATGTGACCACAGTAAGGGAATGTTCCACTGGATGACTACCATATTTATGTGACCATACAGCAGGGGAATGTTCCCAATGATGACTACAATGTTAATGTGACCACACTTCCAGGGAATGTTCCACTGGATGAGGATCTGGATGCAGAGCCGCAGGCGGCCCTGTCTTCACCATACGTTCATTCAGTGAGTGGGAGCTTAGCGGACGGGCAGGGAGGCACCAGGTCAGGCTACCCCCAGACACAAGCGGGAAGGGGGGGCAGTTCACGCACGGGACAACCTCCAAGGACTGCAGCGAGGGATCCTCGCAGGTGTTATAAATGTGGGAAGAGGGATCACTTGAAAGCGAACTGCCGGGAGGAACCGAAAGCGATTTTTGAGAGTGCCGCCCCTAATGATGGCAGGCCGACTTTTGAGGTGAAAGTCGAAGGGCTTAGGAAACCACCAACTACGTTTGTGGAAACCGGAAGTTAAGCGACATTATTTAAAAAGTCAGCCTTCAGCAAACTTAAAGATGCACGCCTTAAGCGTACCGATAAACAATAAACAGCTGTAAATGGAGGGAAAATTCACATCTTGGGTCATAATACCATTAATTTTGAGATTAATGAGGACTGTCACCCTCACACTTGTACAGTAGTTGAGACCTTGATTATCCTGGAGAAGTACTCGTGGGGATGGATTTCCTGTCCCGTTTTAATTACTCTTTGACTGCAAGCAAAGGTGCTCGGAACGGTAGACTGCGTTTGGGAAGAAGTTCTTACCCAGTGAAAATGGTCGACCATCCTCCAGTTGTAGCTTCAGTTAAGAGAAAACAAAAATATAACGTAAATTTCCCAAATTATTATTTAAGTCTCTTCAAGACCCCGATAGAAGGTCATGTGTTTTGCATGCACTGACTAAACAAACTTGCCCCCCACAGTCTGTTAAATTTCTGCAGGTTTCCGTAGGACGTCACATCCAACTAGGTACCACCATTCAGGTGGCAGGGAGGTGTCATAGGTTATCATAGGCTGAGGCTCCTGTAGCCGAAACACCGCTTGGGCCTGGTGCTGGATCCATTATTGATGAATTTAGTGGGTTACAAACACACACAAACGGGTAATAATCCTTGAAAACGTGCGAGTTTGGCGGCCGAGGGGAGAGAGATCCGATCGCTCCACGTGACAACAAAACAATGGGTCTGTCACGTGACCCAGTAGGCCGACGTGACTTGCGGCCTACCCGAGAGAACGGGAATTTCATGGCGCAGAGTTTGAAACAAACCCCAAGTAAATCGGATTTAAACTGGATTTTTTACAAATATTTTAAACCGGACCGTAAAATTACGTCGTGATCCGACAAGAGGTTAAGCAAATCGCCCGTAATTCCAAGTGGAAAATCCAGGAAAGTGATAATTCCCCACCACCTTATTGTAGTGCTTGACAAAGGGGCCCTCATTCCGGTCGTTAACCCCTCTCATAAGATTTTTAGGTTTCGAGTCGGGGACAGGGTATCCCAGGTTACAGTTGTAGACAATGCTGAGATTTATCAGCATGAGAGAAAGTGAGAGACACCTGCCATCACTGCACACTGGAGTGCATTACAGGTAACGGAGAGCATTACCTATTCACTGGATATGACCAAGGAGAGTAATCATAACATGAATTATGACGTAGATAAATTGATTGCGGCACTTCACTTACAGGATATCTCTCAGGCAGACAGGAAACGTTTGAGGAGGGTGGCCTTGTATAGATTTCCTAGACTGTTTGCCACTTACGATGACGAGATTGGTCTCCTGGATAGGATTGAACACACTATTCCAACTGGAGATCATTTTCCCATGTACACCCGACAGTGGAGGTTGCCGGAACAGGCTAAGAATGTATTCAGGGAAGAGTGCCAGAAAATGTTGAGCCAAGGCGTGATATAGCCTAGTACGTCACCATGGATCTCTCCTGTTGTGTTAGTTCGGAAGCCTGATGGTAGTTATTGCTTTTGTGTTGACTACCAGAAGGTAAGCGAAATAACTAATGGTGATGTGTATCCGTTGCCCCGAATACAGAAGATAATTCAGTTTGGTGCTGCAAAGTATTTCTCAACTCTTGACGTGAAATCGGCGTATTGGGCGATTCCCGCTGCGGAACAGGATAGGGACAAAACGGCGTTCTCGGATGGTAGGCACGCTTATCAATTTCGTAGGATGCCATTTGGGTTAAAGATAGTACCTTCCTCATTTCAGAGGGGCCATTAACTTCATACTCAGCCCATTCTTGGGAAGGCATTCGTTAGCGTATCTGGATGGTGTTGTAATATATTCCAGGACGTTCGAGGAACACCTACAAGACTTAACTGAGACTTTACCTTTGTTAGATTGGGCGGGGTTCAAGCTGAATGGGCAGAAGTGCACCCTGGCGGCTCAGAAATTGAAGTTTCTGGGTTTCCAGGTGTGCCCAGACGGTATTTGACCAGACCCCAGACTCCTGCCATGCCATTGCTGATATGCCTACTCCAAGGACAGCAAGGGACGTGAGCAGGTTTCCGGGGGCGGCCGGATATTTTCGTCGTCACATTGAAGGTTTTGCTGGTATTTCAGCACCCCTGACTGGTATGACAACGAAGAATACGAAGTTCGTTTGGAAACCTGAACATGACGAAGCCTATTGTAAAATGAAGAACCAACTAATTACAACCCCGGTACTGGCCATACCTGATTTCGATAAAGAGTGGGAGGTGCACACTGACGCCAGCGGTATAGCTATTGGCGGGTGTTTAATTCAGCGAGATGCGGATAATTTCCCCCATCCGGTGGCCTATTTCAGCAGAAAGGTCAAGGGACCTGAAGTTCGATATTCAGCCACGGATCGGGAGGCACTGGAAGTAGTAGAGTCTGCTAGATATTTCGAACCTTATCTTTTTCAGCGCTATTTCATAATTTACACCGACCATCGTAGCTTAATACACATATTTAAAAAAACGCACGAAATGCTCGCGAATGTCACGCTGGGCTCACGAACTTTTGGCCCACTCATTCCAGATATTATATAAACCTGGTCCAGCACATGTTGTGCCGGATACTTTGAGCCGGAATATCGCGTCTATTAATGTAAACCGAAATATTGAAACCATTCCATCAGATAAAATGAGAGAATATCAGATGAGCGAGCCTAGGTGGAAAGAGATTATTAAGTATTTTGAAGGGGGAAAATACCCTTCAAAGAACCATCAGTTATCAATTCATGATTTTGAGATGAAAGGAGTTCTTTACTATGTGAATAGTCAAACAGATAGGGCAGTATTCCAGCTAGTTATTCCAGACGCGTTAAGGTCATCGGTGTTAAAGCTTGCACATGCATCTAAAGTTGCAGGTCATCCAGGTGTCTTTAAAACTCACTTAGAAGCAAAGTCTCTTTTTTTTTATTTCCCCAGAGTTGCTTTCTGAGGTAATCCACCATGTGAAGTCATGTTCTCACTGCCAGAAGAGGAAAGGTACCCTTAAGGTACAAGCCCCACTTCAGGAATTTCCTGAAATTCGTGAACTATTAGATCGTGTGGGGTGGGGGCCGATTTGATTGACTTACACCACAGTCATTCGGGTAATAGGTACGAGTTGGCACTGGTTGACCATCTGTCTAGTTACACTACACTAGTTACATTACCTCAGAAAGATTCTCATATGGTTGCAGATGCGTTCTTGCGTAGGATCGCTACTGTGTTCGAGCCTCCTAAGGTTCTAGTCTCTGGCCGGGGTCAGGAATTCAATGGAAATATATTTAGGGAAGTTAGTAGAATTTTAGAGACAACTTCGGCTTTTACAACAGCTTACCACCCACAAGCAAACGGTATGACGGAACGTACTAATCGTTCAGTCAAGGATATGCTTGCAATCCTTGCTGATCATGATACAAATTCATGGGTTGAACACCTACCCTATGTTCAGTTCGCTTTGAACACCGCCATCCACCATTCAATTAACACCCAACCCCTTCTTTTGTTTACTGGTCATTCATGCAATTTCCCCTCAGGTCTGTTTAACAGACATAATATCACATACGGTGAGGACTATCCTTCAGAGGTCCTCGGTAAGATGAGGAATGCTTGTAATATTGCTGCTGAAGCATCTAAGAAAGCACAGAATCGTTATGCTCACAGGCACTACGGGCTCACCATAGCCCGTGCTACTTGGAACTTTGTTCCAGGTAGAGAATCTTTAACAACAACGTTATGTTCACTTTTATGACAAGGAAGTGCGTCCCCTAGAGTTAAAAGAAGGTAGCCTCGTGTTGAGAGTGAATGAGGCTGCGCCCGCCAATCAGAGTAGGAAACTAGCTCCTAGATAGCGGGGTCCGTATCGAGTAATTAGGAGAGCGGGGTCGGATAATCTGGTCATAAAAGAAGCATTCGAGGACTAGGTGGAAGGGATAATTCATGTAAATAAATTAAAACAATATCATTCTAGAGAGGAATTAGAACGGTCTTCAGCGATTCTAATTCCTGACTTGATTGCTGCTGACTCAGCGATTGCTTAACCGACGAGTCAGAGGGATGAGGATGACCCTCTGTCATCTCTCATCAGTAGTCAGGTGCAGTCTCGTGACCCCATGATAACGAGATCTCACACTGTACAGTAACAGTGAAGTAACTTCCTTGGTTTGTATAATTTAGAATTCATTAGATTTTCCTGTAGAGGCAATAATGTGAATTATTTCTTGTACTTAACTCGGGTTGCAGCTTTTACCGCGTGCTCTGGGGTTCCACCTCCATCAATCCCAGAGTTATATCTACGCTTCCACCATGATGTTGTCTATCCATTCCCAGGTCTGATTGGTACACCGAACCAGCTGTTCCAGCCACACGTGAACCCTGGACCTAGATTCAGGAAGCTCTGTGTATTTCTTCGTAAGTGGGTTTGCTACGAAGGTTCCTAAGTGCGCCCTAAGAAGATGCTTAGGTGCGATTCAATAAGGTATACTTAGGAAGAAAATTGTTGGTTCACCTGCATGCCGATAGAGGTCACTACTGTGTTTCGTTTGGCCAATCAGAGAGCAGCAACATTCTTCATATTGAAGATTTAGCGCTGGCTTATCGGAGCTCTACTGCCTCCTATTTACGTCGAATTTTCTTATAAAATTAGTATATTTCGAAGTAAAACAATGTTTTTTCAACTTCTACAGCCAGCACCGACATTGTAGTAAACAAAAATGTTACATTTGTTGTTTACCTACGTAATTCTAAGAGATACTGTGTAGCTGTCCTTGTTGCTCGGAAGATGTGCTGACAATTATTGTATATATTTACTGAATTTACCCAAGGGCCACTAACTATCTAGTGACCTCGAAGAGGACAAAAAGCCGGCGGCTTGTTAAAGGGCCCGCCAATTGTCTTAATGATATTTTTTAGCTGGAATTTGGCATTTACGGCTTCAGCGGGTAGGCGGTTCCATGGGTTTATAGCCCTCTTGGTGGAAAAAAAAACATCTGTTTTCAGTCCTACTTGAGAGAACATACTCTCCAACACTATATCTGTGATTGTCCTGTTATCAGTGACTTCATACCAAATGGTATGAGGTATTTTGAGCTCTGTAATTACTTCATACACTCAGGAATATTGGAAGATATTCTTGTGCTGCACCCAGATTTTGCCAGTGGAGGCTAATAGATCAGCATTAAGTATTTTGTTCTCTCCTAATTCCATGTATGACTGGCCATCCTGTGAGGTGAGGATGTTGGGTGAGCTTGTAGCTGGTTTTTTATCTACACTGTGTGGTCCTTTATACAGAATAGGGAAGCAGCACATTGCTGTGTATACCTAAACATGTTTAAAAATACATTGTTTGAGAGGAGTTTTGTAGAAACTGGTAAGAGTAATTATAATGTTTCCATGATTCAGTGCTTACCTCTTGTGAAAATTGCTTAGAGTTGTTTAGTTTTTTGTATTGAGGCTGGTATTTTCTAAATTGATTCCATGTACAGTATGTCTAACCATCCTGTGAGATGGGAGTATTAGATAAACTTATACCTAGTTTTTTATCTACACTGTGTAATATTCCATATAGAATAGGGTAGCAGCACATTGCTGTGTATACCTAATCTTCTTAATAATAAAAAAAATCAGTAATAAAGATTTTAAATTATAGTTTGTATTATTACAAATACAGTACTGTATTATCCTTATTAAATCATGTTGACCATGGATCATTAAGATCTCATGTTGATATGTAATAAAAGTCATATTTCTTTTGAACTGCTAATCCATGCTAATCATTCATTAAATTGTGCATTATGTCTCAATTTTTCACTTCCTTGGATATACTGTACAGTACAAAAAGATAGGATAAAAAGTTACCAGTAATATTTTTTTCATTATATTTTTCATTTAAATAACTGCATCAATATTTTTACAGCTGACAGGATTTGTTTTCCCATACAGGTGCATTATTTGTTAAAAAAAATTTGGTTTATTGTTACACACAATGGTGCTACATAGCCTTCCCAGCTTGCTGCCTTCTTTTAATACTTACTGATTAAAAAATAAATAATAAATACATTTTATTCAGGAAAAGTACATACAGTTGATTTACAAACATAATGTTGGATTTATAGGCAGAGCTAGTACATACAATACCTAAAGCCACTAATACTCATAGCATTTCGGGCAAGAGGTGGGGGGAAAAAAACAGACTAAAACTTAATAGTAATCGGGATTAGGTATAAATTGTGTTGAAAGAAGGAATAAAAAATACAAAAAGGGGGTTAACATAGCATAAATCAGCAATTGCACATGTTGGTGAACAGCGTTGTTTAAAAAATAGCAAGACATGGGTTGACATTTAGGAGGTAAGTTAGGTTACATGGAGTTAATTAGGCAGTACTTGGTTTAACTCTTAAACTGGTTGAGAGAGGTACAGCCTTTGACATGATTCGGGAGGTCATTCCACATTCTGGGTCCCTTGATTTGTAGAGCACTTCTAGTTTGGTTACACACAGCCAAATTGAGTAACAGGAAGAGGTCTTGGACACAAATTTGTTCCATGCTAAATGTAGAGGAATCAGCTGAGTATTCCTCAAATAAAATAAGTTGCCTCAGCTTATAAGGTAAATAAAATAAGCATTTCTCAAATAAGTAGCTGCCTCACTTCACTGCCTTACTGCTACATAGCCTTCCCGGCATGGTACCTTCTTTTGATAATTACTTGTTCCACACCCAAATTGTATAACAGGAAGAGGTCTTGGACCCCTACTTCCCTCTCTTTTTTAATAATCTATATAGTCATAATTATAGCTTTAAGTATTCAATGAATAAAGTTTTTGACATTTTTACCCTTTTCCTTACCTAACATCATTTGTGCAGCATATTTTTATTTTGTCTCACCCAGTTTTAATTTCAAAATAAAACCAAACTAAATAAATTAGAAATGGGTATGTATAGCTAAGGTACACCCTTACTACTAGGTGAACAGAGGCATTTGGTGATAGTAAATGATCCCATCAGGCAGGGCTCATCACCTTCTCTCATTTTTCATGTTCACCAGTGTTTATTTACTTAATAACTACTGGTATAATATCTTGCTATTATAAAACTAATTCTACTATCATCAAACACATATTTACTTCAAGTTTCAAGCAGAGAATGCATATATAACTAACACGAAGGACTCCTCTTCACTAGATTCACCAGCTATAATATTTTGGTCATGTTCCAATATCATAAATCGATCCCAGTGTTATGTAGTAGAGAAAAAATGACTTATATCCAGTTTACGTAAAGCTACGAGTGGTCGAAACCACACTTAAATCCCGGAATGAACTTACGAAGGTTTTTCCACTTAGGGTAGTTAATTGAATACGGACGTAGCCGCCACGAAGGCGCTAAGACGGAAAACGCTCTTAGCTAAGAGGAAAAACCTTCGTAAGTACCTTCCTGAATCCGGCCCCTTGTCTGTAAAGACCGAGGGGGAGGCACGTTTCACAAAGCCCTCCCCCCACCAGATCCAGTAACCCACACATCAGTTACTTTGGGGATGGGTGACTGTCCAAGAGTCACCCGGCCGACACCTCACGTCACTAACGAGGATGTCAGGGCCATCGGGTTGTCCACATTGAAGCAGTCACCGGATGTCAACGTCTAACACCGTGGATAGCTGTCTCGAGGTCACCACTACCCACCAGCTGCATCGTCAAGACTGCAGTCATACCAGCAGTGTTGGAAGAGAGGTCAAGAGAATGGGCGAGCCAGTAGCACTACTCAAAAGTTCTCGTCGGAAGATTGATGGTTACGTCGTCTGAGTAACAAGGAAGTGGAACATAGGCGGTCACAGGTGGAAGGCACGGTCTTCCAGCAGAGTTCTGGGACTCGCCATAAAAGGTCGCAAAATTGCCTACTTTGGCTTAAAGTCAACGGTACGAGGGTATACACTGTTGGTGTTTACGGTCTAGGAACCTGGTGACATCAAGAAACGCCTGAGACGACATGAGCCATGATGGGAGGCGGGATCCACCTGTTCTGCAAACAAGCCACCCGCCTCCCGCCACCCGCCTGAACTCCATATTCATCAAGAACTGTAAAAAACCACTATCGCAGGCCCTTCACATTCTGTGGAGACAAAGCCTAGATACTGGCGTTATCCCTGACATACTAAAAACAGCAGAGATAGCACCACTCCATAAAGGAGGAAATAAGGCAGAGGCAAAAAATTACAGACCGATAGCACTAACATCGCACATCATAAAAATTTTTGAGAGAGTGCTAAGAAGTAAGATCACAAAATACATGGAATCACAGCATCTCCATAACCCCGGACAACATGGTTTCAGAACAGGGCGCTCTTGCCTGTCGCAGTTGCTGGACCACTATGATATGGCATTAGATGCTATGGAAGACAAACAAAACGCTGATGTAATTTACACAGATTTCGCAAAAGCTTTTGATAAATGTGACCATGGTGTTATTGCACATAAAATGCGTTCAAAAGGAATTACCGGGAAAATAGGCAGATGGATCTACAATTTCCTGACTGACAGAACCCAATGTGTAATAGTCAACAAAATAAAATCCAGCCCATCAACCGTGAAGAGCTCAGTACCCCAGGGTACTGTGCTTGCTCCAGTACTTTTTCTCATCCTCATATCGGACATAGACCAGAACACAACCTATAGCACTGTATCATCCTTTGCAGATGACACTAGGATTTTCATGAGAGTTGGCAACATAGAGGACACGGCAAACCTCCAATCAGATGTTGATCAGGTCTTTCTATGGGCTACAGAAAATAATATGGTATTCAACGAGGATAAGTTTCAGCTCATGCGCTACGGAAAAATTGAAAACATAAAAACAGGAACCACGTACAAAACGCAGGAAAATCATAACATAGAACGAAAAGGCAATGTAAAGGACCTGGGTGTACTCGTGTCGGAAGACCTTACCTTTAAAGAACACAATAAAGTAGCCGTCGCAACTGCAAGAAAAATGACAGGTTGGATAACAAGAACTTTTCACACTAGAGATGCTATACCGATGATGATACTTTTCAAAACGCTTGTGCTATCTAGAGTGGAGTACTGCTGCACAATGACAGCCCCTTTCAAAGCTGGAGAAATTGCTGACCTAGAGAGCGTGCAGAGATCCTTTACTGCTAGAATCCACTCAGTAAAACATCTAAATTACTGGGACCGACTAAAGAGCCTAAATCTGTACTCCCTTGAGCGCAGGTGGGAGAGATACATAATAATTTACACGTGGAAAATAATTGAGGGGCTGGTCCCAAACCTGCACACAGAAATAACACCACATGAGACCAGAAGACATGGCAGGATGTGCAGAATACCCCCGTTGAAAAGCAGAGGTGCAACAGGTACTCTGAGAGAGAACTCTATCAACATCAGAGGCCCGAGACTGTTCAACACGCTTCCACTACACATAAGGGGCATAACTGGCAAACCCCTCACAGTGTTCAAGAGAGAACTGGATAAGCACCTCCAAAGGATACCTGATCAACCAGGCTGTGACTCATACGTCAGGCTGCGAGCAGCCGCGTCTAACAGCCTGGTTGATCAGTCCAGCAACCAGGAGGCCTGGTCGACGACCGGGCCGCGGGGACACTAAGCCCCGGAAGCACCTCAAGGTAGCCTCAAGGTAGCCTTAACGACCCTCTGACACCACTACTGTCACGAGACACCGTTAGTACGTCCAGTCCTGTTCTTCTGTGGTCACCTGCACCGTCAAGTTTTACATCAAGACTGCCGTGTGAGCTGTGGGTGATGTGAAGACGGGTGAATTTTTGGAGCACGGTCATGGGTCGAGTGACAGTATTCTACAGCTGTCACTTGGCGCTTCGCTCTGGGACATTGTCGTCTTTCAACGGTACTAGATAGGGAGAACAAGAGGACCAGGGATCTACATCGACACATGGAAGAACCAAAATCGTCATCGACATCTTCGACATCGACTACATCGAACAACCTGTGTTCACCATCATCGATTTTTTATATACAAAAGCATTTGGTTTAAAAAGTAAAGTGCACCTAGTATTGTGACTGGACATTTTTTTTTTTAAATGCTGAAAAAGAGATTTAGAATCAATATTTTTCTGGTATAGGGAAATTGGAAAACTCCCTTATATAACTTGGTCATTACTTAAAGCCTCCTGTGTGACTGTCTAAGCCCAGAACAAACGGTTGTAGAAAGTTATGTTGTGCTATTTTTTCAGAGTTTTTGATCACAGGAGGGGCGGACCAAACTGAACACTGACACTCTTAAATCAGGAGTGCGGACAGTCTTAGCTGTACAGTCAGCTGTAACCTGTGATTTAATTGTAGTGGAATTGTTAGATATATGTAATAAAACCTGGATTTTGTTTTATTGGCAGAAGGTCAAGCATGACATTGTTTTGGGGAGTGGATTGAACATGGGTGTGAACTTCGTGAAGTTCAGAGTTCTTCTTCCGGTTGACTGAGAGTTCAGTCTGTAAATATATTTTTAATTTTTATTGTTTTGAATTATGTGTCCTGCTCTATGGGACACACGTGGATGGCTATTGAAGGGCCTGGGAATTTTACTAGCTAGCGGTTGCTGAGAGATTAGGGATAGTTTTATTTAGCTATATCAGTCAGGTGTAGGATGTATGTTTCCAGTTATCTTGGAGCATTGCGGGGCTATCGGTTGACAGTCGGGATGAAATGCTGAAGCATTAATATATGTACTTATGACTGTTGCTGGACAATCTGATGATTGTCATTTATTTAGATTAGGTAGCTTTTGAAAGAGGTATGGATTTATTGATTGTTTAACTAAGGGTTTTGGTGCTACATAGCCTTCCCGGTTTGGTGCCTTCTTTTGATAATTACTTACTTACTTAACTAAGGGTTTGGATATTAAACCTCATTTTTCAAAGGACTAAAAAACAATTAATTATTGTTTATTAATTTACTTATGCGGGGGGGGGGGGTGTTATAACAAACTAAGTTTTGTTTAAGAAATTATTCAGTATAGATTCTCAGTCATAGACATGGGGACCGCGTGGTCTTGAAAGTTTGGAGTAAGAGGGTAGTCGACCTGACTCTGGAGAGAAAGATCATCCCTCCAGGGATTAAAGGGATTAACGTTTAAGAATACAAGATGGGTGGGTGTCTGTATTAATGCAACATATAATGAATATTTCGACAAAATACAGTAATACAGTAATAACTAATTTGAATTATGTATGTATGTTAAGTTACATGTATGTAAAGGTTGAGATCAGGGTTCATACACCGTCATTATGAAGTGACGTCATGTTGAGTGGGAGGTACTAGGTCGGTGGCCACTTATGACGTACCTGAGGCAAGGGGGTCACAGTTGACGTGACCACAAACTCCCATATTTAGTAATTCATAATGTACAAATTCAGATCACTAGCCAATATTGTTATTGGAAATAACCTTTCCCTTAGATGCCTGTACAATTACCATCAGTTTAATAATAGTTTAACTATCTGGGTTGTTCAGTAAATTTAAGATTAGTTTGTTAAATTAAACCTTGCTTGGTAAATTGATAAACCTGGCGGAGTAATATTTACTAGCCTCAGTCTTGAGTAGTGGAGGCGACAGTTAGCGTGGTTTGGGACAGCAGGTGGCGAGGTCGACCATCTCAACCTCCAGAGATCAGAACACCATCGGCTGGTCTTCTTAGATTAAGGTAAAAGCTGCTATGAGAGCTTTTGGTACAGAGGAGTAATCTCATGTCTGCTTCTATAGGAAACTAGGTCATATAGGGAGTGAGTCTTATTATTTTACATTTCTTAGCTTTTGATTAATAAACTCTGTTAAGATTTTCTCGTTCGTATTTTTGAGTATCTCCATAAATGATATTATATACATGATTGTCTTTGCCGTGGGCTCTACGAGTCTGGGTTATTGGAATGATTCAGTATTAATACTGCAAGCAAGTCATGCTATCTTAACTCCCAAATATATCCCTTTGTCTTGTTTGAGTAATTCCCACACTTAACGTAATTTCATCCCCCCTTTTCCAAGTAATTTGGGGATTAAGCCCCAAGGGTTTAATGATTGATTAATTTGGCCCAAACCCAGATTAATTAATTTGTTTGGTTCGTTTTAATTGGTTTGGTGGTGGCAGTGTGATTAAGATCCTTGAGTTTACAAGAACTCCTAGAACGACGTCATCACGTGGCTGTAGAATCTTAGACGGTCGAACGTCTAAGACCATTTGGCGTGGGACTCAGTTGAGAGTTAGCTCTGGGGTTCTTGGAATTAAGTTTATTCATGGGCAGGGTAAAGGATGAGAGAGAGTTTAATACCCCGTCCCGTGTTACAGGAGGATAAGGGACTATCTTGGGAAAGTGCAGTGGGAGAAAGAAATTAGAGGAAAAACTGTGCAAAATATGATGAACCTAGTCATATGGAAGTGCAAGGAGGCCGAAGAGAGATTTATACCAACAGTAAAGGAAAAACGCAGGAGGGAATATAATAACCCATGGTTTAATAGGCAGTGTCAGAAAGCAAAAATGAGAAGTAGAAGGGAATGGAGGAAGTACAGAAGACAAAGGACATAGGACAACCGGATTAGATGTAACAGAGCTAGGAACAAATACATTAACATAAGAAGAGTATCGGAAAAAATTATGAGAATGATATTGCAATCAAAGCGAGAAAGCATCCTAAATTACTGCATAGCCATATAAAACGATAAATGTCGGTGAACGACCACGTGACAAGACTAAGGAAAAAAAGGGGGGGCATATGCAGAAAGTGACAAGGAAATCTGCGAGGCACTGAATGCCATTAAACCGATTTTCAAGAAAGGTGATAGGGAGGAGGCACTTAACTACAGACCTGTATCACTGACAAGAATCCCCTGCAAAATACTTGAAAGAATAATTAAGCTAAGATTTGTTGCACACTTGGTGAGCATTAGGTTTATAAACAAGCATGGACATGGGTTCTGGACACGGAAATCATGCCTAACAAATCTTTTGGAATTCTATGATAAAATAACAAGGATAAGGCAAGACAGAAAAGATTGGGCAGACTGCATATTTCTAGACTGCCAAAAGGCCTTTGATACAGTACCGCAAATGAGACTGCTACTCAAACATAAGAGGCAGGCAGGAATAAACGGAAAGGCCCTAGCATGGATAAAGAACTACCTAACAGGAAGGAGCCAAAGAGTATTGGTAAGAGGCGTTAAGTCGGACTGGCAAAAAGTAACAAGTGGAGTACCTCAAGGATCGGTGCTGGGACCAATTTTATTTGTAATTTACGTAAATGACATGTTTACAGGAGTAGAATCCAACATGTCGATGTTTGCGGATGATGCAAAATTAATAAGAAGAGTTGTGTTAGATGAGAAATGTAGGATCCTCCAAGAGGACCTGAACAGGTTGCAGAGATGGTCAGAGAAATGGCTACTGAAGTTCAACACGAACAAATGTAAAGTTATTGAAATGGAATCAGGTGATAGGAGATCAAAGGAAAAATACACAATGAAGGGGAACTGCCTACCTGTGACGATTCGAGAGAGACCTGGGAATGGACGTAACACCTAAGCTACCTCCTGAGGTAGATATAAATAGGATAACGACAGCAGAGTACTCTACACTGGCAAAAGTTAGAACATCATTCAGAAATCTAAGTGAGGAGGCTTTTAGGGCGCTGTACACTGCCTACGTGAGAACACTTTTAGAGAATGCCGCGCCATCATGGAGTCCCCACCTGAAGAAACACATAAGGAAACTGGAAAAGGTTTAGAAATTTGTGACGAGGCTCGTCCAAGGGTTACGAGGGATGGGAATATGAATAACGCCCAAAGGAACTGAACCTTACGACACTAAAAAAAGAAGGGAGAGAGAGGATATAATAGGAACATATAAAATTCTCAGGAGAATTGACAAAGTGGAAATAGATGAAATGTTCACATGTAATATTAACAGAACGAGGGGACATGGGTGGAAGCTGGAAACTTAGATGAGTCACAGAGATGTTAGGAAGTTTTCTTTTAGCGTGAGAGTAGTGGAAAAATTGAATGCACTTAAGGAGCAAGTTGTGGAAGCAAACTCTATTCATAATTTTAAAACTAGATTTGATGAGACAAGAGTCATTGCTGTAAGCAACCGATGACCAGAAAGGCGGGATCCATGCGTCAATGCTCGATCTTGCAGGCACAAATAGCAGAGTACAAATAGGTGAGTACACACACACACACACCAGGGGACACAGGTGGAAACTGAGTGCCCAAATGAGCCACAGAGATATTAGAAAGAACTTTTTTAGTTTCAGAGTGGTTAACAAATGGAATGCATTAGGAAGTGATGTGGTGGAGGCTGACTCCATACACAGTTTCAAGTGTAGATATGATAGAGCCCAGTAGGCTCAGGAACCTGTACACCTGTTGATTGACGGTTGAGAGGAGGGACCAAAGAGCCAGAGCTCAACTCCCGCAAGCACAACTAGGTGAGTGCACACACACACACACACCAGGCCTCGTAGCCTGGTGGAAAGGGGCCTCGTAGCCTGGTGAATAGCGCGCAGGACTCGTAATTCTGTAACGCGGGTTCGATTCCTGCACGAGGCAGAAACAAATGGGCAAAGTTTCTTTCACCTTGAATGCCCCTGTTACATAGCAGTAAATAGGTACCTGGGAGTTAGTCAGCTGTCACGGACTGCTTCCTGGATTGTATGTGTGTGTGGTGTGGGAAAAAAAATAGTAGTTAGTAAACAGTTAATTGACAGTTGAGAGGCGGGCCGAAAGAGCAAAGCTCAACCCCCGCAAACACAACTAGGTAAATACAACTAGATGAATACACACACACACACACACAGCTTTCCCTGAAGCTCATATCAAGAGGATAACATCAGCGGCATATGCCAGGTTGGCTAACATAAGAACGGCCTTTAGAAACTTGTGTAAGGAATCTTTCAGAACATTATATAACACATATGTCAGACCAATCCTGGAGTATGCGACTCCAGCATGGAGTCCATAAGACTACCTCTTACATAAGACTACATAAGAATACCTCTCAGCTCGGGTACTAGTCTGGTGGCAAACCTTTGAACCTTTTCCAGTTAAGTCTTATCCCTGACTAGATATTGACTCCATGCTGGGGCTGCATACTCCAGGATTGGCCTGACATATGTGGTATACAAAGTTCTGAATGATTCTTTACACAAGTTTCTGAATGCCGTTCGTATGCTGGCCAGCCTGGCATATGCCGCTGATGTTATTGGCTTGATATGTGCTGCAGGAGACAGGTCTGGCATGATATCAACCCCCAAGTCTTTTTCCTTCTCTGACTCCTGAAGAATTTCCTCTCCCAGAAGATACCTTGTATCTGGCCTCCTGCTCCCTACACCTATCTTCATTACATTACATTTGGTTGGGTTAAACTCTAACAACCATTTGTTCGACCATTCCTTCAGCTTGTCTAGGTCTTCTTGAAGCCTCAAACAGTCCTCTTCTGTTTTAATCCTTCTCATAATTTTAGCATCGTCCGCAAACATTGAAAGAAATGAATCGATACCCTCCGGGAGATCATTTACATATATCAGAAACAAGATAGGACCGAGTACAGAGCCCTGTGGGACTCCACTGGTGACTTCACGCCAATCGGAGGTCTCACCCCTCACCGTAACTCTGCTTCCTATTGCTTAGATACTCCCTTATCCACTGGAGCACCTTACCAGCTACACCTGCCTGTCTCTCCAGCTTATGTACCAGCCTCTTATGCGGTACTGTGTCAAAGGCTTTCCGACAATCCAAGAAAATGCAGTCCGCCCAGCCCTCTTTTTCTTGCTTAATCTGTGTCACCTGATCGTAGAATTCTATCAAGCCTGTAAGGCAAGATTTACCCTCCCTGAACCCATGTTGGCGCTTTGTCACGAAGTTCCTTCTCTCCAGATGTGTTACCAGGTTTTTTCCCACGATCTTCTCCATCACCTTGCATGGTATACAAGTCAAGGACACTGGCCTGTAGTTCAGGGCCTCTTGCCTGTCGCCCTTTTTGTATATTGGGACCACATTCGCCGTCTTCCATATTTCTGGTAGGTCTCCCGTCTCCAGTGACTTACTATACACTATGGAGAGTGGCAAGCAAAGTGCCTCTGCACACTCTTTCAGTATCCATGGTGAGATCCCATCTGGACCAACAGCCTTTCTAACATCCAGATCCAGCAGGTGTCTCTTGACCTCCTCTCTCGTAATTTCGAACTCTTACAAGGCCGCCTGGTTTACCTCCCTTTCTCCTAGCACAGTGACCTCACCTTGTTCTATTGTGAAGACCTCCTGGAACCTATTGTTGAGTTCTTCACACACCTCTCTGTCATTCTCTGTATAGCTGTCCTCGCCTGTTCGAAGTTTCAATACCTGTTCTTTCACTGTTGTTTTCCTTCTGATGTGACTGTGGAGTAGCTTTGGTTCGGTCTTGGCTTTGTTTGCTATATCATTTTCAAAACTTTTCTCTGCTTCTCTTCTCACCCTGACGTACTCATTCCTGGTTCTCTGGTATCTCTCTCTGCTTTCTGGTGTTCTGTTATTCCGGAAGTTCCTCCACGCCTTTTTGTTCAGTTTCTTTGCTTCCATACATGCCCTATTATACCATGGATTCTTCTGTTGCTTCTCGGATTTTTCCCTTTGGACCGGGATGAACCTGTTTACTGCCTCCTGACACTTTTGGGTAACATAGTCCATCATACCCTGTACAGACTTGTCTCTGAGGTCTGTGTCCCAAGGTATTTCACTTAGGAAACTTCTCATCTGTTCATAATTCCCCTTTCGGTATGCCAGCCTTTTGATTCCTAGTTCTTTTTTGGGGGAGATAAGTCCTAGCTCTACCAGGTACTCAAAGTTCAATACACTGTGGTCACTCATTCCCAAGGGCACTTCCATCTTAACTTCCCTTATATCCCACTCATTTAGGGTAAATATCAAATCAAGCATTGCTGGTTCATCTTCTCCTCTCATTCTTGTTGGTTCTTTGATGTGCTGGCTTAGAAAGTTTCTTGTTGCCACGTCCAGCAGCTTAGCCCTCCATGTTTCTGGTCCTCCATGCGGGTCTCTGTTCTTCCAATCTATCTTCCCATGGTTGAAGTCTCCCATAATTAGTAGTCCAGATCCATTCCTGCTAGCAACAGAAGCTGCTCTTTCTATTATGTTAATGGTGGTCATGTTGTTTCTATCATATTCCTGTCTAGGTCTTCTGTCATTTGGTGGTGGATTATATATGACTACGACTATAATTTTTTTCCCTCCATTTGTTACGGTACCTGCTATGTAGTCACTGAAACCTTCACAGCCCTGAATATCCATCTCCTCAAAATCCCAGCCTTTTCTTACCAGCAGAGCTACACCACCCCCACCTCTTCCTTCCCTCTCTTTCCTCATAACATAATAGTCCTGTGGGAACACTGCGTTTGTTATCGTTTTCGTGATCTTTGTTTCTGTGAGGGCTATTATGTCTGGGTTTTCCTCTAGTACCCGTTTTCCAAGCACATTTGCTTTATTTGTAATTCCATCTATGTTAATGTACATCTCTTTGAGGCTCACTTTCTTCTGTCCCTTCTCAAATCGCCTCCTTGGTGAGTGTTCTGCTGGTGGGGGAGGCTGTTCCATGGGTGTGAGGACCTGTAACAGGGTCTCAGAGGATACTGGGATGAGGGGCGGGGGATCCACTGAAGGGGGAGGGACAGGGAGGGTATGGGGTGAAAGGGTAGGGAGGACGGGAAGGAAAGGGGGGGAGGGAGGACTCGGGAGGAGGGGAGGGGTAGAAGGGTGGGGATTGGGTGTGGGGGGAGGAAGATTTGGCTGAACATATGAGTGGGGGCAGGGAGGGATTGGGGTAGGGGGGTTTTCTATGCAGAGGAGGGAGGCGGGGTTGTCCTCCCTTCTGGTGTTACTGGGTAGCTGGTTGTGGGTTCCCCCTCGCTT
Source organism: Procambarus clarkii (assembly GCF_040958095.1). NCBI lineage: Eukaryota > Metazoa > Arthropoda > Malacostraca > Decapoda > Cambaridae > Procambarus > Procambarus clarkii. The sequence continues at coordinate 6,113,928 of NC_091210.1, read as the reverse complement.
CTGGGGGTGTTGTGTTGGGAGCTGTGACTTCCTGGTTTTCCCCTCTCGCCCTGCGCCTCTTCCTTGCTTCTGCCGCCACGGCTCTCTCCTCCCTTGTCATGTCTCTCTGGAGGAATACATTTTTTAATTTTCCCACGTTTTTCAGGGAGCTCTTCCTTGATAGGATCTTCTCCTTTGTGCTCTCGTTTGCAAACACTATCTTTATCATACCATGTCTAGTGCCTTTAGTACTTCATTCACTGCTGCTTTGTCCTTGTCATTCCACTCTGTCCTATTAGAGCCTTCTTGCTCTTTAATACCCACCGCAACCACTGATCTGTTCCTTTCCAGCAGTTGGCTAGTGGAGCGTGCCGCCTCCTGTGAGGTGGCTGCTTTCATTGCCACCTCCATCACTGCAGTCATTACTTCAGAGTTATTTTTTTTTAGTATTCCGCAAATGTTGCTTTTATTGTGGCATTCTCATCCAAAAAATTATTACCACCTTCTCCCTGGATGGTTTTCTGATTCTCAGCCTCGATACCATTCTCTTTGAGGGCTCTAATCTCCTCCTTTGCTGCTGTCAGCTCTCTTTTCAGGTTGCTTATTTCGTTCTTCATTTCCTTCATCATTTCTTGCATCTCACTCTTGATGTCCTCCAGAAATTGGGCGAATATTCCCTTCATTTCATCACCTTGGCTCTTCCCTGTTCCCCTGGTACCTCTGGTTGCCATGCTTGACCCTGTTCCTATACTTGTGCCGTGAAAGGATTTGTCAGGAGGGCAGAGCGGGATGGGGGAGGGAGAGAGAGAGAGGAAGAGAGAGAGAAAGAGAGAGAAAGAGAGAGAGAGAAGGGAGTGATAAAGGGAGAGATAAATGGGTGGGTGGGGGGATCCGACCCTTCCACTGAAGTGAGAAGAAAGTAGAAGGGGAGGGGGGAGGAGATGGAGAGAGGAGGGAGGGAGAGATGGAGAGAGAGGAGAGGGAGATAGATGGAGAGGGAGAAAGCGGGTGAGGGAGAGAGGGGGGGAGGTGTGTGTGTATATGTGTACTCACCTAGTTGTACTCACCTAGTTGTGTCTGCAGGATCGAGCATTGACTCTTGGATCCCGCCTTTCGAGCATCGGTTGTTTACAGCAATGACTCCTGTCCTATTTCCCTATCATACCTGGTTTTAAAATTATGAATAGTATTTGCTTCCACAACCTGTTCCTGAAGTGCATTCCATTTCCCCACTACTCTCACGCTAAAAGAAAACTTCCTAACATCTCTATGACTCATCTGAGTTTCAAGCTTCCATCCATGTCCTCTCGTTCTGTTACTATTCCGTGTGAACATTTCGTCTATGTCCACTCTGTCAATTCCTCTGAGTATCTTATACGTTCCTATCATGTCCCCCCTCTCCCTTCTTCTTTCTAGTGTCGTAAGGCACAATTCCCTCAGGCGCTCTTCATACCCCATCCCTCGTAGCTCTGGGACGAGTCTCGTTGCAAACCTCTGAACCTTTTCCAGTTTCATTATATGCTTCTTCAGATGGGGACTCCATGATGAGGCGGCATACTCTAAGACTGGCCTTACGTAGGCAGTGTAAAGCGCCCTAAATGCCTCCTTACTTAGGTTTCTGAATGATGTTCTAACTTTTGCCAGTGTAGAGTACGCTGCTGTCGTTATCCTATTAATATGTGCCTCAGGAGATAGATTAGGTGTTACGTCCACCCCCAGGTCTCTTTCACGCGTCGTTACAGGTAGGCTGTTCCCCTTCATTGTGTACTGTCCCTTTGGTCTCCTATCTCCTAGTCCCATTTCTATAACTTTACATTTGCTCGTGTTGAATTCTAGTAGCCATTTCTCTGACCATCTCTGCAATCTGTTCAGGTCCTCTTGGAGGATCCTGCAATCCTCATCTGTCACAACTCTTCTCATCAACTTTGCATCATCCGCAAACATCGACATGTAGGACTCTACGCCTGTAAACATGTCGTTAACATATACAAGAAATAGAATTGGTCCCAGCACCGATCCTTGTGGTACTCCACTTGTTACTGTTCGCCAGTCCGACTTCTCGCCCCTTACCGTAACTCTTTGGCTCCTTCCTGTTAGGTAGTTCCTTATCCATTCTAGGACCTTTCCCCCCACCCCCGCCTGCCTCTCGAGCTTGAACAGCAGTCTCATGTGCGGTACTGTATCAAAGGCTTTTTGGCAGTCCAAAAATATGCAGTCTGCCCAACCATCTCTGTCCTGTCTTATCCTCGTTATTTTATCATAGAATTCCAGAAGGTTTGTTAGGCACGATTTCCCTGTCCAGAACCCATGTTGATGTTTGTTCACAAACCTAATGTTCTCCAGGTGTGCAACCAGTCGCAGCCTAATTATTCTTTCCAGTATTTTACAAGGGATGCTTGTCAGTGATACAGGTCTGTAGTTAAGTGCCTCCTCCCTATCTCCTTTCTTGAAGATCGGCACGACATTTGCCTTCTTCCAGCAACTGGGCAATTCTCCTGACATAAGTGACTCATTAAAGATCATTGCCAGAGGCACGCTGAGGGCCTGTGCTGCTTCTTTTAGTATCCACGGTGATACTTTGTCTGGTCCAACTGCTTTAGTTGCATCTAGAGTTGTCAACTGTTTCATTACCTCCTCTGCTGTCACCTCTATATCTGATAGTCTTTCATCTAGGGTAACCCCTTCCAACAATGGGAGCTGCTCAGGCTCGGCAGTGAACACTCCATGGAAACTGGCATTCAGTGCCTCGCAGATTTCCTTGTCACTTTCAGTATATGCCCCCTCTATCTTCCTTAGTCTTGTCACTTGGTCGTTCACCGACATTTTTCTTCTTATATGACTGTGTAGTAACTTGGGTTGTTTTTTCGCTTTGATTGCAATATCGTTCTCATAGTCCCTTTCCGATGTTCGTCTTATGTTAATGTAATCGTTCCTAGCTCTGTTGTATCTGCTTCTGTTGTCCTCTGTTCTTTGTCTTCTGTACTTCCTCCACTCCCGCCTGCTGGCCATTTTTGCTTCCTGACACTGTCTATTAAACCATGGGTTATTATATTCCTTCTTATTTTTTCCCTTTACCGTTGGTATAAATCTCTCTTCGGCCTCCTGGCATTTCTGTATGACTAGGTCCATCATATCTTGGACTGTTTTTCCTCTAATTTCTTCCTCCCACTGCACTTCACCCAGATAGTCCCTTATCCTGATATAGTCCCCTTTCCTGTAGTCAGCTCTCCTTTCCCAGATCTCTTGTCCCATGGTCATAAGTTTGAATTCCATCACGTAGTCAAAGACTAGGACACAATGGTCACTGGCCCCTAGAGGTATTTCATGCTCTAAATTCTCGATATCTTCTACGTTCTGGGTGAAAATCAGGTCTAATAGGCTCGGTGCATCTCCTCCTCTTTCCCTTGTGTCTTCCTTCACATGTTGTGTCAGGAAATTCCTGTCTATAACATCTACTAATTTTGCTCCCCACGTTTCGTCCCCTCCATGGGGATTCCTTGATTCCCAATTTATCTCTCCATGATTTAGGTCCCCCATGATCAGCAGCTTCGCTCTCATTCTGTGGGCTAGTGTTGCTGCCTTCTGCAGTTCATCTATACATGCTTTGATGTTGTCATCATACTCCTGCCTGGGTCTTCTACTGTTTGGTGGGGGATTGTAGATTACCAGGATCACAATCTTCCTCCCATCTACTGTCAGAGTTCCATGTATGAAGCTTGTGCACTCATTGGTAACTCGATTTCCCAGGTCTTCAAACTTCCATTTCCGCTTTATTAGGAGTGCTACTCCCCCTCCCTGTCTCTGTGTCCTCTCTTTTCGTATCACCTGGTACCCTTCAGGAAAGATTGCATCTGAGATCATGTCATTAATTTTAGTTTCCACAATTGCAACTATGTCAGGATCTGCTTCACTCACTCTTTCTTTTATCTCTTCTGCTTTATTAGATACCCCATCAGCATTGGTGTACCAAACCTTGAGATTCTTCATGTGTGTAGATGTGTGTGTGTGTGTGTGTGTGTGTGTATGTGTGTGTGTGTGTGTGTGTGTGTGTGTGTGTACTCACCTAATTGTGCTTGTGGGGGTTGAGCTCTGGCTCTTTGGTCCCGCCTCTCAACCGTCAATCAACAGGTGTACCGGTACAATCAACAGGTGAGTCATTGCTGTAAGCAACCGATGACCAGAAAGGCGGGATCCATGCGTCAATGCTCGATCTTGCAGGCACAAATAGCAGAGTACAAATAGGTGAGTACACACACACACACACACCAGGGGACACAGGTGGAAACTGAGTGCCCAAATGAGCCACAGAGATATTAGAAAGAACTTTTTTAGTGTCAGAGTGGTTGACAAATGGAATGCATTAGGAAGTGATGTGGTGGAGGCTGACTCCATACACAGTTTCAAGTGTAGATATGATAGAGCCCAATAGGCTCAGGAACCTGTACACCTGTTGATTGACAGTTGAGAGGCGGGACCAAAGAGCCAGAGCTCAACCCCCGCAAGCACAACTAGGTGAGTACACACACACACACACACACACACACACACACACACACACACACACAAACACACACACATACACACACACACACACACACACACACACACACACACACACACACACACACACACACACACACACACACACACACACACACACACACATTGACTACATAATAGGAACAATAACAACTGGAGGGCAAAAAATTATAGTCGTAGTCATGTATAATCCGCCACCAAATGACAGAAGACCCAGACAGGAATATGATAAAAACAATATGGCCACCATTACCATAATGGAGAGAGCAGCTTTTGTTGCTAGCAGGAATGGATCTGGACTACTAATCATGGGAGACTTCAACCATGGGAAGATAGATTGGGAGAACAGAGACCCGCTGGAGGACCAGAAACATGGAGAGCTAAGCTGCTGGACGTGGCAACAAGAAACATTCTAAGCCAGCACATCAAGGATCCAACAAGAATGAGAGGAGAGAATGAACCATCAATGCTTGATCTGATATATACCCTAAATGAGTGGGATATAAGGGAAGTCAAGATGGAAGCGCCCATGGGAATGAGTGATCACAGTGTATTGAACTTTGAGTACCTGGTAGAGGTAGGAATTATCCCCCCCAAAAAAAGAACTAGGAAACAAAAGGCTGGCATACCGAAAGAGAAATTATGAGGAGATGAGAAGCTTCCTAAGGGAAATACCTTGGGACACAGATCTCAGAGCTAAGTCTGTACAAAATATGATGGATTATGTCACCGAAAAGTGTCAGGATGCAGTACGCAGATACATCCCGGCCCAAAAGGAAAAAACCGAGAAGCAAAAGAAGAATCCATGGTATAATAGGGCATGTATGGAAGCAAAGGTACTGAACAAAAGGGCGTGGAGGAACTTTCGGAATAACAGAACACCGGAAAGCAGAGAGAGATACCAGAGAACCAGGAATGAGTATGTCAGGGTGAGAAGAGAAGCAGAGAAAAGTTATGAAAATGATATAGCAAACAAAGCTAAGACCGAACCAAAGCTACTCCACAGTCATATCAGAAGGAAAACAACAGTGAAAGAACAGGTAGTGAAACTTAGAACAGGCGAGGACAGGTATACAGAGAATGACAAAGAGGTGTGTGATGAACTCAACAAGAGGTTCCAAGAGGTCTTTACAACAGAACAAGGTGAGGTCACTGTGCTAGGAGAAAGGGAAGTAAACCAGGCGGCCTTGGAAGAGTTTGAAATTACGAGAGAGGAGGTCAAGAGACACCTGCTGGACCTGGATGTTAGAAAGGCTGTTGGTCCAGACGGGATCTCGCCATGGGTACTGAAAGAGTGTGCAGAGGCACTTTGCTTGCCACTCTCCATAGTGTATAGTAGGTCACTGGAGGCGGGAGACCTACCAGAAACATGGAAGACGGCAAATGTGGTCCCAATATACAAAAAGGGCGACAGGCAAGAGGCACTGAACTACAGGCCAGTGTCCTTAACTTGTATACCATGCAAGGTGATGGAGAAGATCGTGAGAAAAAACCTGGTAGCACATCTGGAGAGAAGGGACTTCGTGACAAATCGACAACATGGGTTCAGGGAGGGTAAATCTTGCCTTACAGACTTGATAGAATTTTATGACCAGGTAACACAGATTAAACAAGAAAGAGAGGGCTGGGCGGACTGCATTTTCTTGGATTGTCGGAAAGCCTTTGACACAGTACCGCATAAGAGGCTGGTACATAAGCTGGAGAGACAGGCAGGTGTAGCTGGTAAGGTGCTCCAGTGGATAAGGGAGTACCTAAGCAATAGGAAGCAGAGAGTTACGGTGAAGGGTGAGACCTCCGATTGGCGTGAAGTCACCAGTGGAGTCCCACAGGGCTCTGTACTCGGTCCTATCTTGTTTCTGATATATGTAAATGATCTCCCGGAGGGTATAGATTCATTTCTCTCAATGTTTGCGGACGATGCCAAAATTATGAGAAGGATTAAGACAGAAGAGGACTGTTTGAGACTTCAAGAAGACCTAGACAAACTGCAGGAATGGTCGAACAAGTGGTTATTAGAGTTTAATCCAACCAATTGTAATATAATGAAGATAGGTACAGGGAGCAGGAGGCCAAATACAAGGTATTATCTGGGAGAGAAAATTCTTCAGGAGTCAGAGAAAGAAAAAGACTTGGGAGTTGATATCACGCCAGACCTGTCTCCTGCAGCACATATCAAGAGGATAACATCAGCGGCATATGCCAGGCTGGCCAACATATGAACGGCATTCAGAAATTTGTGTAAAGAATCATTCAGAACTTTGTATACCACATATATCAGGCTAATCCTGGAGTATGCAGCCCCAGCATGGAGTCAATATCTAGTCAAGGATAAGACTAAACTGGAAAAGGTTCAAAGATTTGCCACCAGACTAGTACCCGAGCTGAGAGGTATGAGCTACGAGGAGAGACTACGGGAATTAAACCTCACGTCGCTAGAAGACAGAAGAGTTAGGGGGGATATGATCACCACGTACAAGATTCTCAGAGGAATTGACAGGGTAGATAAAGATGGGCAATTTAACACAAGGGGCACACACACAAGGGACAAAGGTGGAAACTAAGTGCCCAAATGAGCCACAGAGATATTAAAAAGTTTTTTTTAGTGTCAGAGTAGTTGACAAATGGAATGCATTAGGCAGCGATGTGGTGGAGGCTGACTCCATACACAGTTTCAAGTGTAGATATGATAGAGCCCAATAGGCTCAGGAACCTGTACACCAGCTGATTGACAGTTGAGAGGCAGGACCAAAGAGTCAGAGCTCAACCCCCGCAAGCACAAATAGGTGAGTACACACACACACACATAGATGGGATCACAAGCAAGGCAAATGAACTAAGGGAAAGTGCACAAGAAGTGAACCCAGTGAACTACCCTGCTGGTCGGTGATCTTAATGCCCGGCACCCACGCTTTGTTGCCAACTGTCATCAACCCAATATCAATGGACAGAAACTGTCACTTTTTGTCAGGGGAATTGAAAACCTCAGGGTCCTGTGTGATGAACGGCCAACTCACCTCAGCGGAGGAAGATTAGTAGGCGCAGTAACCCTCAGAAGAAGAAAATAAAATGGCATGAGAACGATTACATAAAGATGCTCAATGAAAATGTTAGGAGCATGAGTAGAGAGTACCGGAGACATCCCACTGA
>NC_091210.1:6091263-6101263 GCF_040958095.1 Procambarus clarkii | reverse complement strand
TGAAAAACACGACAATGGGAAACATTGATGAATGTCACAGACGGGTTTGATCATTGTTGCAAGTCAAACACTTCTTCGAATTCCAAGGAAGTTGGACTAGTGCCCAAGACGCAACAGGCATTTTCCCTCTGAATCGCAACACTGAGGCGCTGGAACAAGAAACTTTTTCTCTCTGGTCTTTTGTAGCGCTGATCAATTTGATCTGATTCATATAACATATATATATATATATATATATATATATATATATATATATATATATATATATATATATATATATATATATATATATATATATATATATATATATATATATATATCAATGCATGTATGGATTAAGCCTCACTAATCTAATTAAAACTAACGGGTTTTCCACATTATCGATGACTTCTCTGTTATTTATCAATGTATTAGAATGATTGAGATTGCTGCTGCTGGAACCCACAGATCTCATACATCTTCAAGCACAATAATTACAAGGGCAAACTCTTCACCCTCAGGTCAAACTACTTTCTGAGTTAAACTTCTTCAGACATTGCTGATCCAGGCATGAGTGTAGAGTTACCCCCTCACTGCTAAATTTGCAGTTACCCTTTACTCTTTCTCATACACTAGTTTCTCTTACTATGAATGACAATTGCTGGTTATCACCTCTAATGGTTCCCTCTGTCGTCATACGTGGCTCCTCATCAATGTCTATATCAAGGCAAATACTATACACCTTACCGTCATAATTAACGTTAGCTTTCACTAACGTAATAAATGAAGAATGAACATGTTAAGGCTGAACATGATGAAGAACACATAACATGCTAAGACTCAACATTATTAAGAACATATAACATTTTAAGGCTGAACATGATGAAGAACACATAACATGCTAAGACTCAACATTATTAAGAACATATAATATGTTAATGCTGAATATGATAGAAAAACATATAACATGTTAAGGCTGAACATTATTAAGAACATATAACATGCTAAGGCTGAACATGATAGAAGAGAACATAACATACTAAGGCTGAACATTATATTAAGCCACAAAAAATCCTAATTAATGCTTTCTTCTCTTAAATCACGTGTCGTCACTCTGATTCATACTAGATAAGTTTATATTCTGAAATACATAGGTAAATATTGTTTTGGAAAGAGGAGTTATTGAAGTGATTACCAGATAACATAATAAACGTTGGAATGCAGGATTGTTGCGAGCGAAGGTTAGACATACATATGCATAAGTTTTATTCAATATGAATATGCATGGGCAATAGTTCTTCTGGAGTTTTAATTACCTGAATAAATCGAAGTACAACAATAATGTCACCTTGAGTCTCTAGTTGCAGGTTCTAGGTTCTCTCTAGTACAGTGACTGGTGTTGTGTAGAAAATATGTACGTCATATATAAATGAGATTAATGAAACCCTCCTGATTCTGTATCAATACATAATGGTCAGCTAACAATTGTGAGATTCAAGAACTATCTTATAATTTTATAAGTATGTAGTCAACACATGTTTGCTTCAGTCACAAGACCTTTTGTTCAGATAACAACTGGTGTGATGCATAATATCTTTATTAGTAATATTGTTTAACTAACATTTTCAACTCTTTGTTTTCCTTGTCTCGAGCTTGTGTCATCATAAAGCTATTTGGTTGATAAAGGATATCCTCAGTGATCATCTTGTTTATCTGACAATGATAACAAAAAATGCTCTCCTCTCAAGTCAGTATGGTTAGATGTCAGCTGGTGTGAAGCAGGATATCATAAATTACAATAATATTAATATGCGAAGATAATTCCTTTCTTTTCTCTTTTCTCCATCAAGTATCGCCAAATAGTAACTTTTAGATTCCAATTATAGTTACTTTGGTTAAATGATGGCAACAATAATTTTCTTGCCTCATGCTAGTGTTACCAATATTTTATTGCCGGGTCTTCATAATGTAGAACACTTATTAAAGGTCATTTCACAAGGCTGGAGCTATCGGTTCACATTAGTATGTTCATCTCTTGTGGGGTTCTGAATATCTTAATTTAGGGAGACCCCTGCTGGATATTTGAAATGATTAAAGAAATAATGTCACAGAGAGATGGATTACTGGCAGGAATTTTAAGTCCAACTAAAGTCAGACCAAGGCTATTTGAGCTGTGCATTTGGGGATATTTTGAGGCAGGATAGGCACAGAATGTGTTGATGTTAAATACTGAGGGTGTGCTAATATACTTAATGTCATGGTATTATTAGTTTATATTAGTTCTATGACAAATTGTCTCACTACCTTATATTTGTAAAATACATATTATCTTTACAACATATCGTCTTTCAATTTTTAGATAACTGTCAATCAATTTATGCCTAAAATATAATATTGAATTTAGATTGCTATACATCTGTTTAGTCTTGCCAGCATTGAAAATATTTGTATAAGTTGTTACCAGTTAAGTTCCTGGTCCTGGTAATGACAATATCTACTTGCTGTTCTGTTACTGTCTTTTCTTATATAACTAATGTACTGTACTTTTTCAAATGAAGTGTTTAATAGATTAACATAATAATACCACAACTGGCTCTCTCTCGTTACAAGCAATAAGCTATCAAATAATAACCGTTGGTATGTTGGATATCTTTAATGGTTATCTTTTCTGATCACTATTTAACATGGTTATCGTCTATTATTCATACAATGGAAAATCGATTTGCATAATATTTAGAGTTGGTATTTCACTTAAATAGTATAAAAGTTGTTAATCAAGGATTGTTTATTTCAACAATTTATAGAAACCTCTAGAATCGGGATGGTTTATTCATAATACCAATTGTGGTGTCTGTTAACAGGCGAGACAGCCCTTTGATGTGTTGAACTGCTTAGAGGAAGCATATTTGCTAGAAAAAATTCCTGTGAAATAATGCTTGTTATATGTTTTGACTATCTCACTAATAGCGTATTGCCTGGCTAATAATGAAATGTCACATTTTGTCTGACTCACTTAGCACAAGTGAAGAGAAAACATTGAAAAATTGGCAAAGGTTAAAAACTCTGTGAAATCATATCTGTTATGTTAAGTTTTGACTAGCTGCAAGCTATGTTTGCCTTCTCTCTCTTTCTCAATATGGAAGTGGGTTGGTGTGGGTTATTTGTGTGGACTCGGGAGATATGATCACTACTTATAAGTTTCTCAAAGAAAATGATAAGCTATGTAAGGACCTTTTATTTAACACACACACACACACACGACATCTGTGCAGTAGTGAGATTCCCCTTTGATGGCTGTGCACGTGACAATGTAAAATTAAAATGTACAAAGATGATTCGGAGTGCTATTTAGTAGAGAAATGATACAAAATCGTGTTTATTGACTAGTGAGAGCGGTCCTTAACCTAGTCAAGCAATAGACAGACAACAACAATTGGTAGTGGCCCTCGTGTCTATTTGATTTGATAGAAGAAAAAAATGAAGACAAGTAGTCCCTGCTTTTAAGATGAAAAACTTTTAACTATACAAATGTTTGACTGAGTGACTGTCTGCTTTTCTGGACAGGTCTGCAGGTCTGCAAGAAATAATAGTAATGTAGGTAGGGAACATGTCTCCTCGGCTCTTATATCTTCCACAAAGCCTTTCCTCTCATCTCAACCCTATTAGTTCATGCTCTCGTGTTTCACTTTTGTTAAAACTAAATCTACACACGCGATATGAAATGTGAAAAAATCTTACATTATGCTATGTTAACAGTGCTTGAATAAAATTATTAAGAGTGCTAGGGTACTGTTGCGCACAGTCATCTCGCTAAGGCGGGTCGGTGACAGAATTGTCAAAATGATGTACCTTGCATACATCAAATCTTTAGTGGTTTATGCGGCACCTCTGCTTATATTGATGACTGAAAGAAGTTTGATGATACGAATAGTAATTGCTGACATTGAGCATATTCTCAAAGCATAGTTTCTGCAAAAAAAAAAATAACATTAAATTAGATGCGAGCTGTGATTTGAAAACAGAAGATGGGTGATGTGTGGCTTATTGTGTGTACTGTGGAGATATGATCACCACATATAAGTTTCTCAAAGAAAAGCGGTAATATTTTTCTTTGTGTTTGGATGTAATGGCTAAACATGGTTGACATTTTCAATAATGTTATTTGGTCATCAGACAAAGTTGATTTCCACGTTACGTTAAAATGTGTTACATAGGCTAAAACTGGTAGACACTAATATTTATATGGTAGGAGATGTAATGGAGATGGACTAAGTCATACTTTCATTTAAAAATGTTATTTTGGTCTGTAGAAATTTGATGATTTCCGTGTTACGTTACAATGTGTTACAGAGGCTAAAACTGGTGGACACCAATATTTATATGGTAAGAGATGTAATGGAGATGGGCTATTCATATGGTATGAGATGTAAAGGAGATGGGCTAAGTCATACTTTCATTTTAAAATGTTATTTGGTCTGTAGAAATTTGATGATTTCAACGTTACGTTACAATGTGTTACAGGGTCTAAAACTGGTAGACACCAATATTTATATGGTAAGAGATGTAATGGAGATGGACTAAGCTTCACTTTTCGTTTCAAAATGACATTTTAGACTGCAGAAAGTTGATGATTTCTGCGTTATGTTACGTTACATTGTGTTACAGAGGGCTAAAACTTGCAGACCGTAATATTTATATGGTATGAGATGTAATGGAGATATTGTCTTTGGCTAAATGGGGTTCACATTTCGATAATGATATTCGGACAACAGCCAGAAAGTTGATCTCTATGTTACGTTACTAAGTGTCTCGCTCACATCTTCAGTATTGAACGTTGAACATTCTGCGACATTGTCTTGCTATGATATTACAAGTCTACTGTTGGCACAGTGTAATACAGTCCTAATGTCATAAGACCAAGCTGAGGTTATTTATTAAAAAATGATATTTGATCATGAGACAGAAAGAAGTTTTCCACGCTACTTAATGATGATATAATGCGATGCAAGCGTGTGCTAATATTTTATTTGTGTTTAGAATGTAAGGGCTATAGGAGATTGTCTAGACTTGCATACATTTTCAAATGCTATTTATGTAGGCAGTGAAAGTCTGTTTTCCCCATTACGCTATATTGACTGTGTTACAAGAACTGAAAATAGACATAGCCCAGAGGTATTTCACTATCGACTCACCCGGTCTTATTCTCATCGATTGGTGTTTACATTTGGATGATGTAGGTCTTAAGAGACAGCCTTGAACTCGGGGATAATGAACAAGTCAATTTAATAATAGTATCAAGACTATGTTTTTCCACATTGTCTTATATATGTTTACTTTGCTTGGAATTTGTATGTGTGGAACATTGCTCACCTAAGGGAGAGAGAATGAACGGCGCGTTTGAGGTATAGCGAGGACTGACCGTGATGTGTATGTTTGTTTGTTTTACCACAGTGAAAATGAAGCTACATTATGTTATGTCTACCAGTTGTTGAATAAACGTTACGTTACGTTATGTGATACAAGAACTAAACAAGCTTGTGGTAATCTTTTATTGTGTTTGGATGTAATGGCTAAACATGGTTTACATTTCATTATTCAGACATCGAACAGAAAGTGGCTCGTTACTCTTAAAATGATATTTGGGCAAAGAACGAAGTTACCATATTGGTCACGTTACATTAATGATATTTGGGCAAAGAACGATGTCATCATGTTGGTCGTGTTACCTTACAAGGTTATAAGGGTGAGAGTGATGGGGGCCTGTAAATTGACATTAGTTGTCCATCCTCTGGTGCGCTGTCAGTCTAAGTGAAATGAAAAAAAGATACGTGAACAGCGGCGGCAGGAGAAAGGGATTGATGTTACTTTCCCCCAACTAATAAATGATCTGGAGAGAGAGAGAGAAACCACTGACTGCTATGTATATCCCATGCAGTTGTGTTTACAACAAATTATGATTTGTTATAATAATAAGATTGAAGACCAGCTTATGACTCGATATTCTTAAAAAATGCTATTTGAGCAAAGAATGATGATACCATGTTGGTCACATTGCGATACAAGGTTACACATATGATCAGAAATAATACTAAAGGCTTTGCACAGAACATCCGGTCTGGGAAGGGTGTAGTGATGCTTGATGGTTTGGGCTTGGAAGGGGGGTGGGAGGGGGGTAAGGGTTTGGTGGGGGTGGATGGGGAGAGGGTAAGGCCATCCCACTACCTCGTCCATCTCACTACGCCTCAAACCGCCACGAAGGTTAGACCTTAATGAGACGGATTGCTGTTTCATTCATTCAGGAGTCTTGAACATTCTGTGACATTGTCTTGCTATGATAACGCCGTTGTGTGTTACAAGGTCTGCACAGCAGTAATGGCTGTAGGAAGAAGAGGTGATGAAGATTGAGTAAACATGCATACATTTCAATGATCACAGTTAACAAGAACAATTTGTAGGTAGAGATCGCGTCTCTGTGACGATGTGAAATGTTTCCCTCTTTTAGTAAATGCTAACCTACTGACTTTGACTGAGTTTACTAAGTGATGTGCCCTGTGGTGACACTTCTCAGGTCGATGTGACGGTATGTGATCCTGATCCGTACCACTCCAGAAGGAGAGGGGTGCCCCACTCTAGAAGGTAATGGAGGGGCGGGAGAGGGGACCCCTGATGGTATGGGAGAGGAGGGGGATGAGGGGTGGGAGTGATTGATGGTTGGCAGGTGAGGGCCTGCCGACGGAAGTAAGAACGTCGCCCCTCCTTAACGAATCCGCAGTGGATAGAGAGCCATGCTGGGGTGAACATCTCCAGACCGCTCTGAAGACATCGAAAAACCATTAAGGCAAATGGAGCACATCCGCAAGAGGCTGCTCTTTCATACCCCCCTCAACACTTATGGCTTCCTGTAGGGGGAACTAATAGATGTCAATGTTATCCTCTCAGGTACGGGGGCTCCCCTCTCCCTACACAACATAACCTACATACTCCTCCTCTTCTTCCCTACATGACTGCATACCAACCACTTAGCTTCCAGCCCCTACCCTACATGACACTCTCTCAAGTGACGCCTGGCCGGACGCCATGCGTCATAACATCCAGGGAAACCTTTGAGATGATGTACACATGCCCACATACTTATCTTCCCTCTCCCCTCTTACCTACATGACACACAACATCCCTTACATTTTACCCTTGCGACGCTACCCGTCCCCCACGACGCAAGCCGTCCCATTCTACGGACTCCAACACCACTTTTGACTATGGCCGAGTTCAATCCCAGAGGTTCTCCTCGGGTTTGGGACGGTCGTCGGCGTATATTTCACTACTGTTTTTGTGTTTACATTTCTTGTTAGGAAAGTTTTATTTAGGTTTTGGATGACTGCAGAACTCTGTACACCTACTGAGGGGCAAAAGAGCAAGACAACGAGCAAGGAAATATACGACACACCTTAATTAAGGACCACCAGGGATCTATATCCATTTTAGTGGTGGATAAAATCCAACTAGACTGTCGTGACTCATTTATTTATGACATGTAGTGCATGTGAGAGCGTGTATGTCCCATGCAATGGTTGAAAGTGACAGTCTTTGGTGTATTCTTTTAGGCATCAATATCAAGCTGTAGTCGGACACCCAGTTAAGTCCATTGTGACTGTTAGGCAAAGTGCCAGAAGTGTTGGTTGAGGACAGTCAGAAGATGAGGTAGAGGCCCAGTGACGTGTTGATGGTCATTATTATTAATATTATATTTCGATGTACTGTTGTAATCTTGTGAACTCTTATATTGAATGTCTTTAAGGATAACCACCTTCCAAGACTGTAGAAATACCGAGAACATTGTTATTATGTATGTATTAACCATACATTTTGTTGTTGTAGCTACTGAATATATACGTACTTGCACTTATTAACTTATCCATCCATGATCACTATATTTAGGGAGTGGAAGCTGCATCCCAGAGTTAACTCTGAAGACATATTAGTAATGGATGTTTTCAGTGAGAGCTGCTCTAATTGCAGGGAAGATGTTTATGTAAATTAGTTCATTTAACACTATTCTGGTGATAAGATTCACGTAGAGAGTCGTAGGGTAACATTGAGGTACCATTCACATTTCGTTTAATATATTTTTGTTAATTAGATGTTACAGTTCCTTTAGATTAAGATGATTCACTCCTTGCTTCTGCGGATCTGATAATTATTGAGAGAAAATTCAGATTTCTGGCTAGTTACATTAATTTTAAGATAAAATCGAGCTGGGAAATAATAAACTGAGAGTGGGTGGTAGATCACCTGAGAGAATATAACTGAGAGAGGACTTCCTTACGGGTTATGCAGTAGATGTGGTATATGCCAACAGGTTCTTGTTGATGTTAATTCAACATTACCCCATCCTACAAAACATTAAACGTGGTTAGGTGACATTATGGTGCCATTGGCATCACAGAGGTGTCAGTTGGGGGTATTGCTTTTGTGTTTCTTTTTATTATTTTCTGCGGCGGGGGACCGGTGGAGACAAGGGTGTCTGGAGCCCCACAAGTTGAAAGAGACTTGTGTGATCATATATCAATTTAGTTGATGCAGGATAACCACAGTGATCATCTTGTTAATCTGACAATGATAACAAATTGTTGCTCTTTTCTCAAGTCAGTATGGTTAGATGCCAACTAGTGAAGCAAGATACCATAAATTATAATAATATTTATTAGGGGAAAAGCACATACATACAAAATGGTATACGAGAAGAATGTTGGATCTCTAGGTAGGGCAAGTATATACTATGCCTCAAGCCACTAATACACTCAGCGTTTCGGGCATGTCAATAGCACCACTGTCGCTCTCGTCACAAGTAATAAATTGTTAAATAAGAACTGGATGGATGTCGGATAGTTTAATGGTCTATTAAAAAAATTAACGCGATCTTCCTCTCTTAAATTTAGGGTGAAAACAGTTTTACAAAATATTCAGAGTCGGAACACGTCACTAGTATATAAAAAAGAATCAACTAGAACAGCTTATTTCAATAATTTACAGAAAGTATTGAAATAGTGAAGGTTTACGCATAATAACAATTGTGGTATCTGTTGACAGGCGTGACAGCCCTTGAGTTGGCAGCCAGAGGTGGTCATGACAACACTGTGAAGGTCCTCCTCGACGCTGGAGCAGACATCAACGCTACAGATAAATATAGTAAAAATTACACATATGCATTCCAACATTATATAGCAATGCAACATATCACACTGCACGTATCATGTGACAAAATTCAATATTTATATTTTATAATCAGTACCATTAGAGATAATGTCTGCTAGTCTGTTGAAAGTCAGAGATCACACAGATGGGACTAGCCTTACCCAAATTGTAAGAGGGAATGGTCTGGGGAACGGGATGAACATAGGCTGGTCGGTGTCACCAAAATTTAAAAGGGAATAACGTGCCAGTGCCCATTCACACCCCATCATGATTTTTGGCACTGTCAGCTAATTATGCAGCTAAATATTTTCAAAACAAAATTTTCAAATAATTATTTTCATATGGTAATATGCAGCATTATTCACTAATCTCGGAAAATTAACTGAAAGTTTTTGCTGTCAATAATTTGCCCGTACTCCCATAAAACAGACGATCTTTGCACAATATGAAAGGTTTCGAGCAACGGCTTTCTAACAGACTAAGGGGTAACTAGTTTTTTCAGTATTTCAAACAACTGCGCTCCTCTTACTGCTGACCACCCACACAAAGACAATTATATTTTTTATAGGAGAAATAGACAGACAGATAGAGAAAGAGAGATAAAACAGATAAAGACAGATACAGAGAAAGACAGACAAACAGAAACTCAGACACACAGCTAGAGATAGACAGGCAGAAACAGACTCTCTCTGCCTGTCCTCTGTCTATGACACAGAAAGAGAAAGAGAGGGGCAGAAACAAAGTCAAAAGCAGAGACATAGACAGAAGAGAGAGATGAACGGATATAGGTGGATGGATAGATGGATAGGAGGATGAAAAAATGCATTGA